>NW_027460280.1:41149321-41454053 GCF_050947875.1 Dermacentor variabilis | reverse complement strand
TTACATGTCCACAGCATAAAAAAAATGCACAAGACAAATGTACAGGCTTCAAGTGGCAGAAGGCTTTCCTGTTTTAGATGCATGCTGCTTACAGTGTCTTGGGTGTGCTTGAAATATTATGAATTAAATGTGTCCTTGAAGTACTACTCCAAGCATGGTGACTAAGCATGTTCAGCCAATAGTAGAGTACAGATTCACAAAACTCTCTGCTTAGTGCAGAGTGCCTTATACAGTACATACAGGCGAAACAGTGTGATCACACTTTTTTTTTTGCGAGACAATTTTCATTGCCACACTCTAAAATGTTCAGTGGCATTGCACAAAAAAAAATATGCTGCTGGTCCATCATGACATTGCAAGCAAAAAAACTTTATGCAGAGAAGTGTAAAACAAAATACAAAAAATTCAGGTTGCTGACTAGCAAAATGTGTGGCTAGCAATAGAACAGGCACAATGTAAAATATTTCAGCAGCAAATCAGTGTGGCCATTGTGACTCCCTGCACTGCTGGGATGCTAGTACTCCATAAAATCAATACATAATGCGAGGTCACAAATATATCACACCAAACAACTCTCTCTCTCTCTCTCTCTCCCTTTTTTTCATGTTTCATGCTTTGGAAAATTTCTCTGGAAAAATTGGAAGGGTGGAAACCAACCTGGTTTGCATTGAGGGCTTCAGGTTACGACTAAATATATTTCTAGGCATGTGCAAATACTATGCTTGAAATAGAATAGGTTCAAAGTGAGTAGTGACACCAAAGTTGACATTAATATAAATAAAATATTTTCTAATGCTTTCTGAATGTTGAACAGGCTTTTAAGGTGAAGCTCTCTTTGCCTACTTTCCCGGATTTCCCAGATTTGCCTGGCTGCTGTCGGATTGGTCGCTATCTCGGTGGATATATTTGTGGCTACTAAATATGCAATAGTTATATGTGTGTCAAATGAAAATACTACCAGCGAACAGGCTGATATGACCCTTGTATGCTGACCAAGTATGCGCATCTCAGTTCTGCGTAACAAAAAACTTTCTACATAAAACCTAGACATATATAATGCTGGCTCACAGGCGTCTCTAAAGCAAACTGATCTGTTAATGGAATGGTTGAATATATTTAACGGATTGTTTGGTTTACTTTATTTCCTTTGATTTGGCCACTCAGTATGTGCCACTGTGTGCATGCCCACTCTTGGCCAATCTTCCAGAATAGGCATGTCCCACTATGATTCCTACATAAAACCTGAACTTATAATTTATTTATATGCCAACAGTTCTGGCCCGTACAGGAGGGGTGTTAGAATGCATGAAAAATACAATGTGGCACAAGAAAGTGCAGTCAAGAGATTGCCATGAATAACAGAACACACACACAAACACATGCACACACACTCGTTCGCTCAACTACTGTTCTAGAGCTCTAACAAAACTAGATGACTTCCGAAAAATGGCTCCCGGAAGACAGATCCAGTCTGAAATGATCCATGGGAAAAAAACTGTGTTTGAATGCTTCCGCTCTTGCAAAAATTGGTTCGAGCAAATGACTTCCTGTGTTACATGTTCGTCTAGATGATAGCTGTTTAGTATTTAGTTTTAAGTATTTAGGTATGTTTAGTTTATGTGTTGAAAGCTAGGTTATGTATAGACAACAAACAGGACATTTCCTGAAGTAATGGGATGCGATTGGTTTTCATTAGTGTCGTAGACGAATCTAACCTTTTGTATTTGTTATAAATGAACCTAACCGCCTTCCTTTGCACCATCTCAAGCTGGTAAATGTCCTTCTTTATGAATGGGTCCTATAAGACCGACGCATACTCTAATTGTGGTCTAATAAATATTATGCATGCAAGAAGTTTAAGCTTACTTGGAGCACCACTAAGCTTCCATTTCAGAAAGCACAGTTTGGAAAATGATAAACAACTGTCTGAAATATGGGCTGTCCTTGAGTATTTATGATGTGTGACCTCCATAATAGAAAGATTTAGCATGCTGTAAAAGAAAGGAGAAACCTGTTCCTCACACAAAATTCACAAGATGGCAGTTTTATCTAGGTTGAGTTGCATATTCCATTTAACATACCACGGATGAACTGCTTATAGTGAATTTTGTAAGATGCAATGATAATTCTGTTCGTTTATGTTCTTAAAAAGAATGCAGTCATCTGCAAAACACCTGAGAGAGAAATAGCAGCCGGCAAATTATTAACATGAATTAGAGCACTGGGCCTAAGATGCTTCCTTAGGGTACAGCTAACGTAAATGGAAGTGTTTCAGATTTGGAACCATTAGCCTCTACGTACTGTGTTCTGTGTTTTAAGTAAGCATTGATACAATAAACAAGGTAAGTGGGGACAGCATTACTTTCCAGTTTTTGAAATAAGTTTACTGTGGGGAACTGTGTGTCAAATGCCTTGTGGAAATCTAAAATGAGTACATCAATTTGCCCTGATTTATCAAGCACAGCTGCAATATCATTAACTCTTGTAACTAATTGCATGCATCACAGACATTTCTTTTCAGAAGCCATGTTGCACAGGTGATAAAATGGTATTTTCAGCAAGACAGGAGTTAAGATAGCCAGAAACTATGTGTTCATGCAACTTGCAACAAGAGAAAGTCATTGAAATTGGCCGATAATTAGAAGTGGTTAGCTCTTCTCCTTTTTTATGAATTGGCACCAATGCGGGCCATCCTCCAGTCCTCCGGTGCATCAGCTGAAAGTAAGGAAACTTGAAAGATCTTTGTTAAGAGCTGGTATACCTGTGCTGCAAAATGTTCCACAAAAGCATTTGAAAGCCTTTCGGGACCAGTGGATTTCTTATCTTCAAGTTCACGCAGCATAGACAGAACACCGTTCTCAGAAATAGTTTGTACTTCATCAGTATTTTCAACTGGAATTCTAGGTGTGGTTGCCCACTCTGTAAGGAACACGCTTTGAAAATACAAGTTAAAACCTTGCACTATGATCGTGGAGTCAGTTACAATATTATTTTATTCGAATTTTGGTCAAGTGATAATTCTTGTGGCCTAGAAAATTCCAAAAATTTTGGGGGATCACTTTTGATAAGTTTGGGGAGCGTCATGCCAAAATAACGGGACTTTTTTGAATTTTAACTTGGAGGCAAGTTCATCTTTTAGTACCTGGAACTGTTGAAGGCAAGGTATTTTTTTCTTCCAACATTGCTTCACTTTGCATTTTATTTAAATAATTTTGCAACTTATCCGATGATTGCAACTAATAATACGAATCTTTCTAAGGGGAACAAAATGTTCAATGTTGTATTGCAGTGTATCTGTATCCCTAAAGTGCTGCCATATAAACTATGAAGGTCATTGCTGCGAGGGTTTTCTAACTGATTGTAAAGAGTCGAAAATCGCATTATCATCAACATGTGCATAGTTTTTTATCCTTTTAACCAGATGCATACCGTAAACAAGTGGCAAAGCACAACTTAAGAGCAACAGACAGTGGTCCCAGATTCCAGTTTAAATGCTAAGCACTCCATTAAAAAAGGTTTGGCTAACCAAGAAGAGGTCTAGTACGGATGACTCTCTGGTGCATTCATGAACAGCTTGCTTAAGGTTTAAAGAAAACATCAGACCTAAAATAGCATCGCATGAGGCACACAGGCCATAAGACGGTTTATCCCAAGTGATGTTAGGGAAATTAAAATCACCGGTAAGAATTAAGTTCCAATTTTGGTAATGTAGTAATCGGTCATAGAGACTATACATGAAAGAATCCGTTGCATCAGGTGCATGATAAATAGCACAAAGAAAAAAGTGAAACCACGCACAGTTACGTGTGAAAACAAACTTTCATGGTGATCAATTTGTTCAAGCAGTGTTACGTTGACTACTTTGAAATCACAGCAATGCCTCCATCACATCTCGTCTGTATATGACATAGTCCGGTGGCACAATTTCTTCGTCAAAGATGCTACTGTGTAATCATGTCTCGGTAATCACCAGTAGGTTGGGATCGTAACAAGAGCAGAATTTCACGGCTACCTATTTTGTTTACAATGCTTCTAGCGTTCAAGGATATCACACATAACTGGCATGTATTTGGCAATGATGTTATCTTGCCGTCAAGAGAACTTCAAGCGTTAATCTTAGCCAATGACAGTTTATGCTTGGCTGGATTCTGAGTACCATGGGCATAGAAAGAAGAGCTCAGTGATTCTGAACTGATGACGTGTCAAGTACTAGAAGCATGAGGGCATTTCTTCCACGGATGACCTGTATTCTTCCCTGGTTGAGAAGCTTTTGCAACATTACTTGCAGAGTTGTGATCAATACCATGTGAAACGGCATCAGGCACTCTATACCTTTGATTTTCCTTTTCGTCACATGTGTGCACCTCTTTGTTGGTGACCAATTCGTCATACTTAAGGTACCCTTTGTCCTCGGGCTCCTTATCTTTAGCAGTAGCCCAGAGCAGCTTTCTAATTTTTCTTAGTTTAGGCGAGAAGTCCTCCAAAATGGACATTTGAGTTCTCTTCAGCTTCAAAGCATTTCTCAGAATGTCCATCTCGGTGAAGTAAAAAAAACCTCATAATCACGGGACACACCTTATCTTCCAATTTTTTTCCTAAGTGGTGTACTCTCTCTAGGCTCTGTACTTTTATTTCAAGCTAGCGTTCAAATTTTAATTACAACATGTTCCTTAAGACTAGTATTTACCATCTCTGCTTCAGACACCTGAATGGCATAAATGAGCAGATTGTTTCATTGAGAATAATTTTCAGGGTAGTCCACCTTCATCCTTAGTGAAACAATCTCTTTTTTTAACTCTGTAAGAAACTGCTCGCAGACTTCCGTCCTTTGAGCTGTCTGCGAGAGCACTTCCAGTTTACCTTCAATGGAAGTCAGTCTCTCATTTGTCGTGGAAATGTATGAGTATAGCTTAACTCCGATAGACTTCAATTCACACGAAGGAGTGTTTTGATTTTTGAAAATTTCTTCAAGTTACTTTGCTATCCCTGGGCCTGTATTAAGCTCAACATCTCCGCTTAACAACACTGCAAGTAGATAAAATTAGTCGAAGCACTCTGTAAAATATACAAGCAAGATGCCTCTTGGTTGTCTGTTAAGACGCCCGTTGGTTGCTGACGAATGTCGGCAGCACTCCGATCTGTTAATGGAATCTTTTTTTTTATATACTATATTTGACGGATTATTTGATTAAGCCATTCTTTATGTGCCACTGGGGGTGTTCCTGTTCTTGCCCAATCCTACAGAATGGGTATGTCCCTCTGTGGCACGAAAGGTACGAAGTCCCTAAATGCTGCCTGATAAGTGTTTTACTTTTCTGTGCACACACGTCATCACTAGAGACGAAATTATAGGCAAATGCTTATTTCTCCCTGCACTCTTGGTTTATGAGCATGAACTATGGGCTAGAAGTGGTTTAGCACCGACTTTATAGTGCCTATAGGTAAGTGCCTATTTCTGTCCTTTGTGTCTCTGCATGCCTATTTTTCCTTTTAGCACTTCATTCTGAGTGCCTCATTCATTTAGCGCCCCACTCATGTTGTTTCAAAAGCACATTCTCGTATCAACAAGACCTAGCATTATCAACCAACGCACCTGGCAATGTGACCTAGCAAATTACAAATAATTAAGGGCTTGTGTTGCAGTGCTCATCGAACTTTTGAGGGTCTCTCACTATCTACCTAACACTGGCTAGCAATGGCAGAGACAAAAAGTCTCTTTTTTTCAACAGTGAGCATGCCACTTTGTTTCACTGCAGGCAGCAATTAGCGAGAAAAATGCAGAGCACTTCAAGAGGCGTGTACTGTTGGCTGTAGCTTAGAAGGAGTGCAGACTATAGAGTACACTGTGCATATTTTAGGTGGAAGCGTACAAAGTTCACGGAAACCGCTATAGACTGTAGTTACGCAGTACCCTTTTTCAGTGCCTCCGTCCTTTCGTGGCTGTTGCAACAGTAATCAGTCCCACATATTAGGATGAATAAGTTATCAGAATGGAGAGAAAACAATGCACATGTGTTACTGTCCACACTGCTACAGAGAAAACCAGCCTGTGATGGTTCATCTAAACCAGGAAGCTCTGCCACTCACCCCACTCTTTTTATTTCAATAAATGTACGTAAGGAGATACAAACTGCTGTGCTCCAAGGTGCAATAATAAAACAAAAAAAAACTTTGCAAGGAATAAAGTCACAGCAATATAGAAATAGTGCTTACAGAACAGTTGTGAACTGTTCACAAGGCATGACACATCTACTGTGCCATAACACAAGTTTAATGCATCCCATGTGTATTGCAGCAGCTGTCAAAAAAAGCTTGTGTAAAATTTCAGTATGTGTTAAACAAGAAAAATGGGTCTTTCCTGCTAAAAAAATTTTTTGAGGATCTCATAAGCGAACATTCAAGAATACCAGAGTGTGTGATGCCCTCAAAAAATGCAGAAATACAAAAACACTCATTTCACCTTTGTTGAAGCTGAGCACGTTTTAATCCTATACAAGCGTATCATAATTAAGTGAGAAGATGCGCAATGTTGAACTTAAAAATCTGAGATGATAGTTAGGCATTGCTGCAGTAGGTTTTAAAAAAGATGTCTACATGTACAATATTAACTGCTTCTTTTCTTACTGGAACATTTGTTGACTTCAATTCATTAGGCACGAATTTTAGCTTCTCTCAACAACCACTTAGTGGCTTCACTGGTGCATTTTTGTGTTTTTCATGCTTGCTGTACTTTATGTGATTGTAAGTAGGAAAGTTTGGCTATTAAATGTACACTGCATGATCATTGTGTCAGAACATATCTAAAAAAACCTGGTGGTTACAGTATGCGGGTTGACAAAAAGAAGGCCTCTTGTGTGCCCAACAACGCTCCGGCAATCAATGGCTTGCACAACAAGGTTGTTGCCTTACAAGTCTACGCTATTTAGGTTCGTTACTATGAAAATTGGCAATGAACATTGAATACAGAAAACGAGTTGTGGTTTGTGAACCATTTATAGTGACTCTTTTGGCCCCTATGGTGCTTAAAATTAGGCTTTAAGTGTCTGTTTTAGGTGCCTAAAACTCCCATCTTTAGTGCCTCCAAGTTCGGCCTCTATTCATCACCATTCTTCCCTCGACAAGCATTGTGCATTGCCTTTGTCCTTGCGACATCACTGTGTATACCTCTCACACTGTGCATCCGCCTTATTAGGAGTTTTTATTTTGGCATAGGTAGCTTGTGAGTGGTGTAGTGCACAAACATAAAAATTGCATGACAATAAAGTTGCGACTTTTGTGGTGAATAAACAAATATTCATTGAGATTACACGTTTCATAGTATAAAAGTAAACAAAATTGTATGCATCACCTTTAGTTGTAAAGCATTCAATTAACCACTTTATAGATTCTAACATGTGCATTGGATCTGCATACTTTTTTTAATGTAGCCATGCCTTATTATTATGAAACAACTATGTCCAGGTAGTAGACAGGAGAAGAATGAGCAAGGTACAAAAATATCCAGCCAACTAAAGTTTTTATTTGGCATGGTGGGCAGCATATGCATAGCTGCTAGGAACAAATGTACAGGATTTTTGCCGAGAGGCTGCAGGAGGACAGAAGCGTAGCTCTCAGTCTGATAGTGTTCAAGCCACTATTACACTAGAATGAACGAGAAGAAGGGAAACAGAAGGGCTCGATTTTTGTTAATCACTACCGTTAGTGCACTAGATGCTTTTATGGTACATGTTTTTACCCATCTGTTCACTTGTGCCAACAGATTGCCTGGTTCACCATTTCTCCCCTCATCGCAACAGTTTATCCTGAGATACAATGGCATATACCTGAAAGCATGCCGATCACATACTTGCACTGCCAGATTGCATCTTCAATTAAAAAAATAATAATAATAATAAGCCAGTTGCCTTGTGATGTGCATGTCTGTGAATACTGTATAATGCGAATCATGTGACCACATAGAACCAGAGATGTCTGCAGTCTTCAGTTTTCAGACCACACAATTTACCAAGCCACCTTTAATGTCGACTGAAAATAATTTTTTTAAGAGGAGTCAGAGCTGCAATATGGAAAATATGCCATCACACTTCTCATGGCCTTCAATGTACGTACCTGGAATTGGATAGTAGGCTTTGAACGGTATGAAGAGAAAAATGCACTTCATTAGCATGGTTTTATCACATTTGTAATCTTAATGAACACCAAAATATGTGGAAATACACCAAACAATATGAATTTCTTAATGCAGTTTATTCACTTTTCAATAACTCATTATCATGGATAGTAGTGCACTTTATGGGCAATTTTGGCAGCGACCAAATTGTCCACAGTAAGGAGGCACGTCAGTACTACATGCTGGCTGAATTTATATTAGGAAAAGTTTTTAATTGGGACAACAGTTGATAGACACAGAATCAGTAATGGAATTTTTTTGGCATGAAGCATGAAGAAACTAAAATATTCAGTGGCAATCCAGTGGTAAATGCTGGACAAATGCTTTAGCATTATGTCTCACCTATTTAAGGTCCTGGATCCATGAGTGAAACCATGTTATGATAGTTATTGAAGCAATGATACACACGCACACCGTGACTAGCTTTCCACACTTGACATACACTTCTTTCCACTTACACACTTTCTTTGTTATTTTTTCCCTTCTTCAATAAAGTTTTCCACACACACACGCACTCCCAATGCTAATGCAATAAAAAAAGTTTACATCGAGATAGCTCTTACTTGTGGCAGTTGTGCCGCAAGGTCACTGGCAGAAGCACCTTTGCCTTTACAAGAAAATATGCATGCATGCACGCAAAGTAATTATATTTGTCAACTACCATCCCTAATGAGCAAGTACTTCAATAAGCCTTCAACCACAACCTTGCGCTGTGTTAGTTCTACTAATTTCTACCAATATTCCGAAGGATGAGCCCCACTCATCCACGCCTCAATTTCCATTGCTTTAATAGCCGTGAACGAGTCATGCACATCTGCTCATCCCACCACCTCTGCCGAGTTTAGGCATTCATGCATATTATTTTGTGGTTTACCTTTGTTTTGCTTTCATGCATTGAGGCTATGTTATTTAAGGCCTTTATGCATTGTTAGAAAAACATTCTTTCTAAAAGCTTATTTTATTGTTTAATGCTTACATTAATATTTTTTATCAGCACGCTTTGTGCAAAACATCTGGAAAATAAAACGAAATTGAAGAACTTTTATACAATTTTCCTGGAAAGATTTTGGGAGTTGAAATGGAAATGAAGCTGGAAGCTTCTTGCGAAAACAAAGGTGCTGACCAAGGCATAATGTTTCAGCATGACATTGTGCGCAAGACATACGTGCAAATGTGTGGACAAAGATTTTTGAAGAGGCAATGCCCACGAGATCCAAAAGAAGAACAGAACACACCCAGAGCAGAAAAACAAATACATGCAGAAGTGAGCGATCAAACAATCCACCTAGGAATACTACCATACCAGGACAATCTCTGGATCCCTTCAGAATACCAAAACTTCCCTAGCAAATTCTTTTTTAAAAATATCTTCCTCTGTTTCGATGATAGCCATTCTTGCTTGCCTGTTGGAAAATAGTGGGAAAATATTTTTTTCACTTTATATTTGCTCGTTGCTAATTGCCACATTAACAGCTTATATGAAAACATTAGCAAATTTTATTATTGGCTACTTCAAGACAAATTGAACAGTCACAATTCATCATTATATAGTTTAAAATATTTGCAAACCCCTAGATGAAATGTTTCAAGACCCTATGAAAGCATTTCTGTTGCAACCCAGAAGCATAACTTTGTTTAACCCCTAAAATGCTGATTTATTGCAGCAAGAAGGGATCTATATATGCCAAATTTTTTATTGTTGGATCTTAAAGACAAACTGCTTCAAAAGTGTATTGGGCGAAATTCAGCCAAAAGGTGCACTACAGGCACGACTGCACTTTCAGGCACTGAAATCCACAGAGGTTATACAGCGACAATATCACATGAAACATTAGCATTACGCAAAGTGCTCTCCAACAAGCTTCACACCGGGTGTTTCTTCTGGACCTTCATACCTAAGGCATCTTTGCGGCTCCTCACTATGCAGCCACTTTTCTGTTGCCTATTAAGAAAAAGTGTGCCATTTTAAGAAAAGGAGAAACAAAGGCTGCCATTTATGAACAAGCTGGAATCATGCAGGACGGTTAGGGCGCATCCTGAGCTCAGCCTTGGCTTGTTTTTTTTCCACAATCATCACGCATGATGTTCACTGCACCTAAAGGTTTAACGCACATAACCTTCTGCTTGGATAATAACTTTGGCTACAGTCGCAATTCAGTCTCGTGGCAGCACGACATTTATTTACAACTCACTTCCAATATGAACTTTTTTTCCCCTCAGAATAAATGATAAGAATAACAAATACCAGCACAGGCTTGAATTATTGTAACTCCACAAGCCATAGAGTTTCCTACAATATTTACTAGAGGGAACTTTGGTGCTGCAATCGTTCAGCCACCATGGGAATGATGGAAGTACATGGATTTGTCTGGTCTTCATGCTTGTGGATTCGTTTGTTACGTTTTGTATGCCTTCATTGTAGTAAATTTCAGAGCAATCTATACTTTTCGAAGTGTGGAAGACGCCGCGAACACGCACAATCACTTTTAACTGCAACGGTTCAGCTTGTCGAGGTGGTTAAATTGAAACGTGCCAAGCGTCTCAAGGCACTGGCTTGCTCGTGATAAATTCATAAGGGCGTTTTATGTTGCACGCCAATGCATGCGTCCGTGGTGTAATGGTTTCAATATCGGGCTTCAACGCTAGAGGTCCTGTGTTCGACTCCTGCCATCGGATAATTTTAATAATGTGTATTTAATTATTTATTACACAGTACTTTGTTGAAAATGACTTAGCTTGAATTCAGGAGGACTAAGCTTAGGCAAATCCATGTACTTCCCATAATTCTCATGCTGGCTGAAACGGCCCAATTGCAGCTTACGTACTAGCTCCGTATACTAGCACCAGAGTTCCCGCTAGTAATTTTTGCATGAAATTATATAGCACAAACAACATCAACAGGCACCATTCAAGGTGCTTCTATGGTTTACAAGAAGCTTATGACTGTTGCATGTACACTAGAAGAGAAAACTGGGATATAACAACAGAAAAAAAGATTTAAGCAACACCTTGACTTCATGCCACGCAGTTAAACTGTAAAAGCATGTAGATTTTGGTATTTCATATATCAATGCTATTTCAACCTCACCCACACATGCTCCAAATGCCTCATCATTTTGGGAACATTGACAGTGCAATTCTTGCAGACAGTAAATTCCCACGCTTTCTTATCATAAAATATGTTGCATAGAGCTGTAATCCATTTCTTATCCAGAACCAAAGAGATCGCACTCATATATGCAGATCCAAAGGCACCATCTGTCAAGCATTTCTGAAATTCGTTTAACAGTCTGCCTAGTTCAGTGGTCATTAAAGTTTCAATACAGGTTGTGCTCCACACAGTTTTATGCTGTGATGATCACATAGCCAAGCAGCCAAAGCCCTGACAGTTTTCTGTGCCCTTACGAGCAAGGTGAGAAAAAAGTGATAATACAAGCATTTATTCTGGCACCAATTGTTTTGTTTGGAGGCTATGCCACGTGCATTGCCAAAGCAGTTAGCTAGCATGGCCAGGCACCATGCTACAATATATCTTGCTTTCTCCACGTGCTTTTTAGGTGTTTTTAATAAAGGAAATTTGTTTGCCTCTGTATTCAAGTACATGTAGCAGTTTTTGTAGTTTACAAGGATTAAGAAAACCTAACCAGTTACAGCAAAAGAAGTCATGGCCATTTGTATATCAATTAGTTTTTCAATTATTGCTTGCACTGAACAGTTGAAACATTCCCTTTAAAGCCATGTGTAAACAAATAAGGCATTAAGTTTCACCTAGCATTGTATTTATAGGAATACATGCAGCACTGTGCCCCCATAAGCTGTGCTTACGCTCAAAATTTTTGTGCTAGTGTGGCTTCTCAAGTCTTCCCCCAAACCTCCTTCCCCTAGCACATTTATTTTTGGAGTGTGTAACATAGAATACTAGACAGACAACCACAGTCATCTAACTCATGCACCCTATAAATTCTAGTGCAGAAAGCAACAACCAACAGAATGTGGCCATAAAACTGAAACGGCTTGCATAAGTGCCTTACACACAAAACAACGCAGTAGCTGCTAACTAAGTTTCACTAAAGAGATAGGCTGCCTCCTTGATTTGCTAGAGACAGACTGCTTCCTTACCAAGGTTTACTACATGGAAACCACTGCAGCCAATTCTATTCTGAAGCATTAGGACAGTGTATACATAAATGCAAATCGCAACAAAACCTCACTTGAGCTTAAAATGTTAAAAAATCACAAGGCTAGTAACCATACATACGTTTAATTAAGACCAACACCATAATAAAACCAACGATACCACCATGCGAAAGTTGTGGGATTGTTCCCCACCTGTGGCAAGTTGTTTTTTCATCCACTTTCATTTCCATTAATTCACTTATTAAGCACAAGTAATTTTCTGTATGTTGTCTTTGGTGTCAGTGTTTGTTGACTTTATATGAAGTACACAATAAGGCAGATATGACGCCAATCCCGGAATCAAATGCAGCATGCTGGGAGCTGTCCCAATGGTATCTTTTGCCTTGGCAATATGTGAAAATGTCTTATGTCCAGCCACACGGAGCACAGACTGTGTGTGACACAGCACACAGGGATGCTGGTTCAGGTCACATTGAGTCTGGCTTCTGAATCACTTATGGCGATCTGTAATGGAGGCACTTTTTCTCGTTTCAGTATGGAAAACATGGATTTTTGCAAGTTGTTTCAGGTGCATCCATACGGATTTTACACAGAGAACTTTACACTGAGGGATCTCGGTAGCTACACTATCACTAAAAATGTTTTTGTATGCCAAGAGAAATTTTGCTGCAGTTGGCCTTCAAACCCCAATTTAACAAAGGTAAACTGGTACCTGAAAATAACTTTGCCGAGTTCTAATGCTGGGTCAACTGGTGCTGAGAATCAGCTTTGTCTGCATATGAACTTGTGGCAACAAAAAGCTCATTGTTGAGCAAAAAGGTCATTTTTGTCTGTATAGGTTCCACAAGCCCATACAGGGTATTCAGAGCTCCCTCTAGAACCCAATAAAATTGCCTCAGAAGTCTGACAGTGTCCACAGCTGGCCTAATGTCATATGTAAGAGAAAGGCATGGAAAAGCACTGTACTGTGCATCAACTTATATATATATTTTAGCTCACCTATAATGCCACATATTTTGGCTTTCTTCTGAATAAACTGAACTTTTCACTTTCTCATGGTCCATTTTTTAAGTGCAAATGAGACACATGCTTGTGTGAGGCTGAAAGGAGGCAACCTGATGCAATGAGAGCTGTGCAAACATTCACTGAAACCAGAGCGGCTAATGCGCAGAGCCAGCCAATACTGCTGGCCAAGAAATGCTTCTACCACTATGCACTGGCTTGTAGAAAAAAAATTCCAATGCCGCGATATAATTGCATATCTTAAACAATACAATATTGCTGTGATCTTCTCCTTTCTGCAAGAATCTTGTCACCAAAACTGATGCAAAGTTCTTTCTAAAATACACACTCATTGAGCTTGATGCTAATCTGGTGAAGAATCATAATCTGCGTCTTATATAAAACCAGGGCTTTACAGTACAGGCCCTAGCACTTGCTTGCCTGTTTAATAAGTACCAGTTCCAAGGGCGCAAACAATAAATGTTCAGTCATCTGTCACCCTCTCGGGCCAATATAAACGTTTACACTGCATATTATCCATATTCAAAACTACACAGCTATAACAGAGTGCAGCAATATTGATAACAGGCACAAAATGCACTTGTAAAGCATTTCTTTCTTCCATAGCTATACCCTTGACTAGCTCGTGAAGTAGCACAAGCACACAAAGCCTGTTTTGAGAAAACATCACATATGTTTATGAGTCTGTATTCACCTGGCAACGCAGATAATGGAATGCTAACGTGTTGACAATAACGGACACTACTTATGTGCACAAGCTTGGGATATCTTGCTCAAGTACAAGCATTGTTAGAGTAAACATTACGAATTGTTAGAAATCATGTCTAGCATTTCTTTTTGCAGCATGACAGTCTTCATACTGTGTGCACCTTCCACATATTGATGTGCAAGGTCTGGGACGTGCAAGGTCAGGAAGTGAGCGCTACCTTTGTTTGCTGCAGCTTCCAATAGCACTCAACAAGTGGATGTAAAATGCGGTTCAGTTTGGTTCGAACCTGCGCCTCTGTTGGCAAGCCAGGTGTAGTCTCAGCACCAGCATGCCAAGCAGCATACATAAGTGCTTCACTCTGCAATTGACTAGCGCTATTTCGGCACCATGTGCTTCCAGGCACAGTTAATCGGTAGACTCCCTCAGTGGTCCAAAAAGCCCACAGGCTTGGCAGCACACCGCGAAAAGTTCCCTGCAAGGTCAATTCTTGCAGCAGTGAGCCACTGGTCAAGTCGTAGAGTTGCACAGCGGAGTCTTCAAATAGACAGAGAGTTGATGCTATTATGCAGCAGCCCAGCACACGAGGTGACACGTCTTGTAGGACTGCTTGCCGTAGAACTTCTCCCGATGATCTCAACATGATGACCGAGTTGTCCTTCAAAAGGAGATACAGGCAGTTGGCCAGAGGTGACACACAACTGTGGTGCACAACTGCAGCATGTGTTTGTACCTGCCAGAACCGAATGTGCCTCTTGTAGAAAGCAGCCACATCCAATGGCGATGACAGCGTCGTAGCTAACAACACTGCCTGCTTTGACAATGAGCCCATTTTAAAATCATGAGTAGCGCCAAACGAAAGATAAATATTAGGCGGATCTGGCAGGCATGGAATAACTATTACAGCATGTTTCAAAACATACAAATGGAAAGGTGGTAGCCTGTGGGCCAAACACTGTACGTTTGGGAGGTCATCACTGTCCGATGAATAGGAGCACCTCCACAACGAGTAACCAACTTCGTCGCGGAATTGGCTTGACCGCTGAATCCAGAAGAGATTGCTTCCGGTGCAGGTGCTAGCATATTCTACACTGCAAGTCGCGTCCAACGGAAGATGAAATTTAACGCCGTCGATCCAACCATCTTCACGACTGTAGTGCAAAGTGCGGACACTACCATCATCAAAAACAAGTACAACATGATTGCTACTTGGACTCAATAGATCTCGCAAAGGTACATTCAGCGGGATCTTACATGATTTATGTGGGATGGACGGAGACAAGCTAACACAGCACGCATACAAATTTTCGTCGCCGTTCAAAACGTAAAACAAATGGTCCACACGCACACACCACAACTTCACAACGCTGGCTGGTTCTAAGTTTTCAATAGGCACAGGTATAGGCACCGCTTGGTAGCGATCGCGTTCATCCGAGCAAGTTATAAAGGACAACATGGCTAGGCCAGCGTGACCAGGAGGTACGACAGATCGCAGAAATATGGTATGGAGAAGCGCACCCCAGGATTCACACACAGTCACTTCGACCACATCAGTACTGATAAAATGTATTAATAGTTTTTGTTCTTTCTTGCTTTATCTTGTCTGCGCTGTCAACAAAGAAAGGTGGTCGCGCCAATTCATCGCCACATTGTAACGGAGTACTATCGCCCACCAGGAAAAGAATAAAAATAAAACTTCAGCTTCTTTTCATTCAAGCACTACAGCGGTCAAGCGTAATGCACCACCACGCACAGCGCTTCAGCGTACTTTCGCTTCCTTCGGTCTATGCTTCGGTCATTGGGCTGACTGGCAGCAGGAAGCGGAAACGGTTAGTTTTCACCATGCGCAGATACGCCGCTCTGGAGACCATAGCATGAGATAAAATTAAAAAAAAAAGGGGAGTGAGAGTGAATCAGGGAGGTAAGTAGCGCGAATAATGTATAGTTTATCTAGTTTTTAGCTAAAGACGGTAGATTATTTGTAAGCGGCAGCAACGTGTTCATTATTCTATGGCAACGTGGAGAAGCCGGTGAAATGACGCTAACGTATTATTCTTTGATCGTATGTTTCACTGAAATGACCGATTTGGCATAGGCATTGGAGACTGCACATAAAAAACGTATCAGCGTAAGTGAAGCAAATCACCGATCGGAATCATATTAACGTGAACGATGCAGCATAAAGCTAGGTCCGGTGCACGTGTTTTATAATCTTAGTCATTAAACTGGCCGTTAAAACAATGCACACACACACAGTGTATGCGGGTATTACGTATGACGGACAGAGCACAACTAACCGCATGCCAGCGCTGTGCCCACGTGTCAATCCTTGTTGCATGTATTGCATGCATGTTGTGGCATGTATTGTGCACGAGCATTTATTTCGTTTTGTGTAAAGTGACCGTCATGCTTGTGGAACGCGTACTGAAAAAGGCTGTTTATTTTGCAGCGCACGTGATGGCTCGGCAAAGAAAAGTGGAGTCTGCGCGGCCTGCGCCTGGACGTCCAACATCAAAACCAGCAGTCGCTCACGTACGAAAGCCTAGCCCAGAACGGAGGTTCGATTCGAAGTTCACCATCTTTGTAGTGTTTAATGGCTGCCTCATAGTTTCTGTTGTACTTTACGTTTACTTCCTGCACTATTTGGAATCGTGGGTCATCCAACCAGTGGATCTGCCTAAAGTGACTGTCAAGTCCGGACTCGACGTTCCAGAACGGTTCTGGGGGAGCTACAGGAGCTCGTCATACTTCGGCCTGAAAACTCGCAGCCCCCAGCCGTTGGTGGCTGGACTTATGTGGTTCTCCCACAAGCTAAAGAATCAGAACTTGCCGATAAGGCATTGGTGCAATCAGTGGGACAGACTTCAGAAGTATGGATGGCTGCGACATGATGGGATCAACTTTGGTACGCAGCGAATAGTCGACGAGGAATTTGTAATTGAGACATCTTTTGTGAAGAAAGCAGGAGGTCTTAATGGAGGCGACTGGACAGCACGAATTTCTGTGAAGGAGAAGGTGAGGTCAAAATTTTAGGTTTTAGAACTGCTTATTGACTGAAACATGCTTTTTTCTTCTAGGTACCAGGTGCTGTTCCTACAGCTCCACTGTCTCTACTATTTTACTTTGCTACTGATGGCCACGGACACCTCTGGCCAAATGTTGATGCCAAATCTCACCTTGGCTACATTGCTGGAGAAACTCCGGAGTTGGGGCACTTTACAGCTACTTTTCATGATAGGAACCCACAAAATGTGGTGCACTATAGCTACCTGAGTACAGTTGCACCTGGGCTCGAAAGCCTGAAAGAAACTGTTCTCCACAATTTGATGATTCACCGGCGTAAAAAGGGTGCTAAGGATCTTTATGTCACTCGTGGCACTGTACTTTCTGCAGAGGATAGAGAGCGTAAGAAGTCTCCAAACTTTGTTCTTACCCAGGTGACAGTAATGCCTCCATATGAACTAGAAGTAACCTTTGAGTCTGGGAGTTTTGAGGATCGGCCAAACAGGCTTAGTGGGGAGATTTATGACCAAGCTTTGGCTGAGTATAGTGCTAAATTTGATGAACGGTTTCACAAGCTATTCAAGCTGCAAAGCAAGGGTTTTAGTGAGGAAGACAATGAAGCTGCCAAAGAAGTCCTTAGCAATATGGTGGGAGGTATTGGCTATTTCTATGGCTCTTCCTTAGTTCAGTCTTTTCATAATAAGGAACCTGTGGAGTACTGGAAAGCAGCTCTCTATACAGGAGTGCCATCTCGGTCTTTTTTTCCTAGAGGCTTCCTCTGGGATGAAGGGTTCCATAACCTTTTACTAATGCAGTGGGATCCAGAGATCTCCAAAGACATACTTGGCCACTGGCTTGACCTAATGAATGTAGATGGCTGGATACCACGTGAACAAATCCTTGGTGCTGAAGCACGTGCTCAAGTTCCAGCTGAATTTGTTGTGCAGAGAGACACAAATGCAAATCCACCAGCCTTGTTGCTTGCACTTGAAGCCCTTCTGAGACAGCCTAATGCTTTGGCCACACATGGAGATTTCCTTCAGCGAGCCTTTCCACGTTTTCTAAAGCTTTTCTACTGGCTCAACAGCACACAGGTGGGTAAAACACCTGGCTCCTATAGATGGCGAGGCAGGGATGCCAGCAGCCGCACAGAACTAAATCCAAAGACCCTGACATCTGGACTGGACGATTATCCAAGGGCATCACACCCATCTGAAGATGAGCGTCATGTGGACCTTTACTCTTGGCTAGCTTTTTCATCCGGTGTGTTGGCCGAGGCAGCACACTTGCTGAATCATTCCAGCAGCCATAGCTTAACAGCCACACACCAGATGTTGAGTAACACTGCATTGCTAGACAAACTGCACTTGTCTCCACAAACTCAGCGATACTGCGACTATGGTCTCCACACAGACAAGGTGCGCTTGGTGGAGCAGAAACCACCACCAGGTCAGGCACCAGGAGCACCACCACTGCCCAAAGTTCGACTGGCCATGGAAGCGCCGCGACTGCAGTTTGTGGAACACTTTGGCTATGTAAGTCTGTTTCCCTTTCTGCTCCGGCTGCTCCCTTCCGACCACCCTGCACTGGGAAAGCTACTGACGGACCTTCGGAATCCAGCTCTACTGTGGACCAATTATGGTCTGAGATCACTTTCCAAAGATTCGCCCATGTACCTTGAAAAGAACACAGAGACAGACCCGCCTTACTGGAGAGGTCCAGTTTGGATAAATATCAACTACTTAGCAGTAAAAGCATTGAATCACTACAGTGACCTTCCAGGACCATTCCAGGAGAAAGCTTTCCAGCTGTATAAGGAGCTCAGAAACAACATCATCAGCAATATTCTAAAGGAGTATCACCGGTCC
Organism: Dermacentor variabilis; assembly: GCF_050947875.1. Classification (NCBI taxonomy): domain Eukaryota; kingdom Metazoa; phylum Arthropoda; class Arachnida; order Ixodida; family Ixodidae; genus Dermacentor; species Dermacentor variabilis. Next base: position 41,435,146 of record NW_027460280.1, on the reverse strand, counting down.
AACTACATATGGGAGAACTATGACGACAACACAGGCAAGGGTCGTGGATCGCATCCCTTTACAGGCTGGTCAGCCCTTGTGGTGCTACTCATGGGGGAGGTATATTAGTGTTATGCTTTTGCATTGTGTGTCATTGTGGGAAAGAAGTCTTATTGCTTTATTTTTTTTATTAAAGTTTAAATTGTCTTTATCATTGTGTTCATGTTTGGTGCTGCAGAAATGAGCACAGAAGTGCCAAAGAATATGTAGTTAATTTTGATAAAACTAAATAAAAAGCAATTGAAGTGGTTTCTTAAGTGCACCTGTGAATGTCAGCATGCAACTCTTTGGTGTCAGGCAAGACTTGCTCATACTTCATTGTCTACAAAGTCTAATATATGAAAGCATTATCTGCTCACTCCCAAGGACCAGAGCACATCACGTACTTGCTGTAGTGCCACATTATTTTGAAACAGTAATAAGCATCAGTATGCTGCATAGCACCTCCAATAGGGAAAGCTGCACTGCATGAACGAACTTTTTTTTTCATATTGTTCATTTAGAATACACACATGCTTGCTGCTGCACAATTTTGTTTCAGAGTAATTTTTGGTGAGGAAATTGAAATACTTTTGGTCAGTTTGTCACGTGCACCTTGCACCAAAACGTTTTTTTTTTTTTCAAGAAGTGATGCACATTTTGCTTCAGAATAAAGCAAGCAGCAGCAGCAGCTTTTCACAAGCCCATCTTAAAGGGACGCTAAAGAGAAAAATGATTTTAGCTGTGTTATTACAATTCCAGTATATGATAAAAGCCTCTCTTACCGTGGGAAGAGTCTTGGTAAGCCAGAAAACACAAAAATGAGACTGGTGGCATCGCCGCCTTGAAATTCCCACACGAGCTTGCGTGACGTCACAAATTTTGACGCAGTTTCATCACGCCTAGATAAATTTGTGGCTGTAAAAATGGCCTACACTGTATTCTACAAGAGCCAGAGACCGAATTTGGGAAGTTTAAAGCACTTTTACTGAATCAAAACATCAGAAAAGTGAAAAAATAATTTGCAATCTAGGACGTCGCACTGATGTACAGCCCTAGAGTTAGGGCGTGAAATTCAAAAATGAAACTTCACCCGCCATTTTCTCCTCTAATAAACAACCTATTACCACAAAATCAACAAAAGCAGTGTTCTTCAATATCGACTTTATCGATCTAAACTAATCCAGTGTTTCTGTTCAGTGTCCCTTTAATGAATGCTTCAAAAGAACAAAAGACCACGTCTGCAAATAGAGTTGCATAGAATTTATAGTGTACACAGAAGACACACTGAAAAATGACTTGTACAAGGGCAGTTTGTAAGGTGTATCGCTGCTCGTGAACATTCAATTCTAACTGCATCCAGCATGAATTGACATTGTAGGCACTTTCGTGGCTTGCATCTGGCTCAAACTACTCGGCACTGATGGTGAAGGAAATGCGAAACGTGCACCCTTTTCCCTGTCCCAGTGATGTTACTGCTTATTGCATTTCTAGTGCTATTAAGGCATGGATGACAGCAAGAGAGGCACTGTTTAAATGGAGTCATTGGTGACTTAATAGTGCTACAAAATTTAAAGAAGCTCTGGGCTACACTCAAAGCAGTGGAAGAGTAATAGTCACAGATACCTGAAGAGCTCTTTGCTGCGGGTCTCGCATCACTGAAGTACCCGGATGCAGCAGTGGAACATTCGTAGAAATGAGAAATTGTGGGGTATTACATGCAAAACCATGATCGGATTGTGATTCATGCCACAGTAGGGGACTTGGGATTAGTTTTGACCACCTAGGGTTCTTTAACTGCATCCAATGCACAGCACATAGGGCACTTTTGCATTTCACCCCCATTGAAATGCGATCACCACGGCTGGGATTTTGTCCTGCGACCTCATGCTTAGCAGTGCAGCACCATAGCCATTAAGCCACCACGGCGGATTCGCAGAACAGTTGTTCCCACAACCTATGATATAGAAACCTGTTGAACTTGTTAGCCCCAGAGATATCGATGTTCTTTTTACTGTGGCAGAATTATGATGACCCTGCAGCATGTCACTGTTTGGCGAGCTCTGGGGAAGAAAGATGGCATTATGTGAACAGTAAATCGTTGGAGCAACATCTCCAAACGATGAGGCATGGTGTATCGGCACCATCCCATCAAAATGTAAACACTCACTAGTCAGCCAAGCCACAGAACTCACTTACGTTGACACTTTGCAATATAGTGGATTGAAGGGGACTTTCTTATTTAACGACATAAAGACTACTAATTATCTCTATGCTTAACCAGACTGGCATCCAGGTAGGCATTATGCAAGACAGCTTGTACCTTATTAGCAGGATATGTCGAGGTGGTCAACGAGACCTAGACTTACTTGTTACCATAGATTTCAACAAAGACTTAAGCAAGTTATCCTTCAAACGGTGATTGGGGCGCTTGAAGAGAGCAGCATCACAGGGAGGCCTTCGATCTTCGTCAGAGACAATTCTAAAGGAACATACATTTGAAATGTGCTTGCCTCAAGAGAGACATCCCAAGGTTTACGTCAATAACGGAGTCCCACAAGAAGCTATCATATTGCCAACACTGTTCAATGTGGCTGACCAAGCTTGCCCTTGAACTTGAATGCACCAACAAGTTACACTTTACAATTTATGCAGCGATGACGCCACTCCATGGACCCCAGTCTTCACAGGACTGCATTGAATGTTTCCTTGAACCAGCTGGCATGCAGCCGTTTCCAGCCAAGATGTGCCATCTTCCTATTCATGGAATAGCTGACACAGCCGTTATCCTCAATTTTGGTTGCATGGCCATCGTACAACCTTAGGACGGTAGCATTTGCATCCTAGGGATCTGCGTTGATTGGGACAGAGTACTTCGACAAAGCAGTTGACACCGCTGTGGCACAAGATAAAACTATTTTCCGAATTTCATGGCACTTTGGAGATACAGGCATGTTAACTATGTGCCACTTTCTACAAGCTGTGCTGATTCCTCGAGCCATGTAAGGGGCTACTGCCTAGAATTTGAATCAAGCTCAGTTACAGCATGTTGAATGTCTTCACAATGAAGCCTTATGTGTTGTCGCAGGTCTGCCTAGACGTACATTAATGGAAGAACTGCAGCATTTTGCACATGAGCATGAACAAAAAAGGAACAGGACAACTTCCGAAGAAGAGATTTACTGGTACACACTAATAGCTCACTCAATCCAGAGCTGGTGCCCTGTGTCAACACTACAGCTTTGTGGGAACACACTGGACTCGCCAACCAAGAACTGTCGTGAAAGTGCAAGTACCCGCATAGGCATAAAAAACGAAGTTACTGTAGTACACTTCATGGTACCTACAGACCGACAGTGCACATGCAGTGGAGCCTCGTTATAACGAAGCCACATCCAATATGAAAATGCCTTCATTATATCCAATATTCATTGTATTAGTTACATGCTGATATTGACAAGAAACATTTAAGATTTACTTGATTATATCAGATAGTTTATTTATATTTGTCTTCGTTATGTTGAGATTTCACTGTACTGCAATGGGCTTCTACACAAATGCTGCTTTCCACACTGATGCTGCTCAGATGCAGACTGCAATACCAATGCATCGACTTGATGCTAGTCTGACAACAGCAAAGCAGTACTTTTGAAGGAAGCTGTTTGTGATGTCACAACTGTCGAGCTTTGGGCCATTTTAGAAGCTTAGAACCAGATTTTAGAACCACCATCGACTCCTTGATTGCATATTTTTGCCGACTGCCAGCAGGCAAGGCACACCGTATGACAACCCAGTCACGATGTACAAGCTCTCGTCAAGCAAATCTGAACTGAGTGCATAGCTGTCCACTATAACGCATCTGAAAAAAAGCCTCGCAGTTGAAGCAAAATTTGTCCTGGTCCATGAATCAAACCTGGGACCTGTTAAATTTCCCATGCAAGTACCTGGGAAGTCAGTGCACGAACTAAGGTAACCAGGTGGCTAATTCACAACAATAAAAATAAGTTCAAGAATTTTGATGGACCTTACATGGTGTGTAAAAATTCACAAGATGGATTTTTACAGGATCTATTAGGCAAATATGCCATTTCCCACTCATGAATTCACTCCCCACCTTTATAATTTCTGTAGAATGAGAGATTCAATGGGCTTTGTAAAATTTAAGAGCAGAATGTTTAAAGAGCTCCTCACCAGGCCCCACAGCAAATTTTCGTTATATGCTGGAAGTTACATGTCCTCTAGGGAGCGTTCTGCCACAAAAGTTTTTCAAATCGGTTCATTAGTAGCCGAGATATAAATATTTCGGGAGCGAGCTCCACTGCCAAGCGATACTCTCCACTTGCCCCGTCTAGCCTCCGCAAGCGAAATTTCTTCCCTGCGTTCTCCCATACCGGAGCTTAAGGATTGCGTGATGCATATTTTCTGGGCCCCACCTTCATATTTTTTTCTTTGCTTTTTTTGTGATTGTCTCGTTTTGTGCAGCACACAATTTTGCACACTATGCACAAGGACGCAGTCAGTGCTACAGGAATACTGCGGCAGACACAAGTGGATCACAGAGCATGATCGCACACTGGAACACTGTAGAAAATGACATATCTTCGGTGTCTGCACATGCGACTTCACGACGTGGGGACAAGCAGACGAAACGGAAATACATCTCTCTTGCTGCGGTGCGAAGTAAAACAAAAACATGCAGACATTCAGTTTGTGTGTTTTATTATTTCTGTAAGCTTTCATTCGTCCATTCAAGCAATATATTACACAAATAACAGATGTTGCCTAGAATAGTTCTCGAAGTCACGTGTCGCCACGAGCAATGTAACAGCAAACACGTGTACCTGGGTGCATTAGTACGTGTACGTCATTCTCTGGCTTGGAGCGCGGCGACCGCGAGGAGAAGGGAAAACGGCGTTCGGTTTGAAATCTGATCTTTCCGCTGCATTTAGTGATGTAATACTTTGCAGACACGATCATTATCGTGCATTGTATGCTCTGCGCTTGTCAGCTCAAAATGACAAGACTTCGTGAGGCGCCCTTTAAGAGCATCAGCTTACAAATCTGGTTCAATAAAAAAATTTAGTTAACAGCTGTTGATACTACGTACTGTGCCAAAGCTGGCCAGCTGCATTCCATCCACAACAATGAATGACTGTATCATTCCAGCAACTTTTAACTAAACATTCAAAAAAACAAAAGACATGCTGTCGAACCTAAGACCTCCTCTCAATACTGATGCTCCAGCCAACTGTGCCCTGACAACATAGACAGTGAGCACTAAAAGCAGCTATGGCTCACAGGACACACGATTGATGTCACAGTGCACTGTGATGGAGGCAAAGAGAACAGGCCTACTGTGACTGTAAGAACAATCTGATTTAATGAGAAGTAAACTGGCTTTACTTCTGCATACACGCGTTCATCTTACATTGTGTTTGACGACTGGTATGGCCACATTCCTTCAATTTATTTTTCTCCTTTTAATGCCGAGGTCTCGCCATTTGGCAGCATGGCCTAGTGTCTATGCTGGCATTGCTCTGTGAAACTCGGACTTATACATGTTGCAGAAAAAAAGTCACCAATTACAATTAATAAAAAAATGTAATGAACTACAGTTACCAATTACTGCCCCATGAAAGTAATTGACTACTACTTCTATGTTACTTTCCTCCGAACATTTATTAACATTGCATAGATACAGAAAACAGAACGAGCTGACATGGTACTTTCTGCAAGTCCTCTGCAGCCCTTCATACATTGGTTAGCCGCACTAAAATTGCTTTTAAAAAATTTTGTCAGTCACCATTTCTCTCTCTCTCTTTTTTTTTAAATGACATCTGCAGCCACACTGCAAACTCGCTCTAGGAGGAAGAAAGATAGGGAGGTTAGCCATTTCGCTCGAAGTTCGTGCTGGGTGGTAGGGCAGTGTTGTAACAAACATGAATCATGCACACTAGATCGTGCTTACTCAGCATCTGAATCCTCTATGAAGCTCAGCACTTTATCACTAGGGCTAGAAGACTTTCCTGTTTGGCCCAATGAAAAGCTGAAAAAATCGTCCTTATGTGACTTCTTGGTATTAACGTCCTTCCTGGCCATTGCCGTTGATACATACGAGCACTGGTTCAATTCGGCGGCCAACATCTGGTGGAGCTATAAGATGAGGAAACAAATATTGAGGCCCCAGGTTTGCCTGTGTGAACATGCACATTCGCGAAGCTGCTGCTTGGCACAATCTTGGGCAGTGTCCTACTGTAGTTTTCGCCAAATTCAGGTTCTCAAAGCTGCGTCACCTGTTGCAACTTGTCTCATGAATAACGTAACTGGTTACATCTAATTGGATACTGAAAAAAGTAAGTGAATTACAATGAGCGTTACCAAGTAAGCAAAAGTAATTGTTAAACTACAATACTAGCAAAATTGTAATTAATTACATACAAGTCTGGCGAAACCTGACGTGCCTCAAAGAGAAGCACGGTCTCGGGGGTCTGCTAAGTAAACAACAAAATGTGTAAACTCCATGCACGGGGATGCAGGGTCTTTTTCAGGAACTTCATGTTTTCGCTTGGCCTCTGGCAGCTGTCTACGACAAGCACAAGACTGTTTAAAACCAGCAATGAAGTGCCCATGTAGTCGCAGTTCTGCAGACCACGTTTGAGGACTTTGAGATGCGCAACATGAACCAACAGTCATGAACCAACCAGTCCAAATGCATGCTTCTGCAGCATGTTTATGTGCACTGCAGGAGTAAGACGTCCCCCTGTGATCACCACTAACCCTATTTCATGCCAGCTGACACCATCTCATGCATGCAAGTTTTCTAATTTCATCTTGATGACATAAACAAAGCCAATGCAGACAGCATGGGTTATGATGAACTCAATGAACACTTCCAAGTATGCAAAATGCAATGATAAGAGAGAAAAGGAGGCCAATGAATATCTCAGTATTGATGGGCAAGAATTGGGGTTTCCAAGGGGTGTGATTTTATTGCGATAGCAATTGTATATAGACGCTCCAGGAGCATTTCAATATAAAGTCCAAGGGCGATAACATCGTAGCCACACAATATGTGCAAGAGAAAGCATGCAAGGGTGAGCCGACGATGATAGCTCAATCTCGCGTGTGCAAGGGAGGAAAGTGGGGAGGAATCGCGCCATCTTCTGTTGTGTGCAAGGCACAGGAGGGAGGAGGCATTCTACTCCAGCAGCGGCTGGATATCCCGATGCCGTGCAGGCCTTATCTTGCAAACAATCCATAAGGCGATCTGCGATGGAGACAGAGTGTGCCCAGAGCCGATAGCTTCGTGTGTACAGTGCTCTCGCTGCTTAGTTCGTGTTGAAGCTAGAGGCAGCACAAAGGTCAATTCGCTAGCTGCTGCTTCCGTGCTTTCTCACTCCAGCGTTTTGACAGCGAGTGCGCGGTCATCGAGTGAGATGTGTTCATGTTTGCTTGTGTGCACCTGACACCATGCTTGTTAATTTAGTTAGTAAGTGAATGTTTAGAAGTTTATAGGTCTGATAAAACTATTATATCCTTACTTCATATAGCTGTCTACTAATTTGCTATCGCAAGCGATGCTTCGTCTGTCGGGAGGAACCGACTTTTTTTTGTTAGCTACGACCATACAAAACAACAGACAATGAAGCCAGAGAAAGCATAGGAAGATGGCCACCGCAGTAGCTCAATTAGTAAAATACAGCACATGTAATCTGGAAGATTGTCCACATTCAGTTCCTTTATTATTTCTATATTTCAATTAGACATAACAATTAACTTCCGCTATGCTTTCTCTGGCTTCATTGTTACTTCGTAAGGTTGTCACCATTGATGAGCAATGTGAACGACACTGGGCACGAATTATTCTTTCACCCTGCCTATTGGACCCTTCAATAACTGGAATAATTGCAGTGAAGCATCATAGATACCCAATGAACATGTAATTTCATATCCTAGATAAATTTGCATACATGTAGAGAAGTTCAATCACCAATGTTTCACCACAGCACCTTGCAGAATAAGTCATATTCTGTCTACGATGTTCAGCTGTTTAAAGCTGTACAGATGTCCTAGAATTCGTGTGACCCAAATGCAGTAATGTTATAATGTCTGGGGTCTTACTTGCCAAAACCATGATCCGATTATGAGGCATGCTGTAGTGAGGTCGCTGGATTAATTTTGACCACCTGGGGTTCTTTAGCGTGCACCCAGTGCACGGTATACAGCCATTACTGCATTTCACCCCCATCGAAATGTGGCCGCTGCGGCCAGGATTCTATGCCACGACCTCGCGCTTAGCAGGGCAACGCCAAAGCCACTAAGCACAGAGGGTGAAAGCATAGTAGGAAGAGAGGCAGACGAGAGGGAAGAATTGGGAGGTTAGCCAGTGTAGAGTGGCTGGCTGCCCTCTGCTGTGGTGAGAAGTTCCAACGTAAACGGGGGCTAGCAGAAACACCACAGTAAAGGGCACTTTATTGATTTTTACTGCCGTGGGTTGTTATTGTGCATTTAATGCTCTGTACACAAGAATTTTTGGATCCCACCCCCTGCGTCCACACAACTCAAGCAAGTGCCATTTGCTCAAAATATAAATGCAGAACTGCACTTTTAGAGCTAGTAGTTGTTGCTATTTAGCAAAGCTGCACAGCAGAAACGATTGCTCTTTCCAAGTACTGTTAGTTTATCTATGAAAATATATCTAACAGCCATCTTGTTTTATGCATTGTTACAGGCATGAAATCTAGTGGGTATTTCAGAGGTTTGCAGGAAAGTGCAGGTAATATTTTGAGTGAAAATGTGTGCGAGAAATTCAGAATACTGGTTCAGGTGTTCGTGAAAACACTCTAGTGGCTGAGAAGGCTTATTTACCACATTTGCAGGGCCATTTAATGATTATTTCTGTAATACAACAGGGCTGCTGACACAACATTTGCAGACTATGCTGGTAGGCTATTTCTGCAGCATAACGGCACTCTTAAGAGCAAACTATGGTGTTCGGAGAGCAAACATTTGAGCTCAAGGTGCATGACAAATTAAGCATGGCCAGTGATTTCAAATAGCTGTAACCATATGCACAGCAACACCTTATTTGATCAGCAGAGAGATTGGCATGCAAACAGGCTATCAAAATTGAGCATGCATGCTGGAAAACCACTGTCCAACAGTAACACCAAAGAGCAGTGCAAGGAAGATAACATGTCACATTTAACATGCACCCATGTTTATGTAGCTGCTGGAAAAAGGTGCAATAAGAAATTCAAAGGCAACATTTCCTCATTTGACTAAATGAATGCCAGGCTGAATCGCATAAATTGCCGTTTCACACTATGTTGTAAGACAACTATAGGCATTCAATGTAATTTTTTAATCTATTCCCACTGGCCTGCACAACTCCTGCTATATAATATCGTCGAGTTGGGGAAGTGGTGATTTTACATATTTATCTAGTCTTCATGTCACAACCTAAATTCTTATAAAAAAGCAAGATATATATAAAAAAAGAGCCCTAAGATGCACCATAAGGCCCAGAGAGTTCTGCTTCTCCTGACCTCTTAGGACTATGTTTTCCAACTATATAATGAATTGAAAATGTTATTGTGCTTTACAACCCTTCTTGGCAAAAAAAAAAAAAAAAAAAAGACATTGCTTTATCAAGACCATATTACTGCTTAAACTTTAATCAGCAGACAGAACTGAGTCGTTCATGGTAATAAAGAATCCTTCACACATTCAAGAGAGCTTTGCAAGATGTTCGCATCAGTGCTGCTGCCCCTATGCCGGCATCACGAGTGGCAAGCACAGGGTAGCCAGTAGAAACAACCCACTTGGGGCATGAATTGCAAGTGTACACTGATCATTAAAATTCATCGAAAAAGAAAAGAAAGAAAAAGCTATACAGCTCTCATTGACACTGTCGGGGTACAAAAACTAACGTGCCCAAAGAATACAAGATGTTTTATTACTGCGAAGCTGTTTACCTCTAGCCCCCGAATGCATTCCAAATATAACCACATAACTTCAGCGTTGCAAGAGAAACACTACACTCACACACACGCATGCACACACACAAGATGTTTCAGCTACTTTTATGCTTGAATGCATAAAACAGCAGTTTCTTAAAAAAGTAACCGGAACACTAAAACATTTTGTCAAACACTTTGAAAATTAATTTCTCAGAACTGGTGCTGTCCAGAGAATTCATTCCAAGTAGATATGCCGTATGAACTCAGCGGCTATAATTCGTAGATTGAAATATGTGGCGTAAAGTAATTAATTTAAAAATTAGCATAATTATGTTATACTCAACTGAACATTTTGATTTCTTGTGAAAGTAATGGCTGCCTCATCGAGTAATTTAGATCAAGGGTTAGAATTGTGCTATCTGCCATAGGCAATCTTTAAAAAATTTGGTGCAGCCAAAAAAAAAAAACCCTTATATACGCAAGAAAGTGCACGTAGTGTAACAAGTTGGCCTCCATGCGCTTTATTTGTTTTAAATCCTGTTTGACGAATAATGAGGGGGAAAGTGTTGCGACGGTGGTTGCAGCAGATGCATGGGAGGTGTGGTGACCGCGGCGGCGCTTGTGTCGGCGTAGTGTGCTGCCGTATGAAAAAAAAATTTGTGATTTCATAATATATGCAGCCTAAACAGCTTTGCTGGTAATCTGTCTCCATATGAATGTTGTAGTGTGTGGCCCCACGAATTTTTTTCGATAGCTATTATATGGACACTCCAGGCAAACTTTTGCCATAGTCGCCATGAGGTTCCATATATATTTAGGTATATATATGCTATATGCCATGCCTTGCATTATGACATCCGGTATATGTGTGTTATATTGCCACACCATTCTATCACTGAAGTTGCTCACACCAGGTCTTACATTCCAACAAAATTATTTCTCAGAATTTTCAGAATGGCAGCCAACAAATAGATGTCTTGAAACAAAACACCAACAGCACATGTCTTTTTATGTTATTTTCTCAAATGTAAATAATTAAAGTGCAAAATAATAACAGAGCTCAAACCTGAAAATCATGTAACTTTATAGGCACGGCTGTGCACTACCTCTGGGATCAGCCCAGGAATGAGGTTTGAAATGTACCCTATATGGAAAAGTGGTGGTAAAGTCACTAAGAAAGACATTGGCTTTAATTAATAAACATAAATGAAATTGTCTTATGGCAGGATTCCAACAGAGGACCCCTTCCACAACAGCTCATTTTTACTTAGTCGGCTTACGTTTACTTCAATTCATACTGCCACTAGAGCTACAAGTCTTGCATTTCGTGTAATATTCTAACATGTTGGTATCACATTCACTGCTTCGCCCTCATGGTCAAACTGTGATGTTTTCCCCCAAAGTTCCCATGTACAATTCAAAATTAGTTTACACCAAACACACTCACACAAGGGAAAAAAACAACCAAGAAAACAAATTTAGGGGAGGAGATTATGAAATGAAAACAAAAAAACAAACTTCCCCGTACCTAACACTTCATCAAGAGGTTTGACTTCATCTCTTCTCAGAAAGACCAATTTTTCGTTAGTTACAGGGCCCCTCGGTTCCCTTTCTTGTCATTCATTGCATAGCAAGGGTCTAGACTCTGGCAGGTTTGTTGCCTTCATGTTGCATACAAGGGCTTATTTGTCAGCTGCCTGCTGCTACTGAAGTTCACATACACATGACACCATCTATCAAAAGGATGTTCCACATCGACTGCCATGGCCATGATTGGCTCTGTTTAACACTCCCCAGGTTAGATCTTGTATACATACATAAATAACCAAGAATGTGGACGTGGGAAGATCCCTGCTGTAGCTCAATTGGTAGAACAATGTATACGTAACGTGGCAATTGTGGGATCGGCTCCCGCAGGCGGGAAGTTTATTATTTCTACACTTCAATTAAAACAACAAGTGATTTCCGCTATGCTTTCCTTGGCATCGTATGGTTGTGACAAACAAGAAATCGAGCCCCTCTGTCCCCCTTCTTCTCGTTCATTGTATATATGACACACATTCTAATTTCCAGCACCAAGTTATAACTGAATTCAATACCCATGGTGAACAGCAAACAATGTGGGGGAGCATCCAACCATATAGAATACCTTGGTGCGCCACACTATAGAACAATGAAAACTAGTGTCGACCAATGCAGATAATTTCACTGTACTTCAACCTTTACTCCGTGGTGTATCATATGTGATACACTTGCAACAAATTCTTCCAATTACCTGTAATCTGCGTCATCTCCAGCAATGAAATTTAAAGTTATTTTATCACAAAATATGTATGCTGGCAGCTCGTCATAAAGAGCACAAGAACATTGTGAAAAACAAAAACAAAAGAGGTTATTTTCATAATTTTTACAATTGAAAGTAGCACAGAAAAAATAACAGGGTGTTTGCTTGCTCATTATTAGTCTACTGCAATGTTTCAAATCAGAAAGACATTCTGGTGTTTCTGCAAGGCAAGCATTAATTGCTGTATCATAAATGAGACAGCATGGAGTTATGGCTTATCTTGTGATCGAGAGCGGAGATTTCCTTTGTTGCAAGAAAACAAGTCTGGTGACGAAATAGAACGTTTTTACAAGCTATACTGTTGATTAGCACCATTATTGCAATTAATATGTCAATGAAAATTCCAGCAGTATTTACAATTGACATAGTGCCGGGCCAGTCGTGTTCCAAGAGCTAAAGACAAGAGCAGCAACAAAGAACTCTTAGAGGAGTGGGAAGAAGGTATTATTTTTGCTTGCGTCAAGCTCCTAAAGCCTATGCAAGACAAAAATACACATAAAAGGAAGTGTACTAAGGTATACAGCTTAGATAATCAAGTTATAATTTAGTCAATCAAAGATGACGTCGTCAAGCTAAAGTTTTTCAATGGTTTCAACGTTTTTTGGAAGTTTTTTCCCCAATTAAGACGTCTTTCTGTATAGTTGTAAAATATATCTGTAACTGGCGTGGTGTATCATATGTAATACGTGACAATTCTAGCTCAATATCACAACCATGCATTTCTGAAGAAAACTGATGCAGGTTTTGGCATTTATGGCATAAAAAAGGCCTTGCGAGCTTTTTTTTCACAAGAAAACAAAAATTCATGCATTAAGGGGCTAAAATTGTAAGGTATGCCATCAAAGCTTCCTAGGCAAGGCCTGGACGTCCCAATGTTGGAGATCTGAGCCCAGGTCATCAATCTGCAGGACACTCAATAAAAGTTTTTACCAGCCAATCTGTCGTCTGATCCAAAAGGTCAACTCGCGCTGAAACCTACTATACAATATGTCACAAAGGTTCCAGGATTGAAATAATAAAAAAATAATTCAATTTACCAACTAATAGGTTTAGTATATCAATGTAGTTCCCGCTGCTATTTATGCATAGCTGTGTGTTATTCTTTCTGGATGTCATGAAAGCATGCAGAGAGACCTTCATTTGGGACTGTGTTTTCTAACAATTCCATTCTTTTTACTCTTCGACATTGGCTCAGACATGGTTCACCCAACACGACACTTATTGCAGAGATCAATCGGTGAGAGTAATGCATTAAACTAATGCACAAGTATAAAAAACGAAATGGAACATTAACATTACTGGCCCTGAGATGCTGCTTAGCATTACAAGGTCCAGGGTAGTTGGTGACCTTAAAAATAATAGCACCAATATATGACGTGCATTCATAATGGTCGTATTATCAGCATCAAATTTGGAGCAGGCATGCCTGATAGGTGTCAAAATGAGAACACATCTCCCTGGTTGTAGCAAAATATAAATATTGCATTCTAAATTGTACTGCAGGACACTACTAGAGCATCAAAACAAAATGGTATTCTGTGGTTTATACAATACAATTTTATATTCTGCTAAAACTAGAGAGCCGTGCACTAATTTTCATGCGTTGTGTTTGCATGCTTGAAATTTATGGTACTGACAGTATAAACTTTATAAGCGCCCTTCATATACACAAATTCATACACTTGGCGCTGATGAAGCAGCAATAAAATCAGTTTGTAGTAGCGCTCTGTTGTCCATCTTTTATGTGGTGTCCCTTCTGCGCACGTCTATTTTTGCAGTCTTCCTGACACTTTCCTTTCAGAAGCATTTTAATTTGCAGGACAGAAAAATCATACGGCACCAGGTTTGGTGAATATGGGGGACCTGACAGAGCAGCAATTCAGCATTTGCATATATATATCTGGACTGATACAGCAGTATGGAGTCTCGCGATAACAGGTAATAACCACTGTTCAGATGCCAAAAATGCCACAGCAAAATTGCTCGATGCGAACATTTTAGCAAGTAAATGTAAATTTTAGTTTATTCTTTATCTTTAGACACATACATAGCACACCAAGCCACTAGCATGAAGAAATGTGATCAACACTGTTTTTAGTGGCACTTTTGTTTTTTGTGCAGCACTTCTGGTTCAGCTGCTGAGACAACCAGGGATGAAATTCAAAATAAATCGAAAAAAAATAGAAAAGAAACTAAATAGTACAGTACAAAATTCGTGGGTTTCATTGATATGTCAGAGCATAAGTTTAGTTACAAGTTGAGTTACTGAAGTGTCTGGAATAATTAGAATTAATTAGAAAAAACTGATTACCGCATACCAAAGTATAGAATCAAAGGCTTTAGAGACCTGCTACATGAGCATGGCTCTGTCGAAATTCCTGGAAACCCGGAACTAGAAAGCAGAAGTAACGAAGTCATTAATGACGTCACACACAAGAAGATGCCATGATACTTAACCAGATAATTAGTGGAAAACTGTCATCTGGTATAGACTGAACATCTGCCTAGTAGATCGAATGTGATGTCACTCCCTCCTCTCTCGCTTCTCTCGTGGTGCTCACCTGCTCACGCCCTTGCTCGCAACAGCTGCACGTGCGTGCTCGTTACATGCTCTGACATCAGCACCGGAGAGGGCACGTAAGGTGTGCTTCATGCACCACTCGCTAGGGGGCAACACCCCACCAGGTGGCACATGCTGCACTTCATCCTCGCCCACATAATGTTTGCTCGCTTAAACTAAAGAACAACACCAAGGTGCTGGTGCCACTAAGAGACACCCAAGTCAAAGATTAGGGTTGCCTACCATTTTTCTTTTCGAAGGTTGTCACTTTTTTTTCAGGCTGGTTAATGAACTTTTCATTTGGCATTTAAGCAGTTCATTTGAGGGTCTTACTAAATGTTCGCAACTTAGCAACTTTGTTACTGTGTTTAGTTTTTCAGTCACCCTAATGAAAAATTTGTTTTTTTGAGTCCTAGCTACATATTTTATTTACATTTTGTTGGCCAGTTACTATTCCTAACAGCACTGTAAGAGGAATTGCTTCGCTGATCATTAAAGAAATTATGTATATGCAGCTAAATCACAATATTTTGGTGAGCCGTTGGCAAGCCCACACTGCGATGGCGGAAGAAGCCTTCTTTGCTCTTAACTTGACACTGTTTTCACACTCGGTCTAAAACTTGCCATCACATGGAAGAAGAACCATATAGGAAACATAACTGTGCTTTTCCAGCTACAAGTTTGGTGACATAACACATTCTAGTACAGAGTGGGAGTCTTTGCACGTCTCCATTCAACAGCATACTGATGCTGGATCAGTACAGTAAAAAAGATAACCAGCACTATAGAAAATTTTGGGACTCTTTACCTTATTTGCAAGAGTGGTTACATTAAGTGGAACAGGATACACCAAGTTCCCCCCTGTGCCTATTGCAGCAACACCACACGTAAAAAAGCATGCCGCCACAAGAAAGCAGAAGATATCATTGGAGCCCCACTGCAGTCCCCGCCTAAGACGCCGCTGTTTCCAGCCGCAAACAACTTTAACAGTGGAAGACACTAAGCACGTCTGTGCTTATTCCTTTGCGAGTATGCAGCATCATTTTCTGCTGATCATCTCGCCGAGCTCTCGCAAGAGCAATTAATAGAAAGAACGCAGCAGGCCTATGCATGCACCTTACGAAATGCATGCAGATTGTCATTGTAATGAAGATGTTTCCATATACTTCATGCTGATTTGATGGCCAGCACTGGTGATCTGAAGCACAGCCTGACCATCGTCAAGGCTACAGATATTGCAACAAAGTTGTTTGGTGAAGCGGTGCACCTCAGCAAAACAGAATTGTGATTACCCTGAAAAAGAGGATGTTACTACTGCAGTAATCATCAAGGCACTGGAAAACCTGATCACCCTCATGGAACTTGGCACAAAGCCTCTATATACTGTTATTTCCTGTATCTGGGATTATTTTACCTTTTCACATTGACTATTCACTCGCCACCACCTAGATAAAAAAAACAATAAGGCACTTAGGAACAACGAAAACTAAATCATTTAAAAAAGGCTAAATTCCAAGAAAGTCATTATCACTTAACGACTTTTTTGCAACAAAATGGGACACTTTTGGGCTGCATCCTGGCAACTTTTTTTTTTAACATGCTGCAGCCCATTAGGGCTATAGCAGGAGTGGTTGTATAAAAATGACAGCAGTGTGCACAGACAGGAACATATTCCAACACTGGTCATACAGGTACATCAACTTCATCTCTGGTGGAAAAGAATAACATAACTGTGGCATCAATTCTGGTCCTTTACACCAGTTCAAAAGTAATTACCCATCTTGTTAGTTCAAGGGGTGATATATACATTAAGTTTCTGCTTCAATCCTTGCATAAAATTTGGTGACAGACCTCTAAATTTCAGCTTTTCTGATATGTGCACAGAAACATGGACTTCTTACTGCAACTGCCTCCTCAAAGGTTGCACATATGCAATGACGTACCTACTTTGGGACTGCTACACTAGCTGCATCTGTGCCTTCATGCAGCCTTTGCTGTCATTCAAGTTACAGCTTCTCAATAAAACTTTGTCACCATATGTTTGCTGCATCACATTTAGTGTTAACAGCAGGAGCATTTTCTAGTCTCAATTTCCTGCTTGTAATTTTATCCCATAATTTCCCTTGTGTTGCTTACAACTAAGTGCACCTACAAACAGTGGTGAGCTCTGCAACCTAGCAAGTTCACAGAGAAATAATTTTAAAGTCATGTCTGTTCAGAAAAAGTTACTGAATTACAGCCCTTTCTTGTGCATGCATGAATATCACAGCAGAGCAATAAAAACTCAGTTCTCGAACTCTCAGAGAGGGTTGTATATAGGGGTCATCTTCAAATGTACCAGATGTCTTAGCAACCATACCAATGAGAGCAGCATTCCGGGCAAGTTGGTATTCCATTACTTAAATGATATTGCGCGACACTAAAAAACGACACGGACGTGAGGTGTGTCGTCTTCTCTCACGTCCGTGTCGGTTTTTAGTGTCGCGCAATATCATTTAAGTAACCATATCAAACCTTTTTTTTTTTTTTTTAATTTTCAATTTTCATGGATATTTAGTGCTTCGATGAGAAACAGTAACCTCCGTAACTGTTCCATGAAAACCTTTTGGTGCCTTGGGCATTATTCCAAATTTCAGCGAACCATGAGTAGACCTAGCAGAGATAGCTAGTGCATTGAAAATACAGTAGAACCTCGTTGATACGTTCCCGTTACATATGTTTTCCTGGCGACAACGTTTGCAATCAAGAACACAAAATATGACCTAGCTATTAGAGTTATGTCCATGTGTTCCCAGAAAACACAATTTTGGCACCAAAGTTCAGTACGTCACCAAACTGCGATCATATGATATGTTTTGCAGCTGAGATTACATGTAAACAAGAAAATGCGCAAGGCGTGTGCGATCAAGAACAGTATATAGCTGCGTGCCGCGGCAGTTTCACCGCTATACTCGTTTGCACCCGCGTCATGTGAAAATGTTGACGCACAGTTTCGCCGCCAAACCTATTACGATAAGTATCTTCACCTATATTTTACAGCGTGTCGTGTGTATTGCCATTGATATCTTACTGCAAGCTTTTAGTAGGTGATAATCCAAACACGCCGCCGTTCCCTGCTGCAGGCGGCGCAATGTAGGCATCACGTTTCGCTTTGGCGGCATCCGGCATCGCCCAGCAGCTCGAATTCCTTTCGGTTTGCCGTCACCCTCTTAAAGCACCACGCAATAGGAAAACAACAAAACAAGTCTAGTGCCGCCGGATTACGGCCAGCTCGACACGCGTCCGCCGGCGTCTCGTGCCGCAACAATCCGCGCGACGGTTCACATGACGTATATGTCAACAATTATTGAGTCCGTCAAATTTTTTTTAGTTACGTTGGATCATACGTTTTCCCGGTTAGTACATTTTCTCGTCGTTTTTTCCAAAACGTATGAACGAGGTTCTACTGTATGCATATAAAATTAAGGTTGACACGAAAGACTGCAACACAGAAACATATATGTGGGACAAGCACGAACCTGAACTAATACTGTGCAATTGAGCAATGAGGATGCGATTGTCCAATTTTTTTTCTACCACTCTTAAAAACTGTTATTGTAGAATATTTAGAATCAAGTGTTAATAAAGAGCAATAAAAATGTGCTATCCTTCAAATCTTTACTAGTACTGCCTCAGCGTGTAAGTTATGCCCACTGGCAGATCCAGTGGGGGTGCCTTGCCCCCCCCCCCCCCCCCCGAGAATGCCAGCACTTTAGCGCTCACAGTACTAAGCACGGATCACTTTTTCATTTTGTTCCACAGTCAAAAACAACTTGAAATGACGAAGAAAAATATTGATAAGCTTTACATTAACGGGCACAAATTTCATAACACTGCAACCTTTCTTTTAGAAATGTTCGTGGAACACCCATTATCAACATAATGCTCCAATTTCAAACAGCATTTTCTAAATCAACATAACCATCCATGAATTCTTCCAAATACAATAAGCAGGATGTCTACCAAGTTAACATTTCCAAATTCCCTGAGCTTTCCAGGTTTTCCTGAGTGCCTTTGCAAGGTTCCCTGGGTGACGCAGAATTATGTTTTATGTCAAGACTGGCTGAAAACATGTCTCCCGATGTTGTCTCTCTAGTAAGCATGTGAAAAAAATTTAAAAGAAAAACGACCTAATTCAGTTTCAATACTAAGGAGTAGTGTTTACTTTATTCAAAAAGAGAATAGAATGGAGGTGTTAGTAAAACGCACAGCAAATAAAATGTCTTCGAACAAAATTGCAAATCAAGTCGGACATTCTCAAATACGAATAAAAAGGAGATGCATATAGAAGAAAATATTTTCGAATATGAGCTATGTCTATCAACTGAGAGCAAGTTCAGGGGTATGAGGCCGGAACTTTGCCACAATTGATTTTCTCTCTCAATAGCTCGGAAGTCAACCTCAGCTGTCCTGACATACTCTCAGCCCGCACACAACACTTCACTGTTGTGTTTCACTGCTTTAAATAGTTTCTTTTGGTTTGGACGAGTGACACCTGCATCTCGACATCAGCCAACACTGTTTTTTGAGCTCAAGCTCCTTCAAAACGGCGACAGCGCGCTTCCTTTCCCGTTCATTCCTCACTGTGTAGGTCCTTTCCGTTCTCGTTTTCCTTCCACCGCTCGGTCGCACCACGGACCATTTGAAGCATCTTCTTGGTCGGTTGTACAGTCAACGTCTGATTTTTCAAACTGCCTAGGGGCCGCGAAAACATCCCAAAAAATCGGACGGTTGGAAAAAAACGAATGCATTTTACTGCCCTCAAGGGCTCAAACCACCACAGGCACATTCGAAAAAGGTCTAAAGGCCTGTCGGTACACGTATTAAGCATATCGATGCTCGTACTGTGACAGGAGATACCGGCAATAGCCCCTTCCCACGCTTATGCTTCACCGCAATACTTTTGCATATTTTCACCAAGTAACATTTCTGTACAGAGGCGAAGCTGACTTTCGGGAACCGGCATTATGCAACGCACCGTGCTTTCAGAGTTTCGAAGCCAATCGCGAGGACCACAAAGGCGGAATCAGTGCCATTGCTGACAGCGGTGAATTCTTTCAATGAAAAATACGGCACCCAACGGCAAGAAATATAAATAGCGAACGTCGAAACAGCTAGGCCTAGCGATGTCACAGTGGTGGCTACGGCTGCCAGCGGATCTGTGTGCGAGAGTGCCGGTTCAAGGCGGCGAGGTAATCAAAACGGTAGCGGTGGTGGCTTTGATCAAGGCCGTTTCAGACCTGCGGTTGGACGGCAGAAGACTAGGTGGGGCGATGAAATTAGGAAATTCGCGGGCGCTAGTTGGAATCGGTTTGAGGGAGAGGCCTTCGTCCTGCAGTGGACATAAAATGGGCTGCTGATGAATGTGGACCTGCGGTCACGGGAAAAAGTCCGGAAAATGGGACAAGGGTTCTTGCGTCCGAAATTTGACGTTCTGATACATTGACTCTATGGGGTACGTGATAGTGCCGCGAAGCCGTCCGAATAATCGGGCATCCGGAAAGTCTGTCTTTGTACACTGGCAACTCTTCCAGCCGGCGACAGGGCGTCAAAGACTATTCGTTACGATTCCTGCCCATTACTCAAGCCAGCATTATCGCGCCTTCCACTCCCCTTCAATAAAATTACAGCTAATTTTCCCTGATAAAAGCACAAATTCCCCGAGTTTTCCCCAAATTTTCCACACTACTCAAGATTCCTGAGAATTCCCAGTTTGTAGACACCCTTGATAAGATAAAAATTATATTATGGCGATTTTCTTAAAGGCACAGGGGACCTAGAAGGGATGGTGGAGAGCTCGGGATTGCAGTAGACTGCCTGGGTTTTCTTGGCATGCACCCAAGGCATGGTGCATGAGCATTTTTATTGCGTTTTGTCCCTATCGAAATGCAAATGCTGTGATCGGGAATCCAACCCACAACCTCATGCTCGGCGCAACATTACAAAGAACCCACTATGCTGCTATCAAGGCAACATAGTGGGTAAAATAATCATATATGCTTGACATACAACTAGTACATTTGAGATGGAATACCCTATACACTATTGGTCATTTTGTTTGAAAGCCTAATGCAAACAGGTAAGCTGTATTAAAAATTTTGTTGGTACAAGATTTGACACCAGAAACAAATATTAGCGTGAACACACACCACAACTCTGTATGGAAAAAAATTTTCGCTGCATCATTTGGATGATGCACACTGTACTTACATTGCTGTGCAGTATGTCAGGGAAGTATGCTTCCAAGAGGAAGAAGTGTTGCACCTATATAAAACTTGGCTTTACAAAGCTGATCGTATATAGCGGATATTCACATCAGCATTAAAGTCCCACATGGAGAGTTATCATTGAATGAATCCAAATCAGGCGGTCTCTTTCACGGCACGTGGAACTGTGCTTCACTCCAATATGGATCTTTAGCCTAAATTGATCTGACCCTGAAAATTAAAACCATGTGCAGCAGCTTGCTAGTCCTCTTGTCTGCAGAAATACCATGATCCCATTTCACTTTTACTTCCAACAGAAGCATAAAAAGCTGATTTTCTATCGTTTATTACCCTTCCTCAAAATAGTATCATAAGCAGAGAGTTTATTCCTGGCCATACTTAAGCATAACTTTTCTTCCCTCAGCCACTGTTCACACAAATGTACCCTCTCTCTCACTAAAAAGGAACATTTTGCTTATGAATGTGCACTTGATTTTCATATTTATACACCTTCAAAAGCATTAAAGAAGAACACCTTTAAAGGTGCAGAAAAATTTATTTCATATGGATGCCGGGAGCAGCCATTTTATGCAGTGTATCATACATGATCATGAATGCCCAAGAAAAATCTTCAACAGGGCTTGGGTGCAGCCATGCCATTTGAGCCACACCATTTAAGGCAAAGCTGTATTGTAAGGCAAGCCACGAGATGTTCCATGCAAACTAACCAAAACAATTCCTTCATGGCAATGCTGAACATGCGAGCGGCAACTGTTTGGAATGTGCCTAGTAAGGCCTGCCACATCAAAAAAAGTGATCAAGCATTTAGCAGTTCAAGGCAAGGTTGCCAAAAGTGGCACTCAAAATGCAGTACTGGCATACAGTTTCTAGGCCAGCACAAACAGACCTCAACAAGTCATCTTTGCCCATAGTATTCCCTGCCTCAATGTGAGGTGGTGCTTCCCAGGATACCAAGGATAATAAATAAAAACCAAACCTATGGCTCAAAGGACTGAACAGCCAGCATAAAAAAACAAAACAAAAAAATAACAGGGAGGGCAGGCACAAGAAGTCTTATTACACGAGTGGCCACAGTTCAGAAAGTTTTGCGATGAAGGGCCCGCATGCCTTCCTCTTCGTACTCTCTCTTGGATACCCACATGCGCTTGAATGTGTCGAGAGAAGCGAGAATGGAGCCACCAATCCAGGTAGAGTACAGCCGTTCTTGTGGGGCTGATATCTGCGAGAGATTATGCATCAGAAACCAACACGCTCATCACAGCCAAATAAGACTCACCCTGATTTTGATTCCCTTAGGTGATATCTTCTTCACCTCACCAAGCAGCCGATCACCAAAGCCTACAGCAAGACAAACAAATATGAGCAGTCAGTTTTTCAGCACACATGCTGATATTTTCCCAAGGGTAATCGGCCCCCTACCTTTGAAAAGTGTAGACCCTCCAGAGAGAACAATGTTTTGGTATAGAACCCTACGCAGATCCATGTCACACTTGTGTATTGCGAAGACGAGCACCTGATGCAGGCCCTCAAACTCCTCGCCAATAAGGTCTGGTCGGAAGAGCACCTCAGGTGCCCGGAAACGTGCTGGTCCAATTTCAAGAGTAGTTCCATCGGGCAATGTGTAATGAGCCTTCTCCGTATCCATCGTCTCTTCTCGTTGGGGGTTATTGGCCAAATAGCAAGCTTTTTCCTTCACCGTCTTGACAATCTCAAACTCTGCTGTCGTGTGGAAGTTGGTACCTTCCTTCCTCAGCAAGTGGCGTAGATAAGCAGTCACATCCCTGCCAGCAATGTCCACTCGCAGAATGCTGTGGGGGATGGCAAAACCCTCATATATGGGCACTGCATGGGTGACGCCATCACCCGAGTCAAGCACCACACCTGTTGTCCGACCTGTGGCATACCTGATGGAAAACCAGCAGACAGTAAGCACCAACGCATCTGTCTTTTCACTCAGCAATAACTTACAGGCTCAGGACGGCTTGCATAGACACAAATAATGCTGGAACATTGAATGTCTCAAAAAATATCTCTGCGGAGCGTTCCCGGTTTCTCAGCGGGTTTATGGGAGCCTCAGTGAGGAGGACGGGGTGCTGCAACAAAGCACTGGTAAACTTGTGAAATTTCAGTGATGATATCACACATACCTCTTCAGAGAATGTCTGTAGCTGCTCTTTGGAATAGATGTACTGCCATATCCTCTCCATATCATTCCAGTCTATGACAATGCCATGCTCCATCGGATAGCGAATGCTCAGGAGACCTCTGTGCTCCTACAGGAAACAAACCTCAGAATGTTAAATGTGCTGCAAGAGGTTTGGCATCGCTCATCAAATATCCCTTACCAGACAATCCAATGAAAACACAATTGCAACTAATGTTTGTAAAGATGTAAATCATATTGATGTTTATTTTTTCTTCATAAATTTTTTGTGATTTTGCTGTTTTCTTTTTTTATTGCAGAGTAAAGTAACCTTTTATGATTATGATATTACATTGCAATCTGTAATAACATTTAGGTATATTTTAAGACTCTTCTACACAGCATTTTGTCTCGATGTAATCCACAGCAAGGTCCTTTATCTGTGTACTACCCGCATTTTGTTTCATCATTCATTCCTATATGCCTCTATTGCAACTTTAGTAAAACACATCATTTGTTACTCTCCTGAAATCTGATGAACGCATTATTGCCTAACGCACCTTAAACACAATGCTGCATATGCCATGCAACAGCTGCCCGGGCATACGTCAAGCCGTTTCATTACAACCTTTAGCCTACACAGTAGAGGTGTGCTAATAGTAGTTTTTGAGACCAAAGCGAATACTAATTGAACAGTGCCGGAGGCAAATAGAATACTGAATATTTTTCAAATAGTTTACGAATATGTACAGCCGTCTTATCACTATTATGAAACGATATTCGCATCCTGGTATTCACAACATTACAATGTTTGTCACTACACTGCACATTACAAAGTATGCTTTATTAAAAGTACAAAGGGAGCATTAGGAACAACTAAGCAGTTTGTTCAGAAACTCTGGGCTTTTCAGAGAATACATGGTCAAACCATATCACATGAAGTTTAGAAAGGCATCCTTATTGGCCAATTAATATCTGTGAATACCTTCACGACCAAATCAGAAATGCGCATCATCTGTGCCAGTGGTAAAGTGGAAAGTTCATTTTGTCTAGCTTGACTACTGAAGGCATGAAGTATATTGCAGTGAAACATTCAAATTTATTCATAATTATTGATCCTAATTAATCATAAGTGCTCATAATTTAAGGACACAGGTGCTACATCTATAAATAGTGCCAAATGATACCCACTGCCATATGCTGCATCTACACAACATTTTATTGTAATTGTGTTTGGGCGGAAATGTCTAGCTGTCTGAGCGACACAGCGAGTTCTACTGTGTTATGTCCACTGTGCATAGGATAAAAGTTATTGCATTTTTGCTTCAATTTCATGTTTGATCATGTACATTCAATGAAAAGTATTAGAAAAATATTAGAAATGTTCACATTTTTGAATAGCGACTATTTGATTCGAGGAGCCCAAATCCAATTGGACAATATTCAATTTGTTATTCAATAAGTTCGAATCTTCACACACTCCTACTACACAGCCACCATGACCATTTCTGGTAAAATTAAGGCCATTAAGTAATGCAAGAAGAATTTAACAACATGCAAGTAGAAATTCTTTAAAGTGAATCAATTTTCACAAAAATCTTTTTCATTATGTTCTTTAAACCTTTTCATACTGCAGGAATTGACAAAGATTACGCCAAATTTCCCAGAAACTTTTTATAAATGCGATGTACAGGCAACCTTGTTTCCAATGCAAGTGTTCAAGCAACCCTTAAGGAAACTACTACACACAATGCTACTAACACTAGAGTTACTGTATTCATTTATTTATTTATCTATCTATACTGTCGATTCCATCAGGGATCATAACAGGAAAGGCATGTACCTAATTATCTTACAATATAACAATAATAATTAGCACAATATTTAGATTACACACGATACATAGGCAATAGAAAGGCAGGCAATGTGGTAGGCAGAAATAATCAAGTAATACATCACGAAAAACAAGAGGTAATAAAAAAAAGTAGAGAATTGGCAAAGGTGAACAAAATGGTAGGCTTTAATTAAAATATAAAACATGGCAGTAAACTTAAGAATAAAAAGAGGTGATGATATAGGCTGACAACTAGCAATGATGGTAGGCAGTGATAAAATAATATAAGGCAGTAGGCTTAAGAATAAACAACAGGAAAAGAGTTAATTAGCATAAATAAACAATGGTACCCAGTAATGAGAAAGTAATACAAGGTATTAAAGTTAGGTTTCCACAAGTAATAATCTGTAAGATACGTTTCAGATGTCGGTAAATAAATTGGGATTATGTATACAATATAATGAAATAAAATTAAACAGCACAGAAATAAATGGTAACACAGGTAGGTCATAATGTGAAGCCTGTAATTCGTTTTTGACGTATTTTCAAATTTAGATAAAGTTGCGCTGTTTGTAATAGTAGGGTCCAGCTTGTTCCACTCGCGTGTCATCAAAGAAAAAAAATTCTTATGACTTTCCATGTGAACTGGGTGTTCGTTTAACCATAGTGAGTGTTTATGCCGTGTGTGTCATGTTAGTATTAGAGATAAGTATTTGGAACTGTATTTTTAATTCGTTATGAATAAGTGGGTACATCACTTTTAATCATGCAAGCTTAGCTTGGTTTTGTATATGTTCCCTACAAGAGCAGAGTTGCGCTAAGGTCTGCCATTCAGGTTTTGACAGGTTTTGACAAGAAGCCACATGTCACGTTTGCAAGAGCCAAGCTCGTCATGACAAGAACGACCGTGGTCGATCTGCACTACCCTCGTTGTCTACACGCTTTTCTTTTTTGTCTAGGACAATCTAGGATCACTTTCTCACAAATTTGCACACGTGGGCTGTGATAGTGACATTTTTACTGAACGAATATAAACATCTGGTTGCATGAGCTGAGACGTCACCTGGCACAGCATTTTCAGTTTCCCATAGCCTGGTGGCACCATCTGTCGAAATACACGCCAACCAGCCACCCCAAACAAGTTCAAAATACAAAGAAAAAAAAAAGGAGATTTATCATGAGAGTTCTCCATTATGTATATATAAAATTGGCAGAGACACTTAAGACTGCTTACATGTGGGAATGCGAAAGCATTATTGCCCCTTTGGTGAAATGTTTTTTCCCACATGTTCCTTGTCCGTGCAAGCTCTCACCTGTGTTCCAACTACGCCTCAGTAAGGCTAAATCAAAACGCGCTAAGCATCTTGCTTGCCCGTGAGGAGTTCATAAACATGACGTGCGCAATAACGCATGCACTAGACACACCGTTAGTCAACCACTACTGTAGAGTTATCGTGGAATCAGGGAAGCATGCTCGCCTCACCCTGGAGGTGTGGGTTTAATTCCCACCCAGACTGAAATTTGCTATCAAAGCCATTAATCTACTTTGTTCACACGAACCTCCCTGAGAAACAGGACGTCAATGCAAAGCATTTTTGACGTTTTTACTGTTTGCGGCGTCGGCCATTTTCGGTACCATCTTTCAGTCACGCCAACGGATTTTCGCATAATGGGGCACATAATCCTTTTGCATTAAAAGGAGAAACGAGATAAGACTAATTTCGGATGCAGCTGTCTGGACATTGATAATCGAAGAAAGCACCAAACTGTGGTGACGCAGTGGCACTAGCATCACCAAATTTGTTTATCAGTGCCTTAGTGGTGGCTTCACCATGTTGTATGGCTGCTTGTATGGTTGCCTTTGGAACCACTTGCTTGAAGAATGGTGGCGCAAGCGGCAAATGGAAAACAGAGATGCAACTTTGCCAGAGTTGCATACCGTAACTTTAACACTGACGAGTGGCATCATCTGGAGCTGAAAACTGCAACCAGGAACGATCCAACAGATATATACATCATCAGTTTACAGTGCAAGGTATATTACCTCACAATGACTATCCGTGCTCGTGAGCAGTACACAAAGGGTTAAGCACAACTGCAGCTACGAGCTGCTGTGCGCAGTCTGACTCACATAAGCTTGCATTTGTAGTGGCTTTGGACCATAAGGGCCCCTGCCTACAACAGCACGAAAACACCTTTGGGCATTGCGCATCAGGGAGGTAGCACATGAAAACCAGAATTGCTAATGGAAACATGCTGCGTGCATTTTAAGATACTTCCGGTTGAACCTATGCTGCAATATTGATGAATATGTAATGAAGTGTGCCAGAGAAAAGGGTTGGAACTTAGACGTATGGGTGTTTTTGATGCCAATATGTGCTCATATTCAATGTGTTTTGATTCGAATTAATTTGGCAACACAATACTTTTGCACAATCATGGACCTTTGTTAAGTTATGTCTGGCAGGCTGGGCCCAGCTTCTATCAGCAGGATTGCTTATCTTATGCAGTATTCAACACCAGCTACATGTTACTCAAGCTGTAATGAGCTCTTCTATTTAAGAAAAAAAAAGTTTCTGCCCTTTCAGAATTAAGATATGGCACTGCATTTGGACAGCATTACAAACACAGTTCAAGCTCATATGACAACATACAAGGAAAAATTGACCTTTTCAACAGCTCTGTAAGCTGGCTGCTCAGTCACCAGAAGGTTGGGTCTACAGACTACACGCTATTTCAAGCTTTCAGGTGAAAACATGCTACTGCTTTCTATGCATATCGTTTTCTCTCTTTCTTTAACCTTCTCTGTATGCTAGCCTAGAAGTTGGGCAATGTCCAAGCTCAGCAGTGGACACTTCCTGGCTTTGTGGTTGCAACTAATAACCCCTTTTAAAGAACACTCGCCAAAAGTGATCTTCAAGGATGTCAGCTAAGAGCTGATACAGGGAAGTGGCTTATGAAGGCCAGATGACATTGCCCTTCACTTTCAATTACAAATGCAAAGGTTGGTCTGAAGAGTTTACTTTCCCTACAGAACTTTCCACAGCAGCCAATTTACAGAACTGAACTAAGTTTATTCCTCAGGTACAGGCGGCGACAAAATTTTGTGGGATGTGTAAACACATGCCAAAGTGCATCATTGCAATTTCTGATGATGCAAACACCTGCTTTTAGGACATGTCATTGCAGATCCTTTCGCGCTTATGTGACTGCAAATATGCAGTACAAGGCTCTTGCTTTATCGGACAGTGCAATAATCCAGTTTGGCATGTGCGCACAGATCCAGCAAAATTTTGTTCCTACCTATACACGCCTCTCTGAACCAACTAGCAAGCTTTCCGGAAGAGCATACATGGAAAAATTAACCTGTGAGACTTCTGGACATTTAATGCCCTCAGGCCTTGAGATTATTTCAAATAATTAAATGTGATGGCACATCTGCATGAGCAGTGATGCATATGTGTACAGGTGTAGCCGCTCCTAGCGGAAACACGAGAGCCTGTGGCAGCGCTCTGCGGAGTGCCATTACTGACACCTCATGAAGTGTTGCTGCACAGGTGCAATCAAAGTGATAGGCGAAGTGGGCTGTGCATTTTGCTACAGTTCCTCCCTCCACCGCTCCCGCTAGCACTGCTTCGACGTTTGCATTGCCATGTCGTCAAGGGCAATAAAGTTTTGCGACTAAAGCAGGATTCACATGACAGGATGGATTGCCAATCCAGCCAAAGCATGAGCAGGACGTAGCTCAGTGCCACTGAATCCCATGACACTCAAAAACACCGCAGATGAGGTGCTACTGGCGTCAGTTGCTGCAACTCAACAACGCCAGGGTAGTCTGCAGACTAAATTGGCAATCCATTCAGTCATGTAAATCAAGCCTAAAAGCCATGTCGTAAACGTGGCTGCATTCTTCTTGATGCAAAGGACATAAAAAGCACAGCTACATCTGTATTGCCAATAATGAAGAGATAGAGCACACAAACCCTTCACAAGTCAGTGGGTTTATGGCAAATATATGAAAGACACACTGGCGTGATTAGAATGATGCCAACTTTTGATATGGTCCTGGTCTCCATGACCCTTTATAAAGAACTGCAGTGTTTTTATGCCACTTCACTTCTTTGTAGCAAGTCGCTGCAGGATGGCTGAAGTGCCAGAGGATGAATGCTGCGCAACAATTGCAGAGGGTGATGAGACCAAGTGTTAGACACCAGTTGCTGTGGTTCGCCTGGAACAAACAAGCTGGGTGTGTTGCTTCTGGAATGCCTCACTGTTACCTGCCACACTGGATTGTAGATCAAATGTTGAGAGCAATGCAACCCAGCACAAATTGCATCATGGGCTCAAACAACACAAGCTGAATGCTTCGTTCTACAGGGGCAGTATTCTTGAGTGATCACTCTCAGTGATATTGGAGATTTCGCAAGACTCGGCATTGGACGCATTGAAGTATAAGGCTGATGGTGCACTTGGTACTCTGAAGATAGCGAACTTGGCACAGCGCCAAAAACAGTGTTGGCCTAAACGTGCATGTTTCTGGTGCCGAGTCACGCAAAATTTTTCTAATGTAAAAATATCCATGAAAGTGATCACTTAAGAATACCGCCCCAGCTGCTTGCCCCAAAGCATTTCACACAGCCAAATAGCTGCTGGAATTGTCACCCAAGTGGATTTGCTATGGTGCCAGCCAAAGTCCTAGGAAAGTGATAATTTACATTTATTTTAGAATAAATTCAAAGCACGAAGTTTTGAAAATGGCATTCTTTTTTATAAAGCAATAAAAGTTTAAAATTATCCTTAGCAAATGAAAACTGCCGTGAAAGTATTATTCACATTCCAAATTCTGTGCACCTGCAAGCAGTACGATAAATCAGCCTGCATAAATTTGACTTTTGCATCAGTTGCATGAATACCCAGAGCTGCTAGTGCACATGATCTATACAGACGGCAATGCATGCGTGCCAAAGGTAGTGAAGGGGAGGAAGCATAGCAGATGATGTGCTGGGTGCTCCACCATCGCTTTGATTGTACATGTGTCACAAGAGTTCACGAGATCGCAGCGGTGGTGCTCTGCGCAGTACTGCTACGGGCTCCCATGTTTCCACTAGCAGTGGCCACGCCTGTACATATTTGCCTATCTGTGAACTTAAAGTTTTGTAAAATTTATGCGGACAGGACACGGAGCAGGGGGTTGCATGCATTTTTTTAAAGCTTGCACTGAGCACACACATCTTGAGGGACACTATTAAATAAACACTTCATTAATAATGGTTTACCTTTAGACACAACACACACGCAGCATCAATCTTGAAACAGCAAAGACTGAAAGCAATACACTTTTGTTAGGTCAGTTACTTTTTCAGTAACTCTGCTGTTGCTGATTTTACCTTCTTCAGTAATTCGCCTGTATAAACTTGCTTGACTCGAGCAGCCCTCTGGAGTCTTTCCACCATCAGAAGGCTTCCAACGGAAGGTTCGGTGACCGATGAAGGAAACGTTATGGTAGACAGAATTTATTTTTTGTAAACATAATGCAACAATTGTAAAATAAGCACAAATTCGTAAACTTCGCAGAAAATTAGAGTTGGCAGGCACGCATATAACATGTGCCATACTTGCATCCAGACAGACAGAAGCACGCATACACCGGGTGCTGTTGGCATGGCAAGCTTAAACTTCACTTGACCTCCTTGGCTGTGCATAATATGAGCACAAACGAAGTCACGGGACATAAGGGCTTTGAATGCATACCTCTGCTTTCGGCCCTACAAATATGTCTCCTTCCAAGGCACCTGCCATGACCCTCTTGTGCTTTGGTCGTCCAATGCTGCAATAAAAGTCTCCTACTGTATAAATGCTGAGAAGGCAGGGCGAAAAATATCGATATAAGATCAACGAGTGTATCTACATACAAGTTTGGGAAGTGGCATTTCGGTACTTGGTCGCCAGCAAAACCTGCCTTTATGACGCCGGAACCCTAAGTGTACAAAATCATTTCGTGGACTGTAAGACAGACGCATCCGCATGTCAACAATGCAAGAATAAACGAATAAGAAACGCGCTCTCAGTTGCACTGTTATGAACTACTGAGCAATGGTTGACACTCCACGATATACTCGTACAAAAGATGCTTACGATCGCGCCTATAAATCTAAGGTTGCAAATACAACAGCATTGCGTTGAGTGTACTCTGTACCACCATGCTCTGCACTATGCGATGACAAGAGTACTTTGCAGAAACAAAATAGAGAATGAATTACAACGCCCACGCGTCGAGCAGGCAAGTACGCGAAACCATTAGCTTGTCTGCCAAAGAAAAGTTTCCAACTAGAGTGCGAGATGCGATTTTTGAGCTAAAAAGCAACACATGTCGCATACCAGGTGTGGAAGGGTAAGCTTAGCAATAAGTGACATAAGAAAAGAAGAAACACACAACAGTAAGCAGCGACACTGGCCACTGGAACGTGTTCCGCCCAGCCCATCTGTCAGTAGGTGCCTTTATCATCAGACAAGCATAACGACAAAGATGCGTTTTCGCCTGTTTGGGCTCGCGCGGGTAATTTTACCAAATCTGATTGCTTCCGCAAACTTATGCGCTCTGTCTGCACGATTTTCGGAGTGACTCATTGACTTAGAACATGGCGGACGGTTTACATTAACAACTTAAGTTTAAAAGGTTCGGTGCGAGGCTCTATGCGAGACACACAAAGAACGGGTACTTACATTGTCTATAACTACTGGTTGATTGACTATCACGTCATATGTTTCCATAATCTATCACAGACGTTATCGGTTATGCCAGGTATTGAAAGCGGCTTCACAAACGTCCTACCCACTGTGCACGACACCGTCGCGCCGTGTTCCGCGCCGCGCGTAGTAGGCGTTTACTTCGCACTCATCAAACTCATCCTAGGTCTTCACTGTTATTTTTTTAATGAAATTTATTTGTTTTATTTCACGGAACAAATTTCTTTTGCGCACTTCGGGCAGCGCTAGCTTAATCGAAAGCGGAGATTCGGCGCTCAAGGAGGCGGCTGCAACCGCTCTACGAGAAACAGGAATTTTCAACATGGAAGCCAAGCGGCTGGTCGGCGCCTCTAGCTTCCCTGTAGTCGGCTTCCCTCAGATTCCGCCTGGCTTAGACGCACTTTATTCAGCGTGTCTACAAATATACAGCGATCAGCCAAATCCTTTGCAGGTTGCAGCAGTCCTTAAGTACTGGTAAGTGCAGGTTTCACATTCGCTACCAAGAGTCTCTTTTGTGCTTTACGTACGCACGCTGCACAGAAAACATAGATGCATGCTACGATGAGCAGTGCTGTTGGGGCCCTTGGAACGCCCAGCTGCAAGAATGTATGCTAATAGCTACGCTATTTTGGCGGCACTCGTGTTTCAGGCTAGGTGGACCAGACCCACTCGACTATATCAGCATGTACGCAAACCAAGGGGATGAAGGCAAAGATATTCCCCCGCACTGGCACTACGTTAGCTTCGGACTTTCGGACCTTCACGGAGATGGCAGGGTTCACGAGTACGTACAGTCCATCTTACCTGTGCTGCGAACTTGTCGGGAACAGAGGCTGGTATTGTCGCAGGATCTCAAGTGCAGACACGCCAAGTGGCTTTGGTTTCGAGCTGACCTTCCGGCTGCGTAAGGAACCCGACGAGACAGGGCCGCCGACTTGGCCTGCGGCCGTAATGCAGGGTCTGGCCAAGTACGTCTTCCAGTCTGGGAACGTACTGTGCGATGGCGATCACGTCTCCTGGCACTGCCCGCTGGACAACAGCGAATCGCGGATCGAGCACATGCTCATGATGGAGGACCCGCAACTGGGCACCGTGGCGACTCCGTTTGGGCCTGTCAGCTTTATTCAAGTAAGGCCCCGTGTGATCACGGCGATCAACGCTGCTAAACATTTTCATTGCGCCGCAGATTGTCGGCGTGTGCGCAGAGGAACTCAAGGCGGCCCAGCAGTGGAACGGCCGCAGCTTTGTGGCACTCATGCAGCGTGTACCGGGCGCAGGCGGGCCATGGCTCGTGACGAACATGCGCCGAGGGGAGACGGTTTTTGAGCTCGACCCCAGTATCCAGGTGCCCCTCCCCCCTCTTGGACTGCATGCCCACTGCCTGGGGCAGGCACCGAGAGACACCCTTTGCAGGACGCTGTAGACCAGGGAATCGAAAACGAAGGGTCCGACCTGAGTGGCGTCAGTGCCAAGCTCTGCTGGTCAGAGGAGTTCCCCCCTGTTGTGCAAAGTGCCAAGGAGTCCGGGAGCAACACCTCTGTTGACACACCCAGCATATCACATTACGAATCCGAAGAAATCAAGCGGACTCTCAAAAAGGGACTGCTGGGCAGCCAACCAAGCAGTGAAACAGAGTGAGTATAACATTGCCTGCCGAGACTGCACAGTAAGTTATTCTACAATTCTCCATTCTTTCAAAGGGACAACGGCCTGGAAACACAAGAGTTGGCTCAAACTCGAGCTTTGGAAGCAGTTCACCTGCAGCTGAATTTGGAAGCAGGGCTGCTGTTTCCCTTAGTCTTGAGGTAACATGGGAGCAAAGATTGTAGCATGATCTTGTTTCACAATGCCATTTACAATATTTCAGAGGAAGATTAAAACATGGCCGTCATTTTACATTCAAGAGTTCAGTTGACAGCGCTGCAGTGACACTTGTTGTTCCCAGTGTTATTGGTGCCTTTGCAAATGCAGAGCAACCATATGCAGTGCAGGGCTCTTGGTTACAGGTAAGAAAGGTTAATTTTTCAATCCTTCCTTGCTTGACTAAACAATCTCTGGACTCAGATTCTGCTCACAGAAGACCTTATTTCGGAGATGACTGTAAGCATGGAAGAGTTATGCACCGCGGAAGGTGTAAGTTCCAAACAACGGGCATTTGAGAAGAACTTGTTTGTAACGTCCTTGCTTTCTTTTTCAGCTGACACTGCCCAAAACATACACATGGCCCCAACGAAAGATGGCCATTACACTTTTGCCGGAAGAGTTGTGACCAAGCTGCTTTTATTTATTATGATGTGCATGAACTTAAAGAGACTTTATCATGAAAATTCATGCTCTCAAAAAGTGCCTTCACAAATTGTGCAATTGTGGTGCTTTGGATGACCACATTATACAGCACATGTGTATGAACTGTATAGAGACTCCTAGCATGATGTGCTTTTTGCAACAAGTGCCTTAGCAATTAGTGTGAATATGGTGTTGCCTTTAAGAGGATTGCAGTTGGCATTTACAATGTACATAAGTGCATTTGTAGCACGCAAACAACTACAATGCAATCATTTTTGTGTTGTGGTTCTTGTAGCGTGTCTTAATGCTTTCACACTGGCTTCCTTGACATGCAGTTGTGCTCTGATCTGTACATTTGTTTATACGACGCTGTGATTGAAAACTACATGTTGACTAGGATGACGTCACTCACCCAATATTACTGACACCAGTGCTTGCCAGTAGCTGTTGATAGTGGCACAGTTCTTGATGTGCAAGTAGAGGCATCCTGTTGGATAAACTTTAAATACCTGGAATACTCGTACCAAACAGGTGGATGTGAACACTGCCGCAGGAAAGACAGGTGGCCTTTTATTCTTTTAACAAAATGTGCACAGTGTTGCCTTCATGTTTACGGGTGTCATCCATTGTGGCTTCACTGTGGCAGGTTGCTCCACCACCGCAATTTTTGTAAATCCAGTGTCTTTATTAAATAAAATGTCAGAGGCACATGATTTGAGTGTGCAGTTATGTACAGATGTACAGACATGAAGTTTTGGGCTCTTACGTGACAATGCCACCAGACGTGTAAGGGCATTCAGAGTGACCTTGAGTGATGGGAGTGGTGCATGCACCACAGCAATGGCTTGGGACTTCACAACCTTTTTCGCCTGGAGGAGCCAGCTGTTGAGGCCCTACCTCGTTTGAACCCGATGCATACTTTGAGGCCCCGCTGTTTCTTGGACGTATCCCTGTGCATGACATACAACAGTGCTTTTTCAGAAATCGGGGACTAAGACAAATTTTCAATGGGAAAAAGGGTGAAACACTGTTGCTATCTCCACAGTAGACACTGTTTTATCTTTCAAAGCTCAGCTATGTCCATCAAAGATGAGCACTTTACCTGCAATTGAGGGAGAAACATTGTCAGACCAAGTGCTGCTTATGCAGTCTTGGAGTACTGGCACTACACATCACTTCTAAGCTCCCAAATGTGTTGAACGGCTTGATTTCCAAGCATTTCCTGTACATTACATTGAAAATTTAAAAAAAATTGGAATCAAGAAAATGCTTCCACTAATTAGGAAAAAACTGGGCAATTCCCAGGAGCAATTGATGTTAAAGGGACACTAAAGTGAAAAAGAATTTCTTCTGCATCAGTAAATTATCGTTCTACAACACCAAAAACACCACTCTTACAACGATAAGACATTTGGTAAGCCAAAAAAAGCGCAAAAACGAAATACGGGTGGCGACGCCTACTCAAGTTCCCGCACCTGGGGGCTATGACGCCTTGTATTTTGATGGCACCTTCTAGGGCCTACTAATTATATATAGCGGTACAGATTGACTACATTGTGTTCTAAAGGAACCAAATATTAAGCATGGCAAGTTTTGGGAACCTTTATTCAGCCGACGCGGCCCAAATGCGAAAACATACTTAGGAATACCTGACGTCACGCTGACGTACCGGCGCTAGGGTTTCAGCACAAAATTCGAATACTGATACTTGGACCTTCATTTTCTCATCTAATAACCAAACTATTTTTTTGAAATGACTGCCTGCAGGGTTCTCAAACAATGCTTCATCAGTCTAAACTGATTTATTGTGCCTCATAATCAGAAAGTGGTTTTGGCACGTAAAACCCCAAATATTATTAAACTGATTTATTGTTTCGCTTTAGTGTCCCTTTAAGCACAAACTCCCAATGGCCAGCAAGTCCAGCTATTTTGAGCAGTAAGCTTTAAAAGGGTGCTGCAACACCTTTTATGAATGTTGTAGAACATGCCTGGCAATAAAAGGCATCTGCTTACTGATGTTTGTGTGAACAGTTATCTGCAATCGAATGCTTCTTGGCATGCCCTTGTGGCCTTTTCCTCCTTTTCATCACTTATGGTGTGCTCAACAATGAGCCTACATGAAACAATGCCTTCCCTGCTCCATCCACCAACACTCTGAGCTTTGGTACTGCACGGCCTCTAAGCTAAAGTGGGATGACCCTTTGTTGCAGAGTCCATTACTGCAGACCATAGTCTCAATGTAATGGCATTCTCTTCCACCATATGGAACCACCCTTTATTGATGATAAGGCCTCATTGCTTCTGATCAAAAGCACTGCTTAGCTACAATGCCTAAAGAAATCTGGCCAATAGCCATTGTGTTTAGGAATGCATCATAATAATCACGAAAAAGTGCAAGGTTTCAGGTACTTGGAGGCAAAGTGCAGCCATTACATTTTTTAAGTAGAATTTCAAGCTCCCTGCAGTGCATACAGAAATGCTTGGCTCAGCTGTTTAAAAAAAAAATTAATTATGGGGTTTTACGTGCCAAAACCACTTTCTGATTATGAGGCATGCCGTAGTGGAGGACTCCTGAAATAGTACACTCCGGAAAGTACATGAGTGTTTTTGCATTTCGCCCCCCCATCAAAATGCGGCCACGGTGGCCGGGATTCAATCCCGCGACCTTGTGCTTGGCAGCCTAACACCATAGCCACAGAGCAACCACGGTGGGTGGCTCAGATGTTTGTTCATGACAGTGCTATCCGGCAACTAAGCAGGTTTATGTGCTGCATTCAAAAGGTGTCGCCGGGCCATTTTAAAACGTGCATGCACCAGAATTGCAGACCTTTTCATCAGAGTGGTGGTAACTGGCTACTAGAAACAATCCTGCAAAAACATGCAACTTGGTGGTTTTGCAATACTTTTCCATTTGTAATGATGTTTCATGCAGCATTCAAATGATCAGATCACAATGGATTTTTCACACGCCACTTCTAAACAGCCCAACAAGCGTGCAAAAACTGTGCTGCTCTGTTGTACTGGAGCTGAAGCCCCGTGAATGCAATGACTGGAAGTTGGGTTTGGTCATAAAACAATTTTCTAGTTCACTGAGTCGTGAATGTATCTTTTACCATTTTGCAATATCATTACCTTACTTATTTTTATCCTGTGGGCCCCAAGGGGCAACATGGGAAGTGAGGGGGGGGGGGGGTCAAAAAAGAAAAATTCACGACACTCGTGTAAGAAAGCAAGAAAGAAATTGGTAAATGATAGCCTAGAATTTTCATAGAAAACTTTCCAGCTGAGGTAGAACAGCACGTGTGAAAAATAAAGCACACAAAAACTTGCGCAGGTTTATGAATTGCAAGGAATCCACATTATGCACGGTATTTTGCAGGTAGCTGGCTATCTAGCATTGTTTGAGGTTCTGCAAAGCCCAGCGTTTCCTTCAAAAATTACTAGCAGACACACTGGTGCTAATGTCTACGAGAGCTGCAAATACGGTGGTTTAGCCAGCATGAGAATGTGCAGTTCATGGACTTGCTTTTTAAACTTGGTCATTCTGGCATCAAATTGCTTTGAGACTTTGAAAAGTGATCATATTCAGCAAAATATTGTTACAGGGATGTTGCAAATATAGAAAGACTGTTTACAATATATACAGGATGAGTCAGAGTAGTTAAGATGGCTGACCACCAACACTCAGCAGCCAGCCCCCCCCATCTCCGATCTTCCTCTCTCTTCTTTCATCCTTCCGTAACACGACCCCCGGGTGGCAAAGCGCCGTCTCAGTGCATGGTAGGCGAAGAATTGCGAGCGAAGTATGGCTTCAGCCGCGAGACGTACACGTCAACAGGCGTCTGATTTGAGGATGCATCAAAGTGTAGCGGCGAAATCTCAATTTACGTCGTTAACTTGGTGTAGGACTTCATAAGGCCCTGTGCAGCGAGAGACAAGCTTCTGGGAACTTCTCTCTTCTTTCATCCTTCCATAACAATATATTATAAATTCAAGAAATCGCAATGGTTACACGTGCAAAAAGACTTGATTGCCTTACTGTGTTTAGAACTGAATTGAATTTTGGGGTTTTATGTGCCAAACCACAATTTGGTTATGAGTCACGCCGCAGTGGGGGACTCCGGATTAATTTTGACCACCTGGGGATCTTTTAAAGTGCCCCCAATGCACGGGACACAGGCTATTTTCCATTTTGCCCCCATAAATATGCGACCGCAGCGGCTGGGATTTGATCCCGCGATGCTGTGTTTAGAAAGAGTGCTTGGAAATTTTGAAATGTAAAGCCTAATATATAACGTTGCAGGAACGGCTGAAGCTACAAGCAAGAAAGTCAAGGAAATCCATATACTAACCATCCTTTCCACGCCAGAAGATCGATCGTAGAGCCAGAGTTCTCCCTAGTAATCATTAGAGATACTCCACGTTGTAAAGCATTGCCAGACAATGAACACATTCTTTTAAGGCGCACAAGTGTGTGCGTGACGACAGCAGCAAGGCAATGGTGACCAATTTGTTCTACTCTGGCCAAAAAGTGTTATGGTGCAGTGCCGCACATGTCACAACACTAACCTCGCGCAATAATCATGTTTATGCAATAGACTGTCTGTTCACAAGCTATGCCAAAATGCACACCAAGGGGGGTATTCTGTAAGAGTCCACCTAGTGGACTGTCCATTCCCGCCGCTGCTGATTGGATGCAGCTGTTTTGAGCGAGAAAGAGACGAGCGGCCCCAGCCAATCAGCAGCGGCCGAAATGGACAGTCCACTGGGTAGACTCCCACAGAATACCTCCGTAAATCAGCTGGATATACAGTCAACCACAAAAGTTAACGGTCTACAGGATCTTGGGAAACATTGAATTTCCCAGCAGCATGTAATAGTAGCCAATAATCCGTACATCAAAATCTTGTTTGCACACGCTAGTAGAGGCTGGAAATGAGAATACCAGGCTGCGTTGTGAGGCTGCGGAGATACTCAACTTTTTCTCAGACCTCGTGGTCCGTGAACTTTCATGGTCAACTGTACGGTGCGAGACATTCACACAGCGATGCCATGAGGACCAGGATGTAATATGATGCTTGTTGTGGGAAGAATGGTTATGAAAGTTGCACAGAGAAGAAGATGCGAAGATTATGAAGATGTGCAGAGAAGTACGATCCATATCTAAATATATTCACGGATTCTGAACCCTCTGTGGCACAGCGGCACATATCTTTTCTAGAGGATTGGCTGAGAATTGGCACACACCCAGTGGCCAAAAAGGGTGAAGCCCTAATATAGGGATGTGCATATTTCACTTAAAGTGTTCGAAAAAATATTTTGTGCTTACCGCTGTACTGTTCTTGCTCACATTTCACTCCCCTGGAACACACGACAACCCTCCCTGAATGGATGCTTTCTGCATCTGCCAGCAGGCGGCAACATAAGTATGCGTTAGTGCTGCTATTCAGAGCAGCTATTTTCTCACGGACGAAAGTAGTTTATCATTCTGTTCTTAATAAACAGGCAAGTGACTGTGCCAAGTGTTACATTGAACAATGCAGACTCTAAAGTGCAACCTTTCTGCAAAATTTAAGCAAGAACAGTGCAGCAGTAAGTGCAACATTAT
The DNA here is from genome assembly GCF_050947875.1 of Dermacentor variabilis. Classification (NCBI taxonomy): domain Eukaryota; kingdom Metazoa; phylum Arthropoda; class Arachnida; order Ixodida; family Ixodidae; genus Dermacentor; species Dermacentor variabilis. The sequence goes on along the minus strand of NW_027460280.1, from coordinate 41,395,378 downwards.
TTTTTTTAACACTTCAGGCAAAATGCGCACCACACCCCTGTAAAAGAAAATATTAAAAATCAAAGCTGTTGAATATCATGTAACATTCTACTAAGAGGTTTGTGTGCATTAGAGATGCCTTTAAGCCAACACTACATGCACAGATTTTATGTTGCGATTTATTTTCATATTATGCAGTAGAGATGCGTCCACTGCCACTCTTCTGTTGGTGAAAATTACATGCTATACAATCAATCAATGAAGTGGTTGAATATAATGCGCTATTCCATTAAGAAGTCCGTGTGCTTTGGAAATACTTATAAGCCGACCTTATATGTACATGTTTTATGTGGTGATATATTGTTCGACTACGAAGAACAGTGTTGGGCTCACTTGCACGGCTTAGTAAGTCAGAATTAAACCACAGAAACCGGTCCACTGTGTGAAGAAACCTGGGGAATTGATCCAAATAATGCTTTGCACTAAAAATTGCAGGCACTTACACTCCACTTGACGAAGGCCGACTGCGCCGAGTTCCTGGCTTGATAACTGGCCGCGGTTTGTACAGGTCGGAAGATTGGTAGCACTTTGATGACACAGATTCTGACCTGCAAAGCACACAAAAGTAATTGAAATGCTAATAGTCAGGCAGGCACTTTTTTACCTCACCTAGCCCGAGGTTCACTGCCACTTGATCGTCGCGCAGGCCGCCGTGTTCTATCATTAACTGATGCATCTGAAAGCTGGTCAGTCTCATCACATGACATGGCTGCCGCTGTGTCCTCGGAAGTATCTTCCCTTGAAATGACCTTGCGAGGCTCTGTTCGTAATGAAGACCGCTCCTCATGGTGCTTTTCCTTGCCATACTTTGCAAGTTCACTGAAGTCTATGGTTCCTGTTGGTCGCTTGCCTTCCGTGAAAATGGATGAGAACTCTTCTGAAACATACTTTGGGTTAATCTTGCGGGTCCGCCTGAGCCCCATCTTCGGCTTGGCTGTTCCATCAGAAACATCTGTGGACGGAGAGTTTGAGAGTCCCCTGCCAGTGCTGCTGCTCTCATAAGGTACTGGGCAGGGTGGCTGGGGCTCCTTGGCTGGTGTCGGTTCATGCTGCTCTGTAACCTGCGAGTGTACCGACAAAACCTTAGTTTGCTTTCTCCAGTGATAAATTCAGTGCAAAAAGGTTCATACCTGTTCTACAGAAGCAGGTGGAGGCACAACTCCATCAGACACACAATGCTCTGTTTCAGATCTGCTCAAGCGGTCATCATCCTCATTACTGCTGCTTGTGATTTTCTTAACTGCAAACGCAGAGTGGGCACATGAATAAACTCTTATGACTCAAGTTCATTTCTAGGCACTCACTTTCTCTTAGTGGTATCTTTTTTCTCTCCCTAGATGAAGCATTGTCATCCTCATCACCTGAAGATACACTGATGCGGTCATCATAGGAAGACAGATCGCTGGTGTGCACTGAGCTGACAGTCACGTCGGACCAGGCACCATCTGTTTCATGGCCATCTGAAGCTTCTCGCTTTGGTCGCTTTTTCTCTGGTGAATGCTTTTCAGTGGTAGTCTAAAAAGATAGAAAGCACACTTACTGTGCTCCATGCAATTAGAATGAAGTACCAACCTACCTTTCGCCTGGCTGCTTCATGTCCGTCCTCCACTGTGGGACTCTTTTGCTCAAGGGGCGCTGCAAAGCTGGAACTGCTTGCTTGGTCATTATTCTCCATGTGCACTTCATTATCCGGTGTAGGCGCCTCATTCTGCATGCCTTCAGCTTGTTTCTCAGTGATGGTGCTCACCAGCTGCAAGTCGGCTCCACTGCTACCAAACTGCTTGTCACTGACATAAGAAAACCTCAAGATCTCGGCTTCTTTTGCTTCAACTAGCTGTAATGCACCATGAGAACTTTCATCGTAAGCCTTTGATGAAGTTTCTTGAGAAATTTCACCAGACATGCTCTCATTAACTTTTGTTCCCATTTGATAGGCACATGAAATATTTTCCTCTGACTTGTCTTGCGAAACATGCTCTACCATTGCCAAGGGAGAATCTTGACAAACCTTTTCACAGTCTTGCTGTGATGAACCACAAGGATTGGTATTTAGTTCAGGAGGCTCTGATCTGAAACTTTCTTGCATCTCCATATGGAATGATGCATCATCAGTTGCTTGGAATAAATTGCAAGATATAGGTTGCAGAACCTTTTCAGATGACATCTTTTTTGAAGTTCCACTATCTTTGCTGTCAAATGAACTTTGCCTATTGTATGCTTGCTTTTTTTCCTTTTCATGACTTTTCTCTTTTCGTGAACTTTCACCATGTTTCTCAGATGACTTACTTGACTTGTGCTGCCTGGAGGAATCTTTCGTGGAACAACGGTCTCTCTCTCTCCTGCTCTCACTGTGTGACCTGTGACTGTCTGAACGATCCCTGGACTTATCTTCTCGAGAATGCCTGTCACTGTGTCGCTTTCTGTCATCATTGCGTTGGCTACTGCTGTAATGGCGGTGTTTATCATCCAACCGCTTCCGCTCATTCCTACTGTCACTGTCCTTTGATCTACTGGACTGGCTTGAGTATCCTTTGCTCCTCTCATCTTTTGTTACATCTGCCCTGTTCCTTTGGGTTTCCTCTCTTGAAGAGTTTCCTCTGTCCCGAGATGTGCTGTACTTGTCTTTCTCTTTCAGCAGATCTCTGCTTTCCCTACTGGAATCGCCATCACATTTATTAGACTTTTGCATTTTTGACCTGCTTATGTCAGAGTTTTTTCTTGATATATAATTTCTTGAATGTGACTCTGATCTACCTGAATGTGAGCAGGATTCTTTGCCTTTCACAGAGTCCACCTTTCGTTCTTTCTTGTCTTTGTCCGTCGGCTTGACTTCCATCTTTGTCATGGCAGCTACTTTATCGTTATCCTTCCTGTCAAATTCATTTACAGTAGTTTCGTTCTTCAATGAGTCCGGCTTCATGTTGTCCAATGATGCAGGAAGTTCAACATTTTCGGTGACAGGCTTATCATCTGCACTTCCACTCTGACTGACGGCTGGCGAGTCAGACTCCAGAGCGTCTACTGGAGTGGGCAGTTCAGAAGATGCCTCATTTGGAGCTGGATCAACAGGTTCTGCTGAAGTTTCACAAAAATCATAGTTTTCAGCTTTCTCAACTGGCAGCTCAGCAGGAATATCTTCAGTGTGCTCATTGCTCTCTGTCACAATCATCAGCTGATGTTCAGATGACGAGTCCATTAGGCCATCAGGCATCAAAGCTTCTGTGTATGGTTTAGGAGAGCAGCTGCCGGGGACATCCTGTGTTGTCTCATCTAAAGGAGAACAACAATTATACCAGCTTTTACTGCTTCAACAAAGCAGTCTACATTTTGACACCTCAGGTTCTGTTCACGTGCAAGAGATGTTCACTGGCTTCAGCAAGTGCAATATAGCTGTGCGCTCCCATGTTACAGGAAGTCTCACACATAATTGCAGTTTTACATATCTGTATGCACAATGAACTTTAGAGGCAGTTGCTGCAATGCAAACTATAGGCAACTCTTTTAAACATCTTCTATTTACAAAATAAAAATATGTGCAAAAATTCGGCAAGGAAACACCACCACGCATAGAGTATGGTAAATTTACTACAATGAATAAGAATATTGTTGCGATGTATTTTTATTCCCTCAAGAATGACCACTGTATCTCTGATCAAAAATGTCAGATGCAGGTTGCCTTCAAATCTCTTCACCTGTCTTAGAAGTCTGGAACAGCATGCTTGCCACGGGCCAGTGAGCAGCTGCACATGAACTGCACCTTGTACCACTTGCAAATATCTCACCATTTAAGCTAATGTGTTTTGACTTCTGTGATGGTCATCAGCAACATACAGTATAATTTTAACTGCAGTACAAAAAGAGTGCCTTTAGGAGCACTTGCAGATGCTAGTCACAGTGGCACAATTTTTTACCCAGTAACTATCTAACCTGGCATTAAGATCAACTAAACAAGATAGGAAAATGTTGAGTTCCAATACCCAATGTTGACAGTGACATGGTAGATGGCATCTTGTCATTCACTCAGTGGCAATGTGCAAGATATGTGCAAGAAGTACTCTAGATATTTTGGTATTGTCACCGATTAGACCAGTTCTCTGGCTGATGACTTGCAACTGCACTTTACTGGAATACCTGCTTGCCACCCATTATTCCATACGTTGGTGTGCTGTGCTGGCCGATCATATACAGTGTAAAAATCAAGCTCGTGGTGATGTTGGCAACGTATGTCAAGTTAACCTCTTGGCCAAATTTTGCCTGCCCCACATAATGTCCAAGACAGCAATGCTTTTCTATGCTGAACATGGAAAGTATGCCTGTGCACTGGACTCTCATGATTTGCAAGTTCCGAAGTTGCATCTAGTGTGCTAGGTCACAAGGACGCTCAATGCAGCACCTTGACTGAGATGCTGCAGAAACAGTGCCACTTCGACAGCAGAAAGTGCTTTATTAGATGAGTGCTATAAAATACACCAATTAAAATGCTCCAAAGACCAGCAAATTTAATTGAAGATTTTATTTCATGTCTCAAACAAAGTTCTTTTGGTTTCACTTTAAAAAAAAGTAAAAACACAAGTCCTTTCATGATCACGTAGCACGATCTCACCAATAATTGTATAGAAAACCGCTCATATTTATAATCGACAACGTAACATTTGTAAAGCTTTTAACAGAATGACACGTCTCAAAAACACCTCCCAAGCAAATTTTGCATTCTAGAACTATGAATACACACACAGGTGCTTATAATGATATTTGACGATAACAGAGGAATTGCACTATTATTTGTTTACACTATTGCACTTTGCCCTTGAAATATGTCGCATACTAAAAGAACCAATATAATTTCTATAGCCAACATTAAAAGTAACTCCAATCATTCAGATCACCGCTTGTCAAGGCACTGGACAATATAAGAGGTCAGTGCACTTGCAAGTCTTTCCAGCAGCAAGAGAGCATTCCTGTCAACTAATTAATGTGAAAAATCACTTTTACTTTTACTACTATATTAACCAAAAAGTGGTCATATGTGTATATATATATATAGGTATGTATGTGTGTGTGTATATATATATATATATATATTACTCCTAATACAAGTCTGCATTGTGCAGTGTTGCCTGACAATAACGAGATCCACAATGACAATGGCATCCATTACAGTTTCTAACAATGCATACAGTGAAATATTAATGTAGTCAAGTGTAGAGCGCAGTATAAAAACCAAGAATTTTTGCATTATATTTTCTATATGCAGAACCTGTAATCCCCAAAATTACCCACAGCAGTACAGAAAAGGCGCAGCTGGTAGCACAAAACATTCAAATAAATCGTAATTGAAGAGCATATGAGCACAATCTGCACGTATGTACACATGTAATATCACAATGTGATGATCGTGAGTTATCACAAAATCGACTGGAATCTTTAGGCAGGATCACCATTTTACACAAGGTTTACGTGAACCAAGGGCTAAAAAGGTCAACCACATAGAGCATTTTTGCATGTGCCCAGCAGGTGTACCATCACCCAGTGTATTAGTATCTGGGGAAATGTTGCTACTACATTAGCAACCAAACTGTTACATTGTCATCTATGAAGCAGTGCTGAAAGGTGATGCATGGTAAAATGCTCTGTGTCGTTAGGCCTTCTGGGGCTTCAGGTTAAATGACCTGCTCCCACTGGCAGTGCTGTTTTTTTTCTGAAAACAAGCTCTCTCTGCATGCAAGCGCTGTAGTCTAGCATTCAGGAAATTACTGCCATCAGCCAAATACACAAAGCTCAGGACATGGCACTTTTTGTGCAGTAACAGCTGCAGCTTGTACAAAAGTCAAGCCACTTCTGTTGCTTCACTAAATGTCATTTCCCGAGCTCTGGAGCACAATAGTAGTTCCTCTAATCGCCAGAGGTAGCACAAAATGTATGCACGACCTCTGGCAAAGATATATGCCCACTCCGAGAACCCTCGGGCGTCACAACCACACCGTACAATGTCAAACATGCATTGTTGTTAGCAACAGGTCGGTTAGTAGTCGAAAGCATCGTCAAATACCTATACTGAATTCAGACTTTGGCGGCGGCGGTGGTAAGGCCGACGTTTGAGGCGGTGGTGGCTGGCTGATGAAGTCTGTCAGAGTCTCGGCGGCCGGTTGCTGGGTTGAGGAGTCCTTTTCCGAACTCAAACCAAGATACTGACGCACGCCGTTCTCCACCTCGGGCGTGAACACATGGTATATTTTTGGATTTACTATCTGGTCGACCAGATGGTCCATACCTGCTGACAGCATGCCCGACCTGGGAAGCGGGCACAGCATCATCGATGAGCGTCAACGCGAAACGTCTAGCAAAGCCAAAGACGCAATTACTCACTCGTTTATTTCCCTGCGCATCATGTCTCGAACATGGTTTTTGTTCATGTCAGGAGTCCATGTCTGCGTTGACAGGAACTTAGTGATGTAGCCTTCGATCCTTTGCTTCAGGTTCAAATAAGCTGGCTGCAATGGCCACAAGCAATCACGTTTCAATGACATGTTTCGCTTCATCACGGGAATTATCACTCAAAAGTTACTTACCTTTGTATCGACATCGCCAAGGCAGTCTCGCCGTAATTTATCAAAAAGGCCACGGGATTTTAAGTGGCTTACAATGCTTGCTGTTAATTTGGGATCGCCTGGCGGTAGTTCTCTCACGCTTGAACTAGAAGTCATCTTCACGCTTAACTAGTAAGTGTCCAAGTACGACACATCAAATTCGACAAAACATCAACACTACGCATTCCAAACGTATAACCACAAACTTACAAACTAAGCAAGGAGGAGGAAGCGAAATTAGAGAAATAGTTCTAACATCGAGTAACAGATACCGCACCGTAACCGTACCCTAATGGATAAGTTACAACATAACGGCAGCCGCAGCACCGCAGCGTAAACACGCCCGACACCGATAGCACTCGTTTCTCCAGATGGCCTCAGTTACGTACTTTACCAGTTTGTTGGTTGGTGAATAAGACATTTACAAATGAACACATACGAAATTTTATCAAAAATTAAATTTAGCTGACGCTGCTCCGACCATCCGGCGGGAAATTACTTAGGCATATCCTCCGACATTGCGTACCGTGGCAGCCTGCCAGTGCGCGTAATCTCGGAGTGAATCTCATACCCTAATTATTATTGTATGAGTCTCAATGCTGTGCATTCTGCACATGCGCTCCAACATCGCCTGCACCATGGCCTGCACCAACTTCTCGCCATTATGCGGCTGGGGTAACCGGGGGCGCCTCATGGCGCGTCGCGGACATCGCCTTCGGCCGCTTTTCGCAGCGAGCAATCGCACACTGCCGAAGCCATATATGAGGCAGATGTCGAGGTTTTTATCTCCCATTTCAGCATATCGCCCGTTTCCACGGCAGGCCTCGCCCCCGGCTCTTCGCTGCGGCACAGGAGTCCTAGCGAGGACGCTGCTGCGTACCTGCAGAACGCTGTCAGCTGTTTTTCCTGCGCTTGAACCACTTCGCCGCCTGCGCGCCTGATGCTGAGGTAGATGTAGATTCTTGGCTGAGGGCAAAATAACGTCATGCCTGCCCACCTGCGCACGACCCACTGCCTAAACTAGCTTGTTCTAGAGCGGGCCGAGGTGTGTACGTAAACCTACAAGGCACAAAACGTTACTGTCTTCGTTAAGGCTGTTTCACATGCTGTGACGGGGGCGACAATATAATCGGTGCAGTCGCACGCGTCGCATTGCGATTTTTAGAATCCGTCGTTCATATAAGATGACCCAGCTCCACACGTACCCTCTCCATCGGCCAATCCAAGCTCCATGTCTATTTATATGCTGACTCATAACTCTTCTGCACTCTTAAACAAAATTACGCCCTTTGGGTCGCATCTTACCGCACAACGATAATCACCACCAGTCTTGTCCACATTTCCTTTCTTTAACGCTGCGAGCCCGGTACTTCCAAGTCACGAACGGCATGCGCGTTATCAGCGTGACAGAGCATTCTCGACAGGAAAGTAGCGAGCACCAAGTTTTCAAGAAAGGAAACACAAGCATCGGGCAGATGAAGATTATCGTTGTGCGGAAAGTGACGACCCAAAGGGTGAACATACATATTATGGCGTTGTTCACGTACGGCATTAAAGCCTATTCTATGCCTGCCGATCGAACTAAATTGTAGTATAGTCAGTTTCAAAATAAGAATAGCTAGGCCCAGTGGCTATACGTGCACAATCCTGTCTACCCGAATGATAGGCAAAATTGATCGAGCATGCCCCCATTAGATAGTGGTCGACCGCCGGTTCCTCCCCCACCAACAAACACACGCATCGTGCCCCAGCTCCCTAGAGCTTCCGCTGCAGCAAAACTTCCCCTTGCCCCCACCTGCCTGCAATCAAACGCATTAGAAAGTTACCCCATGAATGCAATGAGCATGCGCCGCTCTACAATGAAGCTCTCGCCAACTTGGGTCGCTATATATGTGCCACTGAGTGTGCGGCATACGTAGGAGAAATTTCAGCGTTCGCTGGCACCGGCGCGCCAGGCTTCTCGCCTCGAAGGCCACGCGCGGACTCTCTTGCAGTGCCACTAGATGGCGCAGCGTATCGAGAAAGAGCAAGAGGAGCCTGGTTGCAGCATGACGCGTGGCGTTCGCACGCATCGGCGCTCCCGGATTACGGATGCCACGCAGCAGGCTTCGCGGTGGCGGCGCTGAATGGCGCCACGGGCGTTCTTAGGGTAAAGCCCAAGGGACGTTACCTTCAGGAAGCGCGAAAAAGGAGTCCCACTGCAGTACGCGCTTTACGCATAACTCGTTTCCACGGTTGTAATACGTATGTACGTTTGCATTACGGTCAACAGTCATCGCGAGATGGGTTCTGCCAAATTTTTGAAATCTTTTTTTTTTCGTTAAACAGTTTGCCTTACGTTAGCTTGGACACGTGGTGTAGCTAGTCAGTGACAGTCTAAGAAAACGGGAAAATGCATCGCTGCCCAACACAGAGAATTCAGTTTAAAACTTGTTAGACGAGTTGGTGCATAGTAGCAAGCATTTTTTAAATGCGCGGACAAATGATCACAGAGAGAACAAAGAAGTACAGGCGCAGTCCTTGTGTTCAGAGAATTCATTGGCGGCGAGGAGTTATGGAGTCGCCATCTATCGGAAGCGCCTCGCTGGCGTAGTATGAGTGATCACGCGGCGCGCTCCTCATAGGTTTTGCTGTCAGCGCTCACTGAAGACACCACGCGTGAGCTCTCCCGGACATTTCTGCAAGTACTTTCGAAACGAGAGAAGTTTTTTACTGTTTAAATAATTATCTTGGGCAAACTGAAAGCACAGAATCGTTTACAGACGCTATCCCTTTACGGAATACGTAAAATGAACGCCACTGCGCGCGGTCGCCGTGATGGAGTCTCCCGAACCGGCTTCTTGCGTGAAAGGTAGGTAAACGCTGAGGGCAAACTATGTGAAATATGTTCTTATAGTGTTTGTATAACTAAATGGAGCGTAATAGAATGAAGGCTCAATGCAGCGATCGCACAGATTCGCAGCGACCGACTGCGCGTCTGCATGCTTGTCCGCGCACTGTTTCGCTTTCGCCGCGTGCGCGTTTTCGCACCGTGCCATGAGCTTTAGGCCGCAAAATATGAGCATTTGACAGTATACAAGCAACCATTGTTGCGTGGGCGCTATCAGAGCTGTTCAAACATAATTTCATTGCAGAGACTTCGACCCCTACGGGGACTGTGATGTGCCGTTGCGACGATTCAATATTTCTTGTTTTCTAAATTATTGGACGTTTCAATATTATTTCTCGAGTTGCGTCGCACTATATGTTTATCAGTGTTCTCAGCGTGCGATTTCCCGCTTCTTCTTTTCTTGTAATCCAGTGCATTAATTCATAACACAAACATGATCATATGCCATGCTTCATTTTAATATGCTTCTTACCGCTCCCTTTCTTTTCCAGTGAACTTGCAAGTATCTATAGCATCGACAAGTCATAGACCAAACCGCCATGACATTAGTCGGGCAGCGGACTCGGGCGAGCGTCTCAGTGCGCGTTTTCCGAGCATCGCAGACCCGGCGCCGTAGCAGAAATCTTCCTCGCGTCTGTGCTTGCTGCATACCCGAGTTGTAGCCGATGACTGTTTGCCGGTTTTATGTTTCGCGAGCCAAGCTTCACGCAGCTTCTTGTCCTGCGGCTACGTGTGAATAAGGCTGACACCGCGCTCCGTTGCGTACGTCTGGCACTGCGGCACCGAGCAGTAGCCTACCATGTTGCGCGCCTTCAAAGGCAGCTACTGCCTATTGTAGTGCTTTCAAGCATCGTAAAGGAGCCACTCGAAGCGGGAAAATATCGCCGCTAAATGAGGACCGCAGCGTACGAGGGAATTTAAACTCTCGTTTTCAGCTCGCTTCGGCGCTCCCGAAGCAGCCGACATTCATTGAAAGAGAGTGTTCTTTTTTTAGTTGCACCAAATTTTTAAAAATTGCCTGTGGTAGATAGCACAATTCTAACCCTTGATCTAAATTACTCGAAGAGGCGGCGATTACTTCTACGAGAAATCAAAATGCCTAAATGAACAGTTAACACAATCACGCTAATTAACGTTTTATTTAATTATTTTACGGCACATATTTTTATCTACGAATGCATCTAGTGATTTCGCAAGGCATATCCACTTGCAACGAATTCTGAAGACTACACCAATTTCGAGATATTAATTTTCACGGTCCGCGACGAAATCCATTGATGTTCCAGTTACTTTTGTGCTTCAACGCATAGAACAACATTTTCTATAAAAAAATTCACCGACAATTACGATGCTCCCTAATGCGAAGTTTGAGCGCAGCTCTATATGTGTTTTCATTTCGCGATATATTGGCTGGCGCGGACAATCTTTCTCGTGCGGCACGTTGCAAACGGAGCGCTTTGAACCCGCCGTGGTTGCTCAGTGGCTATGGTGTTGGGCTCCTGAGCACGAGGTCGCGGGATCGAATCCTGGCCACGGCGGCCGCATTTAGATGGGGGCGAAATCCGAAAACACCCGTGTACTTAGATTTAGGGGCACGTTAAATAACCCCAGGTGGTCCAAATTTCCGGAGTCCTCCACTACGGCGTGCCTCATAATCAGAAAGTGGTTTTGGCACTCTTGCTCACTTACTGAGGTAGCAGCGGAATCGAATTCTTTCCTATTGCAGAAAATCAGGTAATCATCAACGTCACGAAATGTCTTGATAACGCTATCACCTAAGGCTTTCTCTAAGCAGCTGTCAACCTTACTCAGGTAAATATTGCTAAGAATAGGGCAACCTTTGAGCCAATACAAATGCCTGATTTCTGCAGAAAAACGCCATCTCTCCAACCAATCAGCGTCGACTTCAAGTACATTCAAAGAATTTCTAAAAAAGCTCCCGTGGAAACACCGCGTCTGTCAATAAAAGCAATAGGGAAAAATTCGATTCCGCTGCTACCTCAGTAAGTAAGCAATTTAAACTTTATGGAGGAGGATTAAAGTTTACCAAGGAATTTCCTCAGCGACGGGTAATTCAGTTTCTTGACATATCCTTGGTCTTCGAACAAAATCACGATTGTTGTCAGTACTCCCCAAGATCTTCGAAGCCGTTGCTAAAGCAGGTTATCCTAGTGTAGCAGTGGCCACTGTGGCTGAGCGCCTGAAGAAGTCGGCTTCGAGGGGGACGGACGTGATTACAGAAAGCAGTAATAGAAAAAAAAAAGAGTAGTGGCTATTCTGTACATTCATTCAGTGTCGCACAGGCTTAAAAAAGTTGCAAGTAGATATGATGTTAATGTTGCTTTCACTGCTCCCAATAAGCTAGGTAAGATATGCGCTGCCATACAGAGGAACAAGGAGCAGGTAAAAGGCAAAAAAAAGAACAGATATTTGTCCAGTGAAGCACAATAAGAACAACAGTTTTACTGACTGTCGTATGGGTGTGGTTTATAAGATTCCCCTTAGCTGTGGCCAGTTCTACGTAGTGCAAACGAGACGTTGTTTCAATCAGAGGCTAATGGAATATAAAAGGTCGTTACCCGGTGGATCGCCTTCTAATCTTTCCCTACATTGCCAAGATTGTAACTGCACGCCAGAATTAGATGAATGCGCCATATTGTACAGGCATAAGAATGAAGATACGTGTATTATGGTAGAGGCATGGCATATCTATAATGGTCGAAGTGCGAAGTGGTCGAAGCCTTCGATTACTTAAGATGTTAAGTGCCTTAACAGTTATCTCTCACGTAGACAGTCACATGTACCCGACTGACACGTAGTGATACCATTCCTGAGCTTGCGCAGATGAGTTTTGTGTCTTCTTTCTTTTTTCGCCTCAGTGCTCCCTTCAGTTGATAGTCGGCGTTCGTGTTGTCCACTTCTCTACTCCTGTGTCCTGTCTGCACGCCTCACCATATGCGCCTCACCTCTTTTTTGCATAATGGATCTTTAGACTAGTGGCTTTTGCTTGCGGCGCAGTAAACGAAGCTATACTCAAGTCATCATCATCATCATCATCATCAGCCTGGTTACGCCCACTGCAGGGCAAAGGCCTCTCCCATACTTTTACAACAACCCCGGTCATGTACTAATTGTGGCCATGTCGTCCCAGCAAACTTCTTAATCTCATCCGCCCACCTAACTTTCTGCCGCCCCCTGCTACGCTTCCCTTCCCTTGGAATCCAGTACGTAACCCTTAATGACCATCGGTTATGTTCCCTCCTCATTACATGTCCTGCCCATGCCCCATTTCTTTTTCTTGATTTCAACTAAGATGTCATTAACTCGCGTTTGCTCCCTCACCCAATCTGCTCTTTTCTTATCCCTTAACGTTACACCTATCATTCTTCTTTCCATAGCTCGTTGCGTCGTCCTCAATTTGAGTAGAACCCTTTTCGTAAGCCTCCAGGTTTCTGCCCCGTAGGTGAGTACTGGTAAGACACAGCTATTATACACTTTTCTCTTGAGGGATAATGGCAACCTGCTGTTCATGATCTGAGAATGCCTGCCAAACGCACCCCAGCCCATTCTTATTCTTCTGATTATTTCCGTGTCATGATCCGGATCCGCCGTCACTACCTGCCCTAAGTAGATGTATTCCCTTACCACTTCCAGTGCCTCGCTGCCTATTGTAAATTGCTGTTCTCTTCCGAGACTGTTAAGCATTAGTTTTCTGCAGATTAATTTTTAGACCCACTCTTCTGCTTTGCCTCTCCAGGTCAGTGAGCATGCATTGCAATTGGTCTTCTGAGTTACTAAGCAAGGCAATATCATCAGCGAATCGCAAGTTACTAAGGTATTCTCCATTAACTTTTATCCCCAATTCTTCCCAATCCAGGTCTCTGAATACCTCCTGTAAACACGCTGTCAATAGCATTGGAGATATCGTATCTCCCTGCCTGACGCCTTTCTTTATTGGGATTTTCTTGCTTGCTTTATGGAGGACTACGGTGGCTGTGGAGCCACTATAGATATCTTTCAGTATTTTTACATACGGCTCGTCTACACCTTGATTCCGTAATGCCTCTATGACTGCTGAGGTTTCGACAGAATCAAACGCTTTCTCGTAATCAATGAAAGCTATATATAAGGGTTGGTTATATTCCGCACATTTCTGTCACCTGATTGTTAGTGTGAATATGGTCTATTGTTGAGTAGCCTTTACGGAATCCTGCCTGGTCCTTTGGTTGACAGAAGTCTAAGGTGTTCCTGATTCTATTTGCGATTACCTTAGTAAATACTTTGTAGGCAACTGACAGTAAACTGATCGGTCTATAATTTTTCAAGTCTTTGGCGTCCCCTTCCTTATGGATTAGGATTATGTTAGCGTTCTTCCAAGATTCCGGTACGCTCGAGGTCATGAGGCATTGCGTATACAGGGTGGCCAGTTTCTCTAGAACAATCTGTCCACCATCCTTCAACAAATCTGCTGTTACCTGATCTTCCCCAGCTGCCTTCTCCCTTTGCATATCTCCCAAGGCTTTCTTTACTTCTTGCGACGTTACCTGTGGGATTTCGAATTCCTCTAGACTATTTTCTATTCTATTATCGTCGTGGGTGCCACTGGTACTGTATAAATCTCTATAGAACTCCTCAGCCACTTGAACTATCTCATCCATATTAGTAATGATTTTGCCGGCTTTGTCTCTTATAGCATACATCTGATTCTTGCCAATTCCTAGTTTCTTCTTCACTGCTTTTAGGCTTCCTCCGTTCCTGAGAGCATGTTCAATTCTATCCATATTATACTTCCTTATGTCAGCTGTCTTACGCTTGTTGATTAACTTCGAAAGTTCTGCCAGTTCTATTCTAGCTGTAGGGTTAGAGGCTTTCATACATTGGCGTTTCTTGATCAGATCTTTCGTCTCCTGCGATAGTTTACTGGTATCCTGCCTAACGGAGTTACCACCGATTTCCATTGCACACTCCTTAATGAAGCCCACAAGATTATCGTTCATTGCTTCACACTAAGGTCCTCTTCCTGAGTTAAAGCCGAATACCTGCTCTGTAGCTTGATCTGGAATTCCTCTATTTTTCCTCTTACTGGTAACTCATTGATCGACTTCTTATGTACCAGTTTCTTCCGTTCCCTCCTCAGGTGTAGGCTAATTCGAGTTCTTACCATCCTGTGGTCACTGCAGCGCACCTTGCCGAGCACGTCCACATCTTGTATGATGCCAGGGTTAGCGCAGAGTATGAAGTCTATTTCATTTCTAGTCTCACCATTCGGGCTCATCTACGTCCACTTTCGGCTATCCGGCTTGCGGAAGAAGGTATTCATTATCCGCATATTATTCTGTTCTGCAAACTGTACTAATAACTGTCGCCTGCTATTCCTAGTGCCTTTGCCATATTCCCCCACTGCCTTGTCTCCAGCCTGCTTCTTGCGTACCTTGGCATTAAAGTCGCCCATTAGTATAGTGTATTTTGTATTCACTCTACCCATCGCCCATTCCACGTCTTCATAGAAGCTTTCGACTTCCTGGTCATCATGACTCGATGTAGGGGCGTAGACCTGTACAACCTTCATTTTGTACCTCTTATTAAGTTTCACAACAAGACCTGCCACCCTCTCGTTAATGCTATAGAATTCCTGTATGTTACCAGCTATATTTTTATTAATCAGGAATCCGACTCCTAGTTCTTGTCTCTCCGCTAAGCCCCGGTAGCACAGGACGTGCCCGCTTTTTAGCACTGTATATGCTTCTTTTGGCCTCCCAACTTCACTGAGCCCTATTATATCCCATTTACTGCCCTCTAATTCCTCCAGTAGCACTGCTAGACTCGCCTCACTAGGCAACGTTCTAGCGCATAGAGTTTCCTACAAAATTACTATTTTGTAGGAAACTCTATGTTCTAGCGTTAAACGTTGCCAGGTTCATATTCCAATGGCGGCCTGTCCGGAGCCAGGGATTCTTAGCACCCTCTGCTGCGTCGCAGGTCTGACCGCCGCCGTGGTCGGTATACTCAAGTATTGTCACGTAAAATCTAATTTTATTTCTGCAATATGTTATATAATGCACAACACGTTACATAAACTTTGTATGACTGAGATGGAAGCACGGTTTACTATGGTTTATCACAAGGACACACCAGGGTATGCATTCTTGTGTGATTCTGTTCCCGATTTAACGCCAGAGAATAATTATTTATTTGTATTTTTTACAACAGCAATAACAACCGTGCATGTACCTCTATAAAAATACTCATCGAGTATTTATGGAAATAAAATTGTGGTGTTGTGAGAGAGTGTTGCGCCCTTGAGAGGAATGCTACGAGTGTCGGCTGCTACGACACCTGCTCGCTGCGGACGTGAGACTTTTCTCGCAAACGACAGGCATTTGCGAACTATCTCGCTCTTCGAAAGGGTCACGATTGCTTAACGTCTTCAAGTACTTTTAAGCACATGTCTGCTGGACTGCTAGCAGGAATGCTTCAGGCCTCCTGCGAGTACGCTTCATTTTATTCTATGTTGACGTACCACTTCCGAAGCGTTACGGCGTGGCTTTGCACTTACCCATTTTGCGACGCTAGACTACAGCCAAGAAGCAGCAACCTTTCCGACCACAAGTAAGTTTGTGTTCTCAAAGTCCTAAATCACGTATTTCAATGAGCACATAAATGAGCAATGCGTAATGAAGCCTTCAATAAAATTTGATTATCAAGCCACTAGAAGTACAACTGTCTATGTCTTGTATCAGTAGTACCTTCTTTTTCCTATACTCGCTACAGTGCCAACCTCAACCTCAACGGTCAAAACATGTTCTTTCCACGTTTACGATGCCGTCGCTTTCTCGTCAGGGCTTCGACATCACACAGCGACACAAATATCATCTCAGCCGCTGGCCCAGCGTGCTATCGCCACTTCGAGCAACGTAACAAAGGCAGACAGCTTTGCGTTGCACTGTCCCACTGCAGGTTATAACAATTGCGCTTGGAGCGAAACCAAAACTGCCAAAAATAATTGTAAACTAGTGGGCCAGTCAACAGAATGCCAATCCGAAGCCTGTACTTCCCATCATTCCCATGATGGTTGAACTGTCGCAGCGCCAGATTTCCTAGTTATACTAATATTAAACTCTGTGCTTTCGCCGTGGCTTTCGCCCACGGCCGGACTCGACTGTCCGCGAAGGAGCGAGTGAGAAGGAGCGAGTGAGTCGAGTCAAAGCCACCTAGAATTCTAGATGGCGCTGGTCGAGTCCTCCGAGGTATGTGGAAAGGGGTAATGGTTCCAGGACTTACTTTTGGAAATGCGGTTGTTTGCTTTAATTATCAGGGGTACAATCAGGACTCGACGGGAACCAAAGGTCAGTGCGTCGCCTCGCATTGGGCGCTCACGGGAAGACTACAAATGAAGCTGTGCAAGGGGATATGGGCTGGACTAGTTTTGAAGTGAGGGAAGCTCGCAGTAAAATTGAGTATGAAGAACGGCTGAGGAATATGGAGGAAAGTAAATGGGCTGGGAGAGTGTTCAGGTATCTGTACAGGCAAAACATTGATTCACAGTGGAGGAAAAGAACTAGAAAGCTTACCAGCAAGTATGCGGCCTGTGGGGTGGGCAACACAGCAACAAAGAAGGTCAAGCGGAAAGTCAGAGAGGCTGAATTAATCTCATGGGTGGCGGCAATGGAAAAGAAACCTGCCATGAGTAACTACTTAAGGGGAAAAAACGAACTTAGGAAAGAAACCATTTATGATAACTCAAAGGGAAGCTCATTACTTTTCGAAGCGAGATCGGGCTGCCTTAGAACACGCACCTATAAAGCTAGATATAAGAAGGAAGAAGAAGCATGTGCTTGCTGCGGTAAAGCTAGGGAAACGACGGAGCATATTTTATTAGAATGTGAAGACGTCTATCCAGCGGTCGATTTAGGCACCACTGGCCTCCTTGAAGCCCTTGGGTTCAGCGGGAGCGATGGTAAAGCGAACAGGTCCGCAATAGACATCAGTAAGAGGCGATTGGAGGATTGGTGGAAGAAAAGTAGGGAAACGACAAAAGACGGAGACGTACAAAAGCACAGTTCGCAATAGGGTATCAGAAAATTTGGACGTGGTAGTTCATAGAGTCTTTTTTTTTTGTTTCTCATTGGTTAACCTAGGTAGGATATTAGGCAGCATAGTAGCAAGAGCTTGGTGGCGCAAGCCACCGCCCCATTCCAAAGGGGACGCTCATAACATCCATCCATCCATCCATCTCCTCCTCCGACGCACGCTCCTCCTCCTATTTTCTCCTCGCGTTTTTCATGGATGGATGATTGAGGCTCAATCCTTTGAATCGGGCGGCGGCGGCGGCGCGCGTCACCTAGCCTTGAATGGTACTATATACATCCATACCTATGTATTTACTCCTTTACTTTTGCGTTGATATTATCCACCAATCAGATAGCCTCCGTTTAGTTATTTCCACCTGTTCAAAGTCTATTTTACTTTCACTGTCTTTAAAACCCAAAGCTTTGAATAGTTCCCCGTTACATTCAACTGCAGGGTGAAGTTGTTTACAAGCATCAGGTGTTCAGCCGTTTCCTCCTCCTCTCCACACGCCTCGCACAACAAATTATCTCCTGGTATCTGGCTCGGTACCTTTTAGTCCGCAGTACACCTGTCCTGGCTTCAAGCAACAATGAGCTTCCCTTAGAGTTATCGTAAATATTTTCTTTGGCTATTTCTTGCTTAAACGTCCTGTATGTCTCTAATGCTGATTTGGTTTGCATCTCTGTTTTCCACATACCCCTCTCTGTCTCCTTAACCTTTCTCTTGACGGATGATTCCTTACCGGTCCCAAGTATGTGCTTGACAATTTTCTAGTTCGCTCCCTCCACCTTGTGTCAACAATCCTCGTGTATAAGTACCTGAAAACCTTCCTAGCCCACCGCATTTGCCCCATTTTTCTCAATCGCTCCTCAAATGCTACCTTGCTACTAGCTTCTCTGCCCTCGAAAGAAGACCATCACGGATCCCCCTGCACCCCAAGATTTGCTGTCTTGCCATGTGCTCCCAGAGCGAGCCTACCCACACCACGTTGCCTACCCAAGCAACCTTGGCCAACTGCCGCTGCTTGGCCGATCGTCGGGAAATGATCGTCAAACGACTATATTGGCCAGCGAAGGTTGGCGAGAGGTCGGTATGACAACGGCCGCCGCCTTTACCGGCGGGCAGTCGGCAGAGGGCGTCTTGCCAACCTCTCTGTCAGACTGACTTCCGACCCGCCAGTTGGTCGCCGGCTCGGTACGATGGCAACGCGTCGGACCGACGCCCGAGGCCGATGAGTAGCATAATTTAATTTTTATATCAATTCCTGTCTGTCGGTCTATACTTATAAAGTTCTCACTAGGGAAATTTATTATAGGTGAAGGTAATACATTGTTATGCTTACAGAATTTATACTTTTCGTGACTATTACATATACACAGCTGCATTATAGCGCAATGCGTTCAGAAACAGCGACATATGTGTGCGGCACCGTTTTCTGAAGCAATATGAAACTCGTTGAACGCGTAAATATGTGAATTAACCTGCCATGCTTCTTTAAGGGAAATTCTCGGGATGCTTGCAAGGATTAATTCTGTAAACATGCGGAATTTCACGTGGGCTGTGGTATATATTATGAATTTTCGCTAATTCTTTTTTACTGTAATTTAAACACTAAACTTCTAGAAATATTTGGGGTTTAACAAAGCAAACGTCACTAAATTAAACTTGTACCTACCGCCCTAAACATGGCCTCCGAGATGCCATCATAGAGCGCCGACGAATCTCTGGGGCGGAGCGCTGAAGCGGTTAGTGCGACCAGACATCGCATCGCTCTATTACCGCTGCCCTCGGCGCGCTGCCACATTCGCTGCACTGCTAGTTTTCCTCCTACTCCCTCCCACAAGCGTCTCCTCTCCACAAACGTCACCCCCCTCTTCCACCCGGACTCTTCGCCTCCGCGCCAAGAGGTGCAACACAGAGGCGCCTTCCCCACCCAGTGCATTCAGCCACCACTAAAAAGAGACGCGTTTTACGATGCTTGGCATCTTTCTTTGCCTCCCTCAAGCTCCTTTTTGCATCAACTAATAGCGCTTTCACTCGTGTGAACGACAAGTGCACCAGAACATACGTATGCTCAGCCTGAAGTTAACTTATGCGAATTATTACAGACTGTGGAGCTAGGAGTCCTTGAATTCCGCTCAGCAGGCAGTACCGAGCGGTGATGCTTTCATTCCCAAACAGAAAAAACTAATGCAGGCCTTGCTCCGCAGTGAATTTTTTCTATTTCATTTATCACGGCAAGACTATTCGTATCCTCCTCTTTTGTATATTTGACGTAAGGAAAGTGTCAGAAAACTAGTTAAACATCTATTTACTACAGCTGGCGCAGATATATTGCTTACTCAAAATGAATTGGTCCGATATGAATTCACAATTTAAAATTTCGGAAGAACATGCGCGACGAGGTGATAACACTGAACGCACGCTGAGCATTTGCCAAAAGGCGAACGCGAATTGTATTGAACCAAGAATAGAACTACGGTTAGGAAAATGCATATTATGTGGAAACCGCTGGAAACAAAAAAACAGTGGCGCAAGAAAAAAAGAGGACTAGAAACAGAATGAGCCCTGTGTCCTCGTCTTTCACGCCATGATGTTTCCCATGAGCCAAATAGCCCAAGCAAACGTTATGCGACATACTAAGAATTAACTTCCCCTAATAAAAGTGCTGATGTCTTCATTTTGCAGGAGATGACTGGGGAGCGCCAGGGGTTTTCTGTTCCTGCTTTGCTACGGGACTGTGAAACGTAAATGCATCAATAGTATAACTTCGGTGTTGCACCTACAGCAACACAATCTCGAAATCTTCTCAGCCAATCTTTTCTTCCTTTTAGTAGAAATGATTTGGCTGCTACGACGGCGCAATTCATCTGCTACGGCACCGAGTCCCACTACCCATTCTCTAAATTTTTGTTTCTTCTTTCAAGAAATGGTTTGCCAAAGGCTCGAGGATCCCTTTTTACGAGTGCGTCCCAGCAAGACTTTCTCTGTTGCACGCTTCTGCAGGAGCACTTCGCGCTCGCCCAGGTTTTCTCGCCTAGTTTCCGCGTGGGCGATTTTCAAATAGCAATGCAAGGTTTTCCCTCGTGGTGCGGGCTGCCGATTTGACACTCGGCACGCCGCTTGCCGGTTTTCCAGTTGGGCTGGCAAGCGCTCTGTTAGGCACTCATACATAACAGACAACTGTATCCTCGCAGTAAGCGCGTTTCTCTTCGGTGCAACAAAAAATACGTTCCTTCATAAAAAATCTAACACGTATGATTTCGGCTCATATACAGCACACCGACCTCTTAATGGAATAGTGCTTTATGTTCAGATTCATGATTTATCATTCGCTATGTGCCACTGGCTGCGCGCAATTCAGTCTAATCCTTCAGACTGAGCATGTGCCATCTTCTTCGGGTGATTCGTGACGGACGGCGCGGCGCTGCTCGAGACTGTGAAGTCTCCTTTCTTTTCGAACTCGCGCTGCTGCTTGCGGACGGAATGCTTTTCTCCGGAGCCTGAGGGGACGAAACTTGTTCTGGCCTTTTTTTTCTTTCTTTTTCAGCTTCTTCTTGGATCACTGGTAAAGAAAGTTGTGAGTTCGGCGGCAAGCGAACCGCCTGGTTTCCGCGACCCCGAATGTAAAGACGAACACAGCCCCCTCACTCCCCCCACCAACACGTCGCGCGAGAGCAGGCGGGGACCATTCATGCCGTGCAGGCGGCGATCATGTTACAGCGGGGCTGGGGAGAGGAGCGGGCTCCCTGCCGCCGAAACGCGCCGGCGCGCGTATACTACTCCTTGCCCCGCAAAACACACAGTGGAAAGTGCGTGATATATCCTAAGAATTTGAAAAGGCGGTAGCGCAAGAAGACACGGACGGAGACGAGAGGACAAGGATGGGTGCTGAACTTCCAAAAACATTTATTGTGAATGAATCACGAATATATACATGCTGTCCGAGCCCGGTGTAATCATCTGCGCATTCGTTAATAGGCCAACTATTTGTCTGACAGCGTGATGGATGCCATGTTGACACATCCCCATGCTTACACAGCTTTTTTTTCTCTCCTCCATCGATGATGGAAATAAAGTTCAAGTTCACTTCTAGAAATCGGTTCAGATTCTGCGATTTCCCGTATAACACGAGTTTTACTCTTCTTAATAACGAAAGTGTTTACAAGGTCGGGCGAACAGTCCCTGCAAGTCAGACAATGACTTGCCAGAAAACCTTCGAAATCTTTTCCTTCACGTGGATTTTTTTACATTGTTTGCGTGCTTCCTTAACCTATCATTAACACATCTCCCAGTATGGCCAATGTACACTATTCCGCACCTTAAAAGAATTTCATAGACAACCCCTTATGCGTATTCAATAAAAGGCGGCCTGTGCTTTATGCCGCAGTCAAGTTACTGGCTTGCTTCCGGGTCGGTCATTCTACAAAGCTTTTACAGCTTATGGGGAGCAGCGAACACTCGTAACGCTGAGCCACCTTTTCCAAATTGTGGGATAGTGTGTGAACGTAAGGTATCACAGCTACATTCTGCCTACGCTGTGCGCGGGTTTCGCACGTTTGTGGCTTTGTGCGCATATTTCTCAGCAGGTTCCCTGCAGTGTTCTTAGCAAAAAAAAAAGAAAAAAGAAAGCCCTCCTCCATTGCACCCTGTGAAAGTGGATGTACAACGAAACGATTGCCGACGTTAGACGACGTTACTCAGAAACCAACCACCACTACACCACAAGCGACGTACGTAACGCGGGCACGCATGTATACGGAAGTGCAGCATACATGGCCCCCGCCAAGCGCAAGAGCCTTATGGAACTAAATGAATCTTTGAGGG
Organism: Dermacentor variabilis; assembly: GCF_050947875.1. NCBI lineage: Eukaryota > Metazoa > Arthropoda > Arachnida > Ixodida > Ixodidae > Dermacentor > Dermacentor variabilis. Next base: position 41,372,965 of record NW_027460280.1, on the reverse strand, counting down.
TAAATTGTCAGAAAATGCGTAAAATACAACTTAAGCACAAGCTTCAGACATGGTAACTTCGGATTGCAAATCGAGTATGCGGGAAAACATAATTCTGTTACGCGGAAACTAAAAGACAAAGCCCTTTTCTAGCTGCCATTTGAGGTCTGTCTGAGTGGCCACGGCCGGTAGGTGGCGGTACCTCAGATTAGTACCACAGAGAAAGGCGGAAAAAAAAAGCGAGCTCGCCATGCAATAGGCTGCATAAACATGCAGGGCGCCAGAAGAAAGGAAAAGCGCTTTTAAATTGAGGAGCAGTTAAATAGAGAACAAATCGGGGTGTATGCGATTATAAAAAACGCACCTTAGAGACTTAAAAGATGCACCAGTCATTGAGAATTATGTTTGGGAAGGTTGCAACAGAACTAAATCGAAAGGAAAGGGAGGGGGGCCGGAATGTTCAAATGGGAAAAAGCATATTCAAAGTGTCAAGGGCATCTTTGGTTTTCAGGCACAATGAGTGGAAATAAAACTTGGCTGGGCTTAACGTATTTATGAACGAGAAAACATTGCAGAGAGAAGAACCAAGGCTTAGCGGAATGCCTAAGTGCTGATATTAGGCGTTTTCGGAAATAATGCCGAAATTACCCTGTTAGGTGACATGAATGCCCACATACAGGATCTAGACGTTTATACCGACAACAACAGGAAGTTATTGCTGGACCTTTGTGAGCAACGTAACCTCGTTATCGTAATTGCGGGCCGTAAATCTGATGGTCAGATCAGATGGGAAGTTGGAAATAGGCAATCGACTATTGGTTACTGTCTGATGACGGAAGATATTTATGATAAGTTCAGATCAGTTGAGATAAGTTGAGCCATTGGCGAGTAAGACTGTAGTAACACAAGGACTGGCCATAAACGCACCATTTTGAAAATGGGATATGTAGTTGTGAAGGAGAGCACGGAGCGAAGAATGGCCAGTCCAAATTTGAACGCTCAACAAATAACAAATATAGCCGCGGGAGTCGAGAAAGAACACGGCAAATGGCCAAGCAAAAAGTGGGAATACAGTGAGCTTCTAAATGTAATGACGAGAGAAATTAGGAAGGAGAAGCAACACGTTTGTTGGAAAACAAAAAGGAAGTCAAAAAAGCTGGTGGAACAGCGTGATACCTGAAGCATGATGCATGATGCGCATGCATCATGCATCATGCTTGTGCGCATGCGCACTTCGTGTAATATATATATATATATATATATATATATCGTTTTTTTTGTGAGACCGAAAGTCCCCTCTCATGTTATATTAGTGGTCGCGTCATTTTGTGCATGTACGCTAAGCGTTTAATTGGTTTTTTAGTGACGTGCCACAAGGGACCATGCACACTGTCCGACAGCCGCTGAGCCAATTCGTATATTTAAGAAGCTGTGTTGGTGCAGCTTAGTCTTGCAGAGGCCGCCAAATTTAATGTCTTGTCATCGGTCACAAGAAAAGCTAGCATAATAAAGTAACGGGGCACGAAAGGTCTTCACGAGTGGTTCAGGCAGCAATTGAACAACACTTTGAAATTGAACCTTCAGGCCATGCGTTCACACGCGCCAGTGCGTTCCGACAGGCTGCGCAGTGCTTTGAAGAAGTGAGAGGCAGCAATTTTTTGTTGTTGTTGCTTTTGCGTAACAAATGTTGAAGGACGAACATATATAATGACGGAATATATACCAGCTATACAAAAGCGATGACGGCGGTTCATCACACGGGGAAAAACAGCAACCATCACATACAGACGTTAGTGACAGTTCATCTGGCAGTTAGGTCACCTTCCGGCTAAAGGATGGTTCTGTGTTTTGTTCTGGACTGATAGAACTCTAGTAATTAGAGTGAATAATGAAATCAGAATCAAATTTATTTTCGCCATATATGCGGGTGCGCATGCAACGACCACTATTATGAGAGCAAGAGTACGTGGAGACCAGTGTGCAAGTCGCAAGAAGAAGACATATCGCGTAAGTATTACATTTGCTTTACCAAAAAGCACAAGATTTCAATACTTCAAAAACGGATATGTTTGCAACACTATTGTGTCGTTCATTATTGCTTTCTTCTTTTGTAGTTAAACTATCGAGAAAATAACTATTTAACGGGGAACAAAATTTAATCAAGTGGATATTGCATTAGACAGTTCTCGTAATAGTCATCTGAACTGCAGAAAGAGTCAAGCAAAATTGTTCGCGAACGGCGCGTTAATTGTAAACGGCCCTGTCGCAGCACAGAAAAAATCTTCAAACGAACTAAGCGCAGGCGACTCGTGGACTATACAGTTCTAGGAAACATTTCAGTTGGATGTTTTCTCTGGGAAGGGTGAAAGAAACGATTATACGAAGGCGAATTGTGAAGAGATGTCAAAATCTGCAATTTTTCTAGCTATTGTCGATTCGTCTAAGAATAATTAAGGCTGCATGCCAATCAATGTAAATCATAAAATAGAGCATTTCTGCTGTCGACGTGGATTTGATTGGGAAGAACTAGAGTTAGATCAAATTCTTCCAATTTTCGCTCAATTAACTAATGACGTTCAACAATCAAGCAGTTAAGAATTAATAAATTCATGGTATATCATGAGTGTTTTTTCAAGCGCCGTCTCCTGTGAAGCATATCTACCATTTTCGTGCAAAGCTCTCTGGAAAGCGTATTGACTGTGTATGCATGCATGCACCTATCGAACTTCGTGCACATATAGACGTGATGCTTTGACGATAAATACTTATTAAAATTCAAATTATTTATTTCTGCCTTGTAAAGGTACAGACAGCAGAGGCGCAGAAAAAGCTGTCAGATACAGATTGACAAAGCCGCAGCCCCCTTTCGCTTGGCAGAGCCTTTACAGCGACACTTTTAAAACAAAGACAATTGCACCCGGTAATAACAGGTATACAATACTGAGCAAGTACAAAAGGAAACCAATCAAGATTATACGATATTTGTACAATACTCCCAAACAAGAAAACAGAACCTACATGCTAACGTACATAGCACCCAAAGTACTGTTCGACGCGTTGAAGAGGTCAAAATTATTGTTCACATAAGGTATATACATATTAGTATAGAGCTACCAATCCCTGCAAAATATAGAACGCAGATTTTCATTACACACACGCACGCACGCACGTGCACAGCACACACACCAAAAGGAAACGGCAACGCGCTCACAGGAAGCGCCTGAAAAAAGAAAAAAAAGGAAAAGTGTGGGGAACCGAGGTCGTCTTGGGCTGTCGCCTCTCCCTCTCCCAGAAGGAATGAAGAGGTTCTTGGAAAGCAGGGACGGGCGATTCTCTCTGTCAGCATCAGCTCCCACCAGCGAGGACGGGGCGAGAAAGCGAAACGGGGCTTTCCTTGCTGTCTATTTTTTCTTCGTCAGGCCAACGCCGCCTGCTCACAGGGGCGCAGGCGAGTTCCCGCCAAAGGGCGCGGGGGCGCAAGCAGTTGCGTGAGTTGCCGCCAAATGGCTCTGGATGCCAGCTCGTTCCGCGTCTCTTGGTAGACTAGTTGGTGCATTTCTGCTATCATGGACTGCGCATATAAACGCAAACTACACAAAAGTGACATGGACAAGAACAGCGCAAGCCCTTTCCATGCAGTGGAGCCGCCGTATCTCGCCGTTCAAGATATGCGTACTCGTAAGTGGCATTTTAATTTCACGTTGTGTAATGCATGACTGTCTTTTTCAAGTGAACAAAGGTCGCTTTGTATTGTGTAAATGGTTTTGCAACGTATGATAAACTCCTTGTTTTTCGGGCTTATTTTTTCTGACAGGAAGAAAAAAAAAGAGGCTTTACATGAGAACGGATCAAGCGTTCGAGAGTTGGGACAGGGAAATGTGAGACGTACTTTCATGTATATATTTCTAATATTATTTTTTCGTCTTGTATGCTCGTCAATTTTTCTCTAGGAAACACTGGAACGACACTGCTTAAATTGAAGGACAGTGTGCGAATGACCATCTACGCTCGGAACTGTTATCACCATTCGGGAAGAAATCGGGTAAGACGCTTGTCTGGTTATTATTGCGGAAAAGTCATAATTAATTAGAAGTTGCTTTCGTTCCTTCCCACAGATGAAAAAACATAACTGTAAATACCTGTATGATATACGTCTGGTGCATTGCAGGTAAGAATGGATTGTGTGTGGCGCGCTTCACCGCATGTGGACTAGAGTAGACCTAGGAGCATCAGACAAGAAGACACGTATGTGAAACCCTGCGGATAGCCCATATGTAAGTTCTTCCTCAATTTTTCTTTTGTTGCATTTTCGTAGTTTACGTGTAATACTTTTTCACCGCGGTCTCGACGTTATGTATACCTATACATTTGTCTCGTGGCAGTCTGCGTGCTATTTTGTTTGTGCAACTATGTGTTGTATTCATTTATCGCGCTGCCTGGATGGTTTTTTTTTTTTCACTGATATTCCGACCAAAGTCGGTAAACCTATCCTTCCTGTCCTCATGTTTCCTTGGGCGGCTCTAAAGCGTATCTTAGAGGAATATTTAGCTTCAGATTCCAGCATGGAACAGATGGTGAATGACATGCTGTGTTTTCTTTTTAGAGAAACTATGTATTCATGTTTAATATTTGGTTGATTTTCATTTTGTCATTCATACAATACCGCAGCCATATGCCATTCTGTCATAGAACGTTGTTTCTAGATATATTTGTTTTATGTGGTTAAAACATTTAAAACGAGAGCGTTTCTTATCCTGGCCATTATTTTTTACAGACCACGATAACCACGTATTTGGATGTCTGGTTTAACTCTACGTGCGCTGGTTCGTGCAGGTGAACTTTTTTTCCAGATACGGAGGAACGGACACCGGTCGTGCCGTGAGCACTATTCTGCAGGGCATACTTACAAATGAAGCTGCACTGCAGTTCAGCTGGAAAGGGTCGTAGGGGAGGAAGCACGCCATCGTGAAGCTCATGGCCATCACGAATATAAGTGAGAAATATGGCATAACAATCAGCTTTCTAGTGCACGTTGCGAACATCGGTACCAATTGCATGCTTAGTTTCTTTTTCTTCATTCAAACAAGCTGCTGCTTATTGCATCTTGCTGCGTCCAGTATTAGCATTTTCTTTAATAAAATAATGCCGTAATAAGTGAGTTCTACTTGCGGCGTCCATATTTTGCCACTGCTTTTGAGGAGTTTGTTTTGCTTCACCATATAATATATGCTGTATATGCTGTTTCTGCTTTAACCCATGTATGCTAACTGTTTTCTGCAAAACATAGACCTATAATCGTTGCCATCATGTCAGCAAGTATATGTATCATGCCATAAGCTTCCCCTCTTGCCTCTCCACATTTACCTATTCACCTCCTTGTGCCGCTTGGCGCGCTCCGGGCTCCGGCGCGTTCTTTGTCTCAGCGTTTCAACTCGGCTGTTTTATGCAGTGCTCACGGGAAGCAACAAGACCTATCGTGGTGTAAATAGCCGCGCTACCTATAGACACAGTAGCCACTGTGTATGCGTGTTTTGCTATGGTTCCGTGTTCAGTTCCCCCTATTGCTAACGACATATAAATTACCAACTATCCGGTACTTACACGATTTGTGTCGTCCAGCCACTCTTCCTGACAGCTTCGATACTGATTTGCACGTCACTAATATTGCTTTGTTGTCGTTTCTTTAATGTTTCGTGAATATCTAACTTACGATCTTTTTGATTGTTTCACTTCTTCAAATGGAATGCGACTCACCAACTGAACTATAGAGCGGGGGCAGCTTTCTTATATGTGCCGCTTTTTTGCAGCATTTGTGAGGAGCACGTTCCCTGACGCTTCACTAGCATCAGTGGCTGGAGTCGCAAAACGCTGGTTGGTTGGAGCAGCTGACAGGGATGGAGGCCGGAATGAAAGAAGGCGCCGTGACCCGGCTTCAAGCCCACCAAATATGAACTAGTGTTTGAAACTTGTGAACGTGTCGGTGTACATATCCAATTTAAGACAATTACAAGAAATAAAGACCTGTATCAGAATCTTTTGCCTGGCATTTATGTGGCATGAAAAGTACAAAAAAGCGTTCGCTTTCGTGTGGTACTTCTATGCCGGCCACCACACAAGCATGATGCATGATGCGCATGCTGTTGTAAATGCATGATGCAAAAGCTACGATTATTCGGGGCGTCAAAAGCAACGTCGGCTTTCAGCACCGGGCCGGTGCAATGCCGACCATTATTGTCGTCAGGGCCATGGCTGGCCCGCGTGTGGCATGCGCTCGGCTGCGTTGGCCAAATAGAATGGCCCTACGGCTGGCCGACTGACTACGTACCTAAAGCCTTGGTAGGCCCTCGTATGGGACGCCGTCGGCCAAGTCGGCCACAGTGGTCGGGCCTACATCGATTGCCGACGATCGGCCGACGTTAGGCCAATGTCAATCCCCAAAGCTGGGCCGCCCTTGGTTGCCGAGGTCGGGCCAGCCGTTTTGCAGTCGGTCGGAGACGTCGGGCCGACTTTTTGCCACGGTCTTTTTGTTGCTTGGGTAGTTTCCAACTGTTGCCGGGTCTCTGCTCTCATGCATAGAACTGCATTGGCAAAAGTCAGGCCTGGTACCATTACCCCCTTCCATATCCCTCGTACTACCTCGTACCTATTGTAGTTCCACAGTGCCTTACTCTTCATAATCGCTGCACTTCTGTTACAAATTTAGTCGTTAGATATTTTTCGTACTCTGTCAGATACTCAATGCCATTATTTATCCACACCCCAAGGTACTTGTATTTATCGACTATCTCCAGCGTGGCCTCCTGTATCTTATGCTCGCCGCAAATGCTATCATTAAAAATCATGACTGCTGATTTTTCCTTGCTAAACTTCAAGCCTAATCTGTCTCCTTCTACCACATATGTCTATCAATCTCTGCATATCTTCTGTATTGTCAGCCATTATTGCAATATCATCCGCGTACATCAGTCCTGATAATGACTGTTCAATCAATTTTCCTTGTTTGAAAAATGACAGGTTGAAGCCAAGTCCGCTTTGCTGTATTTTGGCCTCTAAACCTTCTAGGTACAGCATAAACATCAGAGGTGACAATGGACACCCCTGCCTAAGCCCCCGCCGAATCATTACAGGCTCCGAAACCTTCTTTTCCCATTGTATAATCACCCGGTTACATTTATAGATATCTTTTAAGAAATTGGTTACTCCATCTTGCACTCCTAAAGTTTCCAGAATGCCCCACAAGCCCTCTTGAAGTACACTGTCATAGGCTCCCTTGATATCCAAAATAGCCAACCATAGGGGTCTGTGTTCCTTTTCAGCTATTTCAGTGCACTGTGTTAGTGAGAACAGATTGTATTCTAGCCTTCTATGCTTCCGGAACCCATTTTGTAGCTCTCCATGTACCCCCTCGTTCTTACAGGAGCCTATATGTCATCCCGCGCTGCACCAACACCCCCTAGAGGGTGCCTAGTGCTGTAGGGGATTTGAAAAAGGAGTTGGTGCTGACAAATTTCAACTGGAAGAAAGAGGAAGAGAAAATTTTTAAGCTCACAGCCTCAGGGCTAGACGAGGTTCCCGTTAGGCTGATTAATGAACTTGGACCAAAAAGTAAGAAAGCTATGGTGAAAGCAGTGGAAAAAACTTTAAAAGATAGACGAATACCAGACAGTTGGCAACAAAGTAGCATGAATTTAATTTTTAAAGGTAAGGGGGAGAAACATAGAATTCACTCGTATAGACCGTTGGCCATTACATAGGTAATATACAGGCCAACAATGCAGGCAATCAAATTAAACCTTCAAGCATGGGTAGAGAATAATGGCATTTTGGGAGAGCTTCAGAATGGCTTCAGAATAGGTAGGCGTTTGGATGATAACTTGTTTGTTCTTACTCAGTTTATTGAAATATCAAAAGTAGAAAGCAGACCGTTGTATGCAGCCTTTTTAGACATTACAGGAGCCTGTGGCAACGTAGACCAGAACATTTTGTGGGATATTCTGTAAGGGGAAGGCTTAGGTGACGATTGTCTACAGCTTTTGAGAGAGATTTACCTAGAAAATACCGGTTGCGTTGAATGGGAATTAAGGGAGGAGGAGCGAGGAGAAAGTTCATATCAACAAGGGACTGAGGCAGGGGTGCCCTTTATCCACGCTGCTGTTTGTGATGTACATGGTGAGGATGGAGAGGGCGCTAAAAGGAAGTAATATCGGGTTTAATCTCTCATACAAACAGGCGGGTACAGTAGTAGAGTAGCAGCTCCCAGGTTTATTTTATACGGACGACATTATGTTGGCTAGCTAGCTAACAAGCAAAGTGATTTGCAACGTCTGGCTAATAACCGTGGACAGAAAGGCAACAATTTAGGTTTGAAATTTAGTGTTAGAAAATCAGGTGATATATGGTATTCAATCAAAACAGTGAACAGACAGTGGCAATACAGGGCCGGGAAATAACTCGGGTAAAAGAATATATATACCTTGGTATATGGATAAACGAAGACAATAGATATATGGAAACAAAGGAAAAACAATAACAGTGAAGGAAAAGAGAAATTCAGCCATAATGAAGCACAGAGCGCTATGGGGATACAATAGGTACGAGGTCCTCCGAGGTATATGGAAAGGTGTAATGGTTCCAGGACTTACTTTTGGTAATGCGGTTGTTTGCTTTAAATCAGGTGTACAATCAAGACTTGACGGGAACCAAAGGTCAGTGGGTCGCCTCGCATTGGGCGCTCTCGGGAAGGCTACAAATGAAGCTGTGCAGGGTGATATGGGCTGAACTAGTTTTGAAGTGAGAGAAGCTTGCAGTAAAATTGAGTATGAAGAACGGCTGAGGTATATGGAAGAAAGTAAATGGGCTGGGAGAGTGTTCAGGTATCTGTACAGGAAAAACATTGATTCACAATGGAAGAAAAGAACTAGGAAGCTTACCAGCAAGTATGCGGCCTGTAGGGTGGGCAACACAGCTACAAAGAAGGTCAAGCGGAAAGTTGAAGAGAGTCTGAAATAATCTCATGGGTGGCGGCAATGGAAAAGAAACCTGCCATGAGTAACTACTTGAGAGGAGAAAACGAAATCAGGAAAAAAAACTATTTATAATAACTCAAATGGAAGCTCATTACCTTTCGAAGCGAGATCTGGATGCCTCAGAACACACACCTATAAAGTGATATATAAGAAGGAAGAAGAAGCATGTGCTTGCTGCGGTAAAGCTAGGGAAACAATGGAGCATGTTTTATTAGAATGTGAAGACGTCTACGCAGCGGTCGATTTAGGCACCACTGGCCTCCTTGGAGCCCTTGGGTTCAGCGGGAGCAGTGGTAAAGGAAACAGGTCTGCAATAAGGATTAGTAAGAGGCGATTGGAGGATTGGTGGAAGAAAAGTAGGGAAACGACAAAAGACGGGGGCGTACAAAAGCACAGTTCGCAATAGGGGATCAGAAAATTTGGGTGTGGTAGTTCATAGTGTTTTTTTTCTTTTTTTATTGTTTAACCTAGGTAGGACATTAGGCAGTAAAATAGCAAGAGCTTGGTGGCGCAACACACCGCCCCGTTCCAAAGGGGACGCTCATAACATCCATCCATCCATCCGGTGTTGGCTGCACTCCGCGTTCGCTCTTTCATCCTTCGCTATGGTGGTGGTGGTGATAACTTTATTGCACACAGGGGAGTTGCGGACACGCAGGTCCTTGGGCCCCCGCACGCTATGCCCGTTTGCTCGGTTACGCCGACGCTGGCCGCAGGAACGGGCGCCTAAGAGCTACGCTCTAAAAAAGTAACTGCTCCTTCACCAACCGCGCCACGCACGCCTGTCCTCATGCACCACTATCTCGTGCAGGGTCCACCCTGCTCCTAGCAGACGAATCGCTCGATTTCACGATGATTGACAGGAGAATTTCGTCACTTTGATGTCACCTAAAGATGTCGGTCCCGCCCACCGCTTATGAATACAGCTGGCTTCTGGTCAATCGCGTGAGGCGAAACAACGCTTTCTTTTGAACGCATACAAGGTAGCGCTCGGCAGCTTCCCGGACAAGCATTCATCGTGCGCTTTGTGCAGATGATACATGGTGTTGATCACAACCGGATCACGTGCCTCAAAACTCAGACGTCAAAACTCGCCGTCAACACGTCAACTCGCGGCTACCACCAGCGAGCCCTACGCGCGCCGCGGCGGCCTAGCTCCAGTGCTCCTTCACCGCATCTAAACTTGATGTTACGAAACGTGCTCGTGGATGAACGTAGCTTTAACAATTACAATCACCAGGCTAATCGGCCGTACGCTCTCTCGGCTTCACTATCCAGGCAAAAAGCGCGCCACAACAGATATCAGAGGAGTGTTCGTGGGACATCCAACTCCGTACATTACGACGTCTAATGATAACCCCCCCAAATCTTAATGATATACTACAGATGTCTACAAGACCGTACCGTGCAAAAGAAAAAAAAAGAAAGAAAAAAGTGGACAACTGGACGTCCTGCAGACGTCGCTCTCGGACATTTGGATGTCCATCTAATGGTAAGATATGCAATTCTTTTTCTTTAAAACAGCCAGAGGACGTCCACCAGCTGCAGCACTCGGATATTTGACGTTCATATGGGACATCCATGGGACGTTATTTCTCAGTATTGCCTATGATAGTTTTAGGTGGTGGCGTTTGAATCTGTTCTTTGCTGTGCACGCACATTATTTGCATTGTAATGCAGCTTGCCACCATAATGCAGCGGAATGTTCGCAGCGGACAATCGTATCGCACTGCGTGTTACAGCACTTATATCACAAATGCAATGTCTTCCGCGTGCAAGGAAGAACAGATACATTGCTTGCGAACGCACGCACGTGGTTTCATGGAATTGCACTGGGCAGTTCCATTCTTCAAAACCTTCTGCTTGGCACAATTAAGTGGAGTTATGGTCTGGTACTAGTTGTTACGGGGACGAGGGTTCGGCGACTTTCAACAGCGTCTGCTTGGAGCTCGAACCAGGTTGACGATTGGTGAGGGCTCGCAGGGAAGACAAGGTGATGTAAAAACAAATAACAGAAGTGTAATACACCATTGCGGGTGAGCGGTGTGCTCCAAGACAAAAAGTAGAGAAACGTATGACGTGCGTGTACGCAAGGGCAGAGATGTGTTAGTGGCGTCTCGCTGGCCTTCTTACACCCTCCCGGCAACCTCGTTCTCTCTTGCTTCCTGGTAGAGGGCCATTGGTAAACCCACCTAGGAATGCGGAGAGGAACCACTACCTGGCGCAGAGGTGGTGAGCGTAGGTCATGTCGGGTCAGCTCACACAGAGGAATACGAGGAAAGACCACTTCCTGGCCTAGAGGTGGTGAGCGTAGGACAGAGGAGAGTAGGATTTGTGCTGGTGCATAATCCCGTCACACACACCCGACGGACAAGTATTTTCATGTTGACGCGCGTGACGATTAGGCACGCCGTGTTTCAGGCGTTGACATCTGTTCCATCCATGGCCGCACAAAGTGAACCGCTATTAGCTGACTGCTCCGCCGCCGAAGGAGATCCCGAAATGCAGGAGGCAACATCCGCTGACCAGAGGGATGACACAGGTCGGCGCATGTAGTCGTCGTCGGCTGTCGCACAGCTCTCTGGAGTACGACACACTGTGGGCATTTTCCCACGTCGCTCAACGTCTCGGTCCGAGTCTAGGTGCCTCAGAAGGGTCTGCAACAGTTTCTCGTTCATAGCACGTATCGGCAGAACTACATCGAGACTCAGCCGCTGCAGTCAACAAGCGCTGCACAAATTCTCGCTGGGCTCCGCCAGGCTTATTTCCCACTCAAAAGTGAGTTTTACAGAACTTGCACCAGCACTAAACACACACATGAATTTGTTATACGCTTCACAAGACGACTCAATCCAACTGCACGCGTAAACCAAAATAAGACCCTTCTAATTATGTTCGCCAGAAAAAAAAAAAAAAAGAAACGCGAGTTTTGGGAAACGTTTGAGGCTGATTCTCGGTCTAGGGGCTTCGACTCAAGCCATTGACATTGCCATTGAGAGTCCCCTTTTGATATAGCGTATCCAGTGGCCTAGCTAGGTCGTCTGGCACCCGGGGCCCTTAGCGCTTCTGTCAACCCCCCCCCCCCCCCCCGAGCGTAGTCGAGGAAGGCGAGGATATCGACAATTTTCGGGTGTCTTGCGACGTGTATGACACCCCCCTCCCCCCTACTGGCCCCGTGCACATGGGGCCCACGGCCCCCCGGCCCCCCCTGTTGCTACGCCACTGAGCGTATCTCTAGTATCTCAAAAGAATATTGCTGCAAAGCTGCAAAGCGAGACTCCAGCGCAGTGGACGGCCATTTTTGGAAGACGTTGTCTGCAACCACTTAAATCATTTAAAGGAACGGCATGCTTCACATACACGTAGAGATATTTGTAGAACTGCTGTGTTCGTTCAAGAAGATAAGTGTGGCTCCACATTGAGCACCCAGGTTTAATGGGTTGCAGTCTTGCGGACATGGTGAGAGTATCAAAAAAATGTTTTCCTTGCCTGAAACATATTTTGCATATTTACAGGCTGTCCCAAAACGGGGCGCTTATATTGAATGATAGCTAGGAACTTGTTCAGCAGAACCGATTAGCACCCGTGCGTAAATTCTCCCAGGAACTGGCGCGCCTCTGTGCAACAGCCACGACTCTCCAGCAAAACAATCATTCGGAATAGAGTTCTCACTTGCATCAGCCTCTCACCTTCGACACTTCAACAGTGCTGTTATTCGTTACATTCGAACGCAAAGGGCTATTCAATAATTTTTAATGGTGAATTCTGAAGTCGAATACGATCTGACTAAATACCATTCGAATAGGCTATATGTTTCTACTTCATTTCGCCTGTTGGCTAACGTTCTTATATTAGGTCAAATATAAAAACGTTGCTGCTGGCACATTGAAGGAAATCGCCAGACGAACCACGGTGATTACCTTGGTAAAGGCTTCCCGGACTCCCCGATTCACTCTTAGTGCATAGGCAATATCTTGTCCCTAACACTTTTGTTCATATTAATGTCCAATAATTTGTCTTGATTCCTTTTCTCGGAAAGTCGATTGGTTCACCTGGGGCTGGTGTGGCTTTTAAAAGAAACACTCTTATTCCGGTCATGAGTTCTCACTTCTTCCAGCAAAGCTGTATAGATCTACCGTCCAAGGAAATTTTCGTGCCATTGTAAGCAAAAAAAAAAAAAAACCTCCCCATGCCGGGCCGACCCACGGCGGAGGTGAAGCAGGCGTTAAGCCATCCTCACACGTGGGCCGACCCCGCAGATAGCGCAATGCCGGCCGATCCGCGGCGGAGGTGAAGCAGGCGTTAGGCACTCCCCATATGTGGGCCGATCCCGAAGATAGTGCAATGCCGGACCGACCCGCACACAGCTTCGCAGGTCATCCTTCTTCACAGAGTGGAAGGGCACTGAGATTTTTTTTTCAATCAGTGCATTTAGAATATTTGATAATTTTTCTCTTGAATATATGTCGTGGATATATATGTCTATGTACCTTTATATTTACCTATAGAAGTGCATTGGTCATCTGCATCTCTCTGCGCCACGCAGTTAATGAAACTGGTTTATTTCACTGTAATATTGTTTTCTTTGATCATTGTCCCTGATCAATATTCCACCAACAAGAAGCGTGCGTCAAATGACACGATATCAATAACATTTTCTTACGTAGCTTCATGTTGCAGATGGCCGGCTTCTGTGGCAAAAGTTACGTGTTACCTTTAGGAAACAATGTTAAGAATACCAGTTCACCTGGCAAACAACAATTGGTACCGGTCGACAAGAGTCACTGGCGCACCAATGCAAGTAAAAACATTAAAAAAATGTTACTGCAGAGACTTTCTGCGAGAAAAACTGGGCGTCCATCAGCGTCCGCGCAACGAACGAGCACTCGCTAGCAGACGACGCACTTGACAACAACAGCAAAATTGAAGACGTCATGTTATATAACCCATGCCTCAAATAAGCATACGTAGCAAAAAGGTGGCAATATAAATTTGCAGTGGAAATAAAGCAGTATTACAAGAGCGTACGCGCGCAATCGGCCTCAGGGCCCGCAACGAAATTATGTTGAATACGCCGCGAAGCGCCTCCGCCCCAGTTACGGTGGCGGAAGGGAGCGCGCGCATCGAGGCACCCTAGTTCCAGCATTTCTTTCTCTATGGTTCCAGTTAGTTCCAGTTAGGGTGCCTCGAGGCGCGCGCCGTAGTTCCAGTTCGCTCGCAGCGCCCTCGCAAAATTTTTCCAGAGGACGCTGTCTAGTACACTCTAGTGCATACTTTAGCGCGTGTACTAGAGTTGCTGGAGTGTGCATACCGTGCGCATCTGCGCGTGCCGTGCGTGTATAAACGCGCCAAAGTTTTGTTTGGCTGGTTTGGCGGGCTTGACATGTTTTGCTTTGTAAGTGTCCGACATGGAATTTGTATATAGTGCGATTAGCCAGCCCCCCGTGGACGATGTCCCCACTGTCAAGCCATTGCGATGCTACGGCCGCGGGCTTCCTCTAATTCCTCTTGAAGAACTGCCTCTGTTCCAGTACCTCAAACGAAAGCAGGAGGAAACGCTGGCCCAGCCCCTGAGCGCTGTGAGTTTCGTGTAGCTGTCTAGATAGTTGGGTTTCTTTGAGCATTAACGTTTTTTTTTTTTTTCTAATGTTGCAGAATCGGGAAGTCCCCTCTGGGATAGGACGAGGAAGTGTGGCAAAACTTTCGGTGAGTTCTCGCTTGCTTTAAGACCGCACCAATTTCTCTGTGTCGCACCTGCGACCCAAGCACGGTATTTATAGACTCAGGTTTCACGCACGTTTCGCACAGTTTCATTAATTTGCTAGGCCTTTTTGCACTAGTCTGTGAAGTGTAGCTCGTTATGACAGTCCAGCGCGCGTCGCTTGCAGCGCGGGAGTTTGCGCGAGTTCTGAGAATGCGTACTGCTGACCGTGTTGTAGCCGTGCAAGCTGTTTGGGACAGCGGTGATGCTGCGCTTGATTGTAACAATTAGCATATATGGCCAAAGACAACTAATTACAACCGAAGTCTGGACGGTTGTCGAAATAGGTTAGTAGACTTCTCGCATCCATTTCGTACCAGCGCCTTGGCTGTGCGCTGCCTTTCCTGGCTGAAAAGGCGCAGCAGTGTAGTACTAGCTGCGACACATGTTAGTGCGGTAAAGACGACTGTAAGAAAAAAAAAAAAAGCCATTGTTGCAGCTGCATTTCTTTAAAAAAGAGAGAGAGAGGGGGACGGAGGGAGGCTTAAGACGAAGCTTTAGCTCGCGCCCAATTCCGGCGCGGCCTATTCAAATACATGTAAAACGCAAAAACGTTTTTCTAAGATAACCCCTGGACCGGTTTTAATGAAAATTGTTGCATTTGAGAGATTAAGTTCAATTCTAGTGACTGTTTGCAGCGGAATTTCGATTTAAGGCCTGAATTTGGTGAAAAGAATTCTCTACAATTCCGAAGTTCGAAAAAACAGACGCACGAAGTTTCGAAATTAATAGCTCTGCATCAAGAACAGATATTGCGGTTCTGTAAACTGCATCCATGAGATCATTCAAAGAGGACAAATTCGATTGGTTAATTTATGTCTTATGTGAATTTATGTTCTGTACAAGGGTTCTGCAAAAGCTGTATTTCCACATTAATGAATTTTTTTAGATTCATGTGTAACATATCAATTTTGTCTGCTTTAGTTGTATCATATGCAACTCACAGAATTGTGGTATCAAGTTTTCTTGCCGAGTTAAGAGAGTCGTAAACTGGATAGTTTCGTTTTCTGAACATTTCGAATTTTTGCCAATTTTTAATAAAAAATTGACAACTTAAATAAAAAGTTCGAAACTAACAGCCGCTAGATTTTAAGTTTTTCTTTTCAATGCAACAAATGTGGTCAAATTTGGTGCAGTGGTTGCCAAGAAAACGAATTCTCCTTTTATATGTATTTAGATAGGAGCACCCGAGCTAGAGCTTGCTCTTAAGAGAGCGTGCCCGCAGCTGCATGCCCTCTTCACCTCTCTAAGGGCCACGAGAAGCGCGTGTTTGAATGCGTCATCGCCCACGGCACTCTCACGTATACTTAACACATAAAAAGCACACAATGTTATGCATGACTTGAATGTTCCTTGAACCCTCCTTAGAAATTTCCAGTTTCATTGATGCGTGCTTTCTCAGGGTGCTCTGTAGCATCCTTGGATAGTGCAAACATCGATGTGCATAGCTTTAAATCTGCTATTAGCACAAACCATAGCTCAAATGGCCACAATACACAGCCTCGGTGTGTTTGCATTGCTACCAATGGCAAGAGTCCATTCTCATTGTTTTTGTGTGTGTCATCTCTGCTATTGGAGCACTGGTGCATTATCTGCTACATATCTGTGTGTTACATGGATCGTGTTGGTGACAGCTCCGTGCACATGGAAATCAACATCCAGAAATATAAAAATGTGAAAATGTTTGAATACTAAATGCAGTGATTGGACATTTCTTTCCTCATACATATACGAGAGGTCACTTTTTATGTCGCTCCATGCACAAATGCAATAGTTTGCATGTCTTAGGACAAATAGTGTTGATCACTCAGCACCCCAGTTGTGCGAGAGCAGTGGAAGATGGCTGATGAAAGAAGTTATCTGTCTGAAAAGAATGTAAATGTGAATACACCAACAGAGGCTGCAGGCAAGGTGTTAAGAAGATTTTCTGTTGCAGTTTGCACTGTTGAAAACAGTGCAAAATGCAGGACAAGAGGCAGGTACAGCTATGTGTCAGTCTCTCATTCTTGTCTTAAATTGTGTTTTCCACTGTTTTTTGTTTGGGGTACTCTGGACACACAGGCATGTCTAGAGCATGGATGCAGTTGCAATTTAGGCGGGTGTCTACTGCTCATTGCCATAGTTTGTGAAAGCTACATGAGAAATTGGATTTGGCGTAGCTATAAAACAAGCTATATTTGGTTTGATAAAAACATAAAAGCAAGATGGAGCAGTGTCACCCAGTGGTAGCCTGCTGCTCTTTGTGTAACATCTTACATTAATGGTAACATGAACACACGGTTTTGGTGGTCTGTTTCAAGACGCATGCAGTACAGGGTTTTCAGGTGACAGCCCAAGCAACAGGATACAAACAAGTGCTTCATTAATGCCATGCATGAGGTAGGATTGTATTCTCACTGTCTGTGCAATGTCTGGGCCTAAAGCTGCCTTGATAGGGCAACAAGCAGTACTTGAAGCTCTGTAGGAGTATGAAGTGTCATTGCTGTTTGCAGATATGCTGGCATTGTCAGGTGCTGGGGAGAACCAAACATTTCTTGAGCAGTTACATGCTGTGCTGACCACGCTTCACCAAGCATAGGTATTAATTTCTATGGCTTGGAACATGTAATTCTGAGCTTTTCAATATTCTGCAGGTTCAAGACCGCGAAGTATTTTAGCAAATTGAACAATTGGGCGAGTTAGCATTCATTTTTGAAACTGGGCAAATGGGATGAAAGATGCAAGAAATACAAAGTATCTTTCCCTTTCTTTGGTTAGGTTCAACACCTGATTGTGTCTTCTGTGGGAAATTGGTGGAGAAAGAGTTAAATATGCATTGAAAACTTTGCTGCTTTCCATAACTGCTGCGTGCAATACCCCATGATGCTCTTCAAATGATTTGAGAGGCCTCAGAAGTCGTTGCATATATCGGGTAGTGGAAAAAGATTACAATTTGCACTCTTGGTCTGAACCTCTTGGAATGGTGGCATTGCTTCATCTGACTGCTAGCCTTGGATAGTGCCTCTTGAACCTTGGTGCCGTATTATTTGCAATATGTAAGCTCCCATTGTCTACAAAACTTGCGTATTTCCAGGATCGTATACGTCAACCGGTATCTCGCAAAATGTGTGTGCATGCAAGAGAGAAAGGTTGCTGATAACTGAAGAGGTTAGCCTTGTGTCCGGCTTGCATGCTACTGTTCAGATAAGCACAGACTTGGGAGGATCTCGACTATATTTTTGTTTTCAGCCAAATGCTGTATGAGGTGGGTAAATGTCTCTGTAAAAAATATTCAACCTTTGTTTCGCAAGGCACAGCACGGATTTCGAGAAAAATTTTAAAATGAATTTAAGGTGGAAAAGGGCATTTTTGCAACTTCCAGATTTTATATTTGAAGACCTATTACTCTAAAATCAATATGTTGTACACCACCAAACATTTTCTCAGCAATAATAAACGATTAGCACTACTGGCCCAAGGAAACCTAGAGTGAATTCCACGAGAGATCGAAATGGGTGGTATATTTGACATTAATTTTTCTGATAATGTTGCACATGTGACTGTGTACTGTTAAACTGCTACTTGTATTTAAAGAAAGCTATTAGTAAACGGACAAAAAATTGTGAAAGGTTGTCAAGAGATGACGAAAATGTTTTGAAATGTCTTTTTTTTTTTTAAATATTTGTGACGATCCTAAGGGTACCAAGTATAATACAGAAAATATCTATAATATATAACATAATATATAATATTATAATATATAATATAATATAATATTTGCTGTATATAATACAGCAAATAGAAGTAAAGAGGATGTAGGTCGCAGCAGCAGATTAAGACTTCTGAACAAAGTAACATTAAAAAAAAAAAAAAAATTCTCGAACGCTAAATTTTTCAAACTTGCTCATCTTTGGGCCTCTGTTGTTATTTCTCTGTACCTCCCAGCTTGTTATGATTTACAGTAGAGATAGGCCTTTAGGTAGATAACAAACCTCTTCATTCAATTGTTTTTTACTCATAACATCAAAATTGGAAAAATTTTGTTTACATATACATGCTTTGCCTTCTGACTCCTGACTGCCATCGCCACCAATTTGAAAGAACACCCTTCTTTCTTGTGCAGCAGCGTGCTGCCAAAATGACACTCGGCGTGCTGAGGTGCACTTTAGTTTGCTCATGTGACAGGGGTATTACTTTGCCGTTTCCTGCCCGTATGTTGTTAAGAAAAGCTTGATGCTTGACTCCTTCAACTCCGTCGCATGTTCTTCCTTTTTCCAGAGAAGAGCCACTTTACTGACTCATAATTTTTTTTGTGAAAGCTTGTACAATTGAAATTTATTTTTGAAGTGACTTGCGGCGCTGTAATGTATGTTGGTGGCATGGCTTTGTAGGGGGACTTCAAGGCACTCGTGTATCTTGCTTAATGCAAACCAAGGATAGGCTGCGTTGTGTGACATGTCATCGCTTATAACAGCGTAACTGTGCGTTCTTTTGGCGATTACAATGAAGGTGAAAACTGACGTTTTTTTTTTTTTTTTGTGCTGGTGGTAGGATTGAATCTCATTACAAACATTGGCAGTCCAGTTTTCTGTGAAGTCAAAATGCAGAACGAGAGATGCTTTCCACTTGGATTGTTTTGCTTCACTAATGGTCGCAGCTTGTGTCTGCCATATATAGCCCTACGGAACCACTTGGAGATCCACTTAGCTAGTTTCTTCACAAACGAAGTTGGCTGTGATGTTTTTATGCGAAGCATATTACTAGAGCTCAACCCAGCTCCTCAGGCGCGGCGGTGTCGCCTTCAAGGCTGACCACGTGACACCGTGACGTCACGACAGAGGAGAAACGGGGCTCCAACTCGCGCCGTCGCTCGCGGCGTCGCGGCGGTATATAAGCAGCTGCGCTTGTTTCTAGGTGGCTTTGGCTCAACTCTTGCAAGATGGGCTGGGTGGGAATCGAACCAGGGTCTCCGGAGTGTGAGACGGAGACGCTACCACTGAGCCACGAGTACGATGCTTCAAAGCGGTACAAAAGCGCCTCTAGTGAATGCGGTGTTGCCTTAGAAACGAGCTGTTTCTAAGGCTCAGGCGTGTGTCGCTTGCTCAGGCGCACATTTCGTTGCCGCGCCGAACGCTGCGTTGCTCGACGCTCACCGCGTCCAATGCGGGGCGCGTAGTCGCTGCGCCGTAGCCCATTGTCTTACACCCCTTAGCAGGTCGACGGGAACGCTGTCGCGTTCCACTCTTGAAGGCGAAGCAGAGTAACGCATGAGTTGTTTCTTCGTCTAGCCGAACCAAATATGGCCAAGCAACAGCAGTTCACCAGGCTAAACAGTGGTTCAACAACTAAAATAAAGGCTAGTATGCTTCGCATCCTCGGCTTAACCTTAGCTAAGCCACAGCCATTTTTTCTTTATAATCTCTCCATTTTCCTACACTGCGTATTTGAGCTCAGCCTCATGGGAAGCCTCCAATGTCCTTGTAGTTACTAGATCGCTCATACGAGACAGTTCAGTCGCCTAGATGGCATAGTAAAATATTTAGCACGCACAATTGACAAGGACACAGTGAAGGGGGACACACGAGCGCTTACTCACAACTATTTTATTTTCGGAAAGACACCGAACATATACACACACCAGCTATCAGCGCTGAGCATGTGCAACAAGAGTGGTCAGTAAAACAAACATATTAAAACAGATTAAGGAGGTTCATCCGGTATTTAAAAAAGCAAATTCATTTTCAGTGATTGCAACCGATGGTTGGCTTATGCATTCTTTAGCGCACTTTTTGATATGAAATGCTTCTGTGATTTCACTTGTTAGTTTGTTTTTATCTGAAAACAAAATGTCAGTGTTAAAAAATACCGGATCACAATTACATAGATTACAGTGGTTTGACAAGTGCGAATGGTTTTCTTTACCGAGAGAACATTCATGTTGTTTTAGACGGGTGTTTATGCACTGACCGGTTTGCCCTATGTACATGTTGCCGCAGGTCAACAGAAGCAGGTACACAACACCTATTCTGCATTTTGTGAATTTTTGGTCGTCTTTTAGGCTGCAGCTGCATTTTTTTACCCTATTGTCTAACTTATTGGAAATAGCTTGGCACAGTTTTTGCACCTTGTTAGGAGCGCCAGAAAACCACTTCAACGCCATACTGGTTGGCAACATTCTTTAGCCCATGGTAAAAATAATGGACGTAAGGTACAACTGCAAGGCGCTTTTTGTTTGTGCTAAGCCTGTTCTTTGAATCTGTGGGTTGTACACCCTTTACTATATTACCTTTTCGGCTGCTCTGACTATGATGTGTTCCGGGAATCCCACCGAAGCTAGTCTTGTTACCTGATTGGCAAAGCTTTCTTTTATTCGGTGGCAACAAGATTTTAATAAAGCAGCCCGAAGGCAAGACACCACAATTCCGCTTTTCACATTCTTTGAATGTCCTGATTTGTACTGTAATATGGGCTTTTTTGATCTAGGGCTGTACATCCAGCATGTGTGATCGGGTAGCAATCGCAGAGAAAGATCTAGAAACTGTAGTTCGTTTTCTTTAGCAATCTCATGGGTAAACTTAAGGCCTAGGCCACATTCATGGAACGCTTTCAGTACATTAACCACATTACAGCCACGTTCATTTCCATCAAAAATAACCAACAAGCCGGAAAATTTTTGCCAATCTTCCTAAAGCACTCTGAATACTTTTGTCTACACGAGCTAGAAAAATATCGCTTAGTATTGGCGCTACCTTGGAACCTATACATATACCTGATTTTTGCACATACATTGCTTCATTCCAAACGACAAAAGTAGAACTAAGATAAAAGAATAGTATTTCCATAAAGCTTTCCACGGTTGCTCCGCTGTCATTTCTAAATTTTACTTCATCATCTTCGCAAATACACATTTTAACATTTTTTAACAGCTCTGTGTGCGGAATCGAGTAAAATAAACCTTGTACGTCAACACTGAAGGTGCTGCATCCCTTTGTTTTGTTTTCCCTCAAATATTGTACAACTGCCTCAGAATTACAGATTGCTAACGGATCGGGGATTCTTAATGAGGAAAGCTGTTTCTGGATGAACGATGCTACCTGCTGCTGCCAAGTGTTTCTTTCAGTAACAATGGCTCTGAATGGCTCTCCAGGTTTGTGCGTTTTACATGAGAAAAACACTTCAAGATGCAGGTCCTTTGCTTTTTTGACTGAGGCACATAGGCTTTTTAAATTGAGGAAACGCAGTAATTTAATAGCACGCTGTTTTTGTTTGGCAGGCTTAACATCAATTCTCTTGGAATTTTTATCCATAGCTTCACAAGCTTTTTGACGAAACATGCCATCAGGTAGGACAACAAAACATCCTTCTTTATCGATGGTAAGAACACGTAACCCTCTAGAAGCCAAGTCTCCTGCCACTAGGTTGAGCCGGTTGGGACTCACACATGCAGTTTTTGCCTTCGCGATAGCGTCTACATATTCAGAAACACACCTTGCACGTTCTTCAGGAACCACTCGGGAGACGGCTCTCGATGCTGCCAGCGTCGCAGGTGGACACAGTGCCCGTTCCAGTGCGAACTTTGTTCCAAGCTGCAGAAGCTTGTTGTCCTTTTCTGGAATAAAATATTCCCTGAGCCGTACCACTCTTCCTTCTGTAGAAGGTGCCTTCTTGATAGTGGGCAAGAGCGGTCTCACCGTGTTCCAGAGGAACTCAGTTGTCCATTGAGGAGGGTCCGCAAGCAGAACCCTCCTCGGACGAAGCAAATCAAACTTCGACAGTGCCATTTAAATGTTCGCATTCGCCGCCTTGAACACACAATGTGTCTGTCGTATTGAGCGAGTCTGAAATCTTCTGGACACGTACTGCGTTTCACCGCCAACAGCACACACGCCTTTCTTGTTGGGGTCTGTCGTGAACACCCATACTCATCTTTTGTTTTGTAGGCCATGGCAGTCAGCACATCCTCATGGCTTGAACGAGACCTCTGAATTGGATCTGGGGCTGTCCACATGCCATGCTTCTTATGTCAGGATGAGGAGGAAGCAGGAATAGATGGAAAGACAGGGAGGTTAGCCAGGTCTCAGACCGGCTGGCTACCCTGTTCTCACACCAACTTCGTGCCTTATGAATCATGTACTTTGATAAGCATGGCATGGCCACCTTGGTTTTTTGTGAATCAAGGTTCGCTTGCAGCAGTGCCAACAATTGCAGACGCTGTTGATAAGATGTAGGCGCTCCGTAGGCTTTCTTCAACTTTCCCAACCATTCAAAGCAATCATCACAATTGTTTCTTGAGGGTTCAAGGCGATCGGTTCTCCCAGAGAGAATGCTGACCCCTGATCAAATTTTGACTGCAACAGCACTTTTGGTTTTGCTCTGCCTCCTTTTTACAGCATAAGCTGTTATGGGCTCCTTCCAGTAGCTGTTTCGGTTTGCGATGGTGTCCGCCGCCGGTGTCCAGTGTCTGTAGCTGCTGTCACCAGGAATGCGAAAAAACAAAACAAAAGCCGATACCCAAAAATACAGCTGGGAGCAAACCCGGGTCTGCTGCGTGGGAGTCGGATACTCTGCCACTGAGCCACACCAGCGAGTGCTGGTATGCAGCATAAAAAATGCCCTCTTAACACGTCCTTGCAGACACTCGATGTGACATGCGTGCCGTGTAGGGTTGATACGTGCACATGTTGCGTTGCAGTTTCGTATTATTACAACAGGTAGAACACCATGTAGCAGATGCACAGCTAGCAGTACAAGGCAGTTAAAGAAGGTTTGAAAAAGAAAAAAGTTTAAGGCGATGCGTACAAGAATGCTAGAAAAAAAATATATATTGAGTACCTAAGTGAATCAAGCTGGCTGGGTGACCATGTCACCACTGCATTTCGGAGGAAATGCCAATAAATAGTCACCATCCTTAGCATTATATCGTACCACTTGTCAGATCAAGCCGGCTAGGTGACTATGGGTGCGTTCCAATCCTGGCCAGCATTGGAGACAATCCACGTAGGCAGCTATGGAGACAGCAGAGACGGCTGCGAGGCCATGTAATGGAATGTGTTTATAGCCACCTGGAAAATGTACGGAAGTCACTTTTGCAATGCGACACCACCTTGCGGCGCCAAGGAAAAGTTGAGCACACATTATTTCTGTATTTTAAGTCTCCCTGGCAGACCTATAAAAACCACTGATGTCGCTTACATTAAGGGCGTAGGATAGTGTGTCTACATTTTCTTGCGTGCAGACAGCCTTCTTGTCGGCTTTTCAAGCTTCCTGCTCAGCCGCCATCTTGTTTGGACAGGAAAGTAGCCTGCATCCTTTTTAACTTTGAAGCTGTCTTCGTAAAACTTCCTACTTTGACGTCTTCGTGAGAAATAGACGAGACTTAAGATGGCTGCTGTCCACTTAGTCGTCTACTTTGCCATCTACGGCGAGTATTCTAGCAGAGCCTATGTCACTTCCGCGTTTCATAGGGGATGCCACTAAATCATCATCATTAGCATTGTATTTGGCCACTTACTTGCCTTACGATGTGAGATGCGCGTCGCATAGTGTATATGTGTGTGCCCTTTGCATTGCAGTTGCATACTATCACACCAGGTGGCACGCCACGTAGCAGTTGCATAGATAGTGGTACAAAGTAAATAGAGAAGTCTTCAGGAAGAAGAAAAAAAAAAAAACTTATGGAGGTGTATAAATTTCATGCAGGCTAGGTGACTGTTTGTCGGTCTTGTTTCAAATGGAATGCTATTAAATTGTCATCATCATCATCATCATCATTAGCACCGTATCGTGTCATTTGACACGCGATGTGACATGCGTGCCATGTATCCGATATGTAAAAACTATGCATTGCAGTTTTGTTATATTCCACCAGGTGCCCCGACATGTAGCAGTTGCATATAGCAGTGGCATGTTGAATGTAGCTGGACCTGGTTACACCAAGCAAGTTAGGTGGCTATTTGTCACCACCCCGTTGGAAGAGGATGTCAGTAAACCATCTTTATCATCAACAGCAACATACCGTGCCATGGGTCAAGGGATGTGACATGTCAGGGTGTCTACCAACCGGGAAAACCGGGAATTCTCAGGGATTTTCAATAGTCTGGAAAAACTCAGGGAAAACTCAGGGAATTTGTGCTTCTATCAGGGAAAATTAGCAGTAATTTCATTGAAAGCGAAAGAAAATCGTGGTAAAGCTGGCTCGAGTAGGAGGAGTTACCAGTGTTTAGTCAACGACAGACTTTCCGGACTCCCGATAATTTGGACGGCTTCGCGGCACCACCATGTACCCCATACCACACACAAAAAAAGAAAAAAAAAAATAAAGCTAGGCCCCATAGAGCCTATGTATAATAACGTCTGAAATTTCGGATGCAAGAACCCTTCGCCATCCGATTTTCCGGACTTTTTGCCGTTATGGCAGGTGCGAAACGGCATTAATAAAACCACCACCACCGCCACCGTTTTGATTACCTCGTCGCTGCTCGAACGCTCTCGCACGCAGATCCGCTGGCAGCCGTAGCCACCACCGCAGCAACGCTAGGCCTAGCTGCTTCTGCGTTCGCTATTAAGCTTCTTGCCGTTCTGTGCCGTGTTTTTCATTGAAATAATTCGCCGCTATCAGCAATGGCACCGACTCCGCCTTTGTGGTCCTCGCGATTGGCTTCGAAGCTCGGAAAGCACGACGCGTTGCATAATGCCGGTTGCCGAAAGTCAGCTTCGCCTCACTACAGAAGTATTACGCGGTGAAGCGTGCGCAATTTATTGCGGTGAAGCTCAACAAGCGTGGGAAGGGGCAATTGTCACGGGACACGCGTGAACCCGCTGCCTTTTGTCACAGGATGAGCACCGATGGTGCCTAATACTGGCAGGCCTTCAGAGCTTTGTCTGATGTTCTGCGGCAGTAAAAGACATGCAGTGGCGTACCAACTATTTCTAGTGTGTGTGTGCGGGGTGGGGGGTGGGGCAAACCACAGATGGTCTGACCTTTCGTTCTCTCTCTCTGTATATGTGTGTGTGTGTGCGTGTGTGTGTGTGTGTGTGTGTGTGTATTTATATTTTGCCAATTACTAATATAATAAGTGAAATAGCCTGAAATGCTTCTGTTTTTAACCGTTTATGCCGCTTCTGTTTGAACTGTTTATGTTTATTTAACCGACAGGGACCTATTTATCAATCGCACATGGTGAACCATGGTGGCCCGAAAAATGAGCTTGAATTTGCATTTATCTCTTGCAACTATATAACATCTCAAGATGATACAGGGGCAAAAGGCAATGAGTGCACCCACAGTGGTCTCGGATCGCGCCCAGTAGCAGCAGTACACCGTACATAAAAAGGCACATTTGCTACAGAGAATTTAAATTATTCAACAAAGAATTTTACTTGCTGTTTAAGTCTACAAAATAAATGTATGGCTAGTTTAGGTAATAGTACTGTCGAGGTTATAGGCGATGACTTAGAATCAACATAAATTGCTTGCAATATTCACACATTAAAAAAAGTGGACTCGCCATCTCGGCCCTAGACAATGGACATCCAACGAACCTGTTAAAAACCACCACTACAACTGCTGAGGGGGGTATGCAATGCTTTAGTGCTTTATAATGCCCTCCCCACCCTTCCCACACACTCAATTTACACTAGATTTGATATCTGTTGAGTTCACAGTTATTCCAGGGCAATGGGATAAGTTCTTTGTTCGCAAAACGCATTCATAAAGCTCCAAATAGCTTACATGCGTAATATACTAAAATATCATAATTAGTTCTCTATCTTCGAAGTTTGCCTTCATATTGGTGATAATGCGCCCTTTATTTTCGCCAAATATAAACAACATGTATTGTTTAGTTCATGGAGGACATCGCTGAAGCAAGGACGGAAGGTGTTATGACACATGAAAATAAGGAAAGAAAAATGACGGCTCATTATTATTTGCGCTTTTTACTGAACCAGGAACGTAAAAATTGTCACACATTGCTGTTACAATGGCCCACCTCCACTTTCCACAAAATATGAGCCTGTTGTAAACTACAGCTATGTTGGGACACCGGGAAGCATAGTTGATAGCGGCCATATCACACACTCTAATGCTTGAATAAGAAAATCTTTACAAAAGCTGTATTTGATCCAACCACTTCGCACAGGAAGTTTCCATTGGGCACCACCAATTTTCGCTAAATGTGGTCTTGGCGGCTTTTATAGTGCTGCCAGAGCAGCGGGCTCAATTAATCCGCTCTCGTTAGGCACGCTCAAACACACTGGAGTGCTTGCATACGTAATTTATTACGAAAGCCATTTATTTGGAACTTCACCTCCACATCACCCTTTAATTTGTCCTTACAGTCACCAAACCTAACGAAGCTGCCTTCTTTAGTTCAGTGAGAATGCCAGCCGAAACTAATATATCACGTATGACAAAGTAAGTACAAAAGAATGAGGGTTCAATGATTGTTCGTAACGCTTCTCAATAACCCAGAAATATTAAAACTATGCAACACATTCCACTTGAAATGCTGCCTATTCCTTCAAAGTATAAAGTATCTGAAACTCTCTTGGGACAATAGCAGTAACGTGATAATTTCGAACACTTGTTCACTATTTTTTGATGTTGTATTTGATCAGCATGCATTTACCATCGCACATAAACTTGGCGTATTTCTCCTCTTCGCACAATTCTATCTCGGTTGTTATTGTAATTATGCAAGTGCAGCAGTGTAAGTCTTACACCGCTCGTAAAACAAACTAATGAGGCTATGGACCACTTGCATACCTATTCTACTTGAAAATGTGCATTTAACCCACCCATTTGGAGCATTGCCTACACCTTATCCATACCATGCCCCTAATTTCCCCTAGAAATAAACAAGATGCCTTGTTTAGCTCACCAAGAACACCGGAGAAACAAACTGCCAATCTCGCAATTTCCCCTTCGGGCACGGCATAACATTTGCGAACGCAACTTATTTTTGCCCTTATGGTGAGGTGCTTACAAGGAATAGACACTGAACATTAGGCTTTCAGTAAATTGCACATTCTGCTTTCTTAAGGTACACCCATTCCACTTCTCAGTGAAATGTATCTCTTCAAACGACCGCTTTCACGAAGGCATTGCCCTCTTTGACGTTTCTTCCAAGAGGGTAATGCCTTTGTGAAAGCGAAGTGGGGGTTTCGGTAGTAATCGCAAAAGATTATTTCTTCCGTTGTTGTAATGCTTGGGCCCAATAATTAACTTTTACAAGTAATTTGAGTGGATGATTCAATATATTTATTGAAGAAACGTAGTACGACTCTATTTACAATTAATGAATATAAGTTACTATATATTTACGATGGGTCACTATAAAATTCAGAGGCATTCTCCCACCTTGACTTGCCTTTCATATGGAGTCTCCAGCAAATAGCTAATCTTCTAAAATATTTGCTTCTGTATGCACCTCGTTTTTATTTTTATTTGAGAATGTCTCACTATGAGATTTACACATTTTTTCCAATATATCTTTTTTTCGCTGTGCATTTTACTAACTCCTCCCTTCTGTTTTCTTTTTGAATAAAATAAACACTTCCCCCTTACTATTCAAGCTGTATTAAGTAGTTTTATTTATTTTGTTGCATGCTTACTAGAGAGTGACACCATCAGGCGACATGGTGTCAGCCCGTCTCTTGACATAAGACAAAGTTCTGTGTTGCTCAGGGAATTTGGCAAAGGCACTCAGGGAAAACCTGGAAAACTCGGGGAATTTGGAAATGTCAACTTGGTAGACACCCTGCATGTGCACCACGTAGCCTGGATATACTTGAAACTGCCTGCTTCTTGGCCAATTCCCCCTATTGGGCCTGCACCAGTATTTGGACACAGACCTGTGTTTACTCTTCGGTACACGTTATGGCACCTCCTGGCAAAGTACAAACCGCCGTTGAAGAAGTGAATCGTAGAGCTACACGCGTGGCTGCAACCAAGCAACATCGGGCTCAGCGGACTGCTGTGAAAGGAGGACAAGCCGCAACTTGCCGTCAACAGCGGGCGGACAGTTCAGATTGTTCTCACGACAACGCCGTGAAGACACTGTAGTGCATGGTGCCGAAAATGAAGCTCCTATGGAGCCACTCCCCCAGCTTACACTGTGACTGTGCTGTGTGTGCTTCGCATTCCTGGGATTTTTTTTTGCGTAAACTTTTCTTTGTCATTGAGGAACACAACTTGGGGGCCTCAAGGGTGAAACATTGCTAAACTCCATTTGCCTGTTCAGCTCACCGACCGTCTCTTCCTTGGGGACAAAGACGTGATCGGTATCACCAGAGTCGGAGAAGGCCAAGACCAAATCCTTATACCGCTTGAAGCAGTGTTGACAGATCTCATCTCCATATGTAATTGGACACGCATCATCACTTAAGGCCTTCCACAACAGAGAGATATCAACATCTTCAACACCATGGAAATTTTGCTGGAATGGAATTTTCTTGTGCACCATCAGGTAGTCGGCACAAAAGCTTTCTGTAAGGCCTAGCCATAGCTCCCTTCCAAGCGTAGGATGGTCAAAGAACCAAAATTAAGCGTGCTTTCAAAGCCTTAGTTCTATGTCCCGCCCAGGCAACCTCATCAGTTTATGCAATTGCGGAGGTACCATGCCCCACCCTCACTCACTCTGACTGCTGTAATTCAAGTGGCTGTATCCGGTAACCTCAACCATGCCAAATAAAAAGTTCTACAAGACAGCACAAAGCTTAGAAATTTGTCACAGTGCTTGGCTTACTGGCAGAGCCGCGTACCTCACTGCCTCTTGCACACATACGCATTTCATTGTCATTTGCGCCTTGGCATCGTCTGAACGGGCACACAGACACGCTCCAGAATGCAAACATTATCCCTCTATTTCAATAGCTTTCATTTTGGCACATTGCTAGAAAAAAAAAGAAATGGAGAGCTGTAAAAAAAGAAATGGAGAGCTGTAAATGTGCTCGTTGCCTGTTGACGAGGGATATTCGCCTCTGTACTGAAGTGACGACTACATGAGTACATTTTGTTGAAACAGTTTTTCTTTCCGAAAACATTTTCCACCGGCCGCAAAACCTAATTTTTGCCGTTGATATAGTTCAGAAAAGGAGGCATGTCCTTGTATTATATTTTCTCAAGAAATGCTGATTTCCGCACTAGGGACCACTCTTTTCAAACACAATATTCGAACATTTGTGACATTGTTCCAATGAAAATGATGCAACATGTTTTTTCATAGTATTATTCTGCAGTCCTTGGAGGACTATTTAGGTGAGCTTGAACGAGATAGAGAGGTTTTTTTTTACATGAAGTTTTTTCAGCAAAGTAACATTTTTCAAATTTTTGTGTTCCGAGTAAAAAATTTCTTTAAAAATTAGAATAAAAATGCACAGGTTTGTTACCCACCTAAAGGCCTATCTCTGCTGAAGATCACAGGCTAGGATGTGTAGAGAAATTTGCACTTTGTCTGAGCTAAGATTTTTTTATCTGAAACAAAGATGTATGTGGGAAAAGTAGTTTCGGTTCCATTGTGTGGAAGGGTGTTTCTGCGTAATATAATAATTTCAGTTAAAATAAATATTTTGACACAATTTGTGACTGTCCTTCTCTGAGCACACCCAGCTGACTCCTCCACTGCAGTGGTGTCATTGCGCTTTCCCACTAGGCTGGTGCATCGGTCATTATAAATGAGAGCATTTCAGATAATCGGTGTAAATAGAGAGTAATTTCAGTAGTAGTTTCCCTAGACCAGCCTTAAACAGCTCGATTCGTGCACTCTTGCATGCTTGCCACCTTAATATACCGTAGGAAAAATACGGATACCGGAGCCATGAAAACCCAAGCTTAATTCATTTCATGGCTCAGAAGAGGCAGAAAAGACAATCTGAGCCACTTTTGTTTATTACCACAAAATAATGAGCACTGAATGCAATATGAATGTAATTTCGATTTTATTATTAGAACTACACAGGTCGTAAGGATCACCACACAGGGTTCTAAAGATAGGCTCAATGTTTCTGCTTAAAATAAGATAATGCAGCATGTTTCTGCAGTACATGATTTATCAGTTCTGCGAGTGCATTCTGCGAAATTTTATTTGAAATCCCCAAATATTGTTAACACCCTTCAAATTGGCCACTTCTCACTACTTACTATGCAGTTTTGGCATTTTATTAAGAAATAAATATGCAATGGGGGGGGGGGGGGGCAGCTGCACACTTTTTGTGTTGGTTTACAAGAAAGTATTTGAAGATTTTTTTGGAAGTATTTCAGCTTCTTCGCCTTGGCTAAAATGGCCCCAAAAAGCTACTGATGTCAGGGTCAATGAGAGATGCTTGCCCAAAATGCAGTTTGGCACTTTTACAAAAAAAAAAAAATAAACTGTGGGTTGCATAAGTTGGTTTCTTTGGGCCAGTAGTTCTAGTGATTTAAAAAAAAAAAAATATTTTTTTGCTCGAAATCAGCATTGCATCTCGCAAAATAAAGGTTGAGTCCTTTCTAGAGAGGCATTTTCCCACCTCATAAAATTTTTGCTGAGAACAGAAAATTGTTGGTAACCCCATAAGCCTATCCTTATCTAGTGGTGAGAATGCTGTGCCAATTCTGCCAGCCTGTGCTATTTCAATAAAGCTGCTACATGCTGTGCCAAACGTTTTTGTTTTTTATTATTGTGAAATTGCACCAAAGCTGCGCCAAAATGAGCCGTCGACAACATGAGATGCCCGGATTGCCGCTTTATGCGAAAACTGAGGTCTTGGTTTCGCCATTGTAATTCAGTCCGATCCAGTTCTCAACCTTTGTCTTTGATGGGAGAGCGACTGACTGAGGGCGTCAGTGGTGTGGCCAATGAGTGCTATTGCCACGCTTTCACTACATTCAGGAAAGCACCACTTCCACTCCGGGCGGCAGCAGTGTTGTGAGAAGCTGCAAGGTCCCTGTGGCGGTTGTCTAGCGTTACATTGTGACCTCAGCATGTAGCCAGGCAGTCAATTCTTTTGTTCATCCACATCCAGTCCCAGGAGTCCAAGAGAATCCTTCAGATATCTTGAGAAATGTGCGCCTCGAGTGATACAACCTAGCCAAGTTTCATCTCTCCTTGATGAAGTGACGATGTTTAGCTCCGAAGTGCTGCTTGAAGGCACTAATGGGCCACTACACAAATACTGGAATAATATTTTTGTCGTCGAGAATCCCCAAGGAAGGGCAGAATATCCACTTTTGACTAAGCTTGTCAAGGCACTTCTTTCCCTTCTGCATGGGAAAGCTGATATTGAGCGAGGCTTCAGCCAGAACACAAGAGTTTTGAATGATAGGTCAAGCCTTTGTCTGGCAAGTGTAAATGGCATTCGTCACATAATGTCCTTTGCCAAAAGGTACAAGAGCAACCCATGCAAGCTTTCACTTGGTCCAGATGTAATAAGAGCTGTTAGAGGCGCATCGAAACACTATGCTGAGCGCATTTCCATTGAACAAGAGACATCGAAAAGGCTACGTGCTGATGTGGAGTCAGTGCCCAGCTTGTCGAAAACACAAGCCAAACAAAAGGTGGCTGAAGCAGAGTGCATGTTTCGAAATACTGAATTGCTCATTCAGCAAGGCATGAAGCAGAACTGATATTGAGAGTGGCCAAGCATTATTGAGCCAAGCTAGAGAAAAATGAGTGTTAATATATCTCATCTCAGTGCCTTTTATAAGCGCTCAAAAAAGGACTGTAGTGATGGCCAACTGAAGTCAGTGTGAAAAAGCGCATATCTAGTCTTGTTTTAGTTCCTGTGATCCTTGTGGCAGAGGTTGTCATCCATCTTCATCGTTGCTTTAATTAAAGAGGCTGTTTTTTCTGTCAAATGCAGCTTCAGTTGAGTGGCTGCTTTTGTTCACACTAGTCCATAATTATTACTTTGGTCTCACTTCTCAGGTTACTGGTTAAGTTGTATTTTTTTCTTGAACTACAATTACCATGGCAGTATTAAACAGTGCTAGTCAATATCTGCTTTGATGTCTTCCTATAATGTTGCATTTATTTTTGCTCTGCAGATCTCTGGGTAGATTGTTTTTCTCCAGTTCTTAAACTGGCATTTTGTTATGTCCGTTTACTTGGAACTGGTGCTATGCAGTGTTATGTAATACTTTATTTTCTTCGGAAAAACAGTTCTGTTTCCGGAGTGAATGTTTATTTTTGGCTAGTTTAGTTTTTTGTGCTTATTGTGTGGTATATGTGTGATGATTATGTTGCAAACGAAAGACCGGTTTTTAATTCTGATATATCCATGCTGTGATACTCAATATGTTTTTTTTTTACCTGTAGTATGTCAAATGCCAGTTGCTGCAATTTTTGTAATGGCCACGAAAAGCCTATTCCTGTTTTCTGGAAGTGCTGTAGGGACGTGTTTGTCATATCCTGTTTCATTTTTTCTGCTGTCCTCTGGTTGATGTATTCCTTGTGATAGACGATACTTATACAAATAAAGGGCTATAATTTTTCTCCAAGCCTTATTTCTGGGATGCTGGGACCTGCTACAAAATGGGTGGCAGCTGCTTCAAAGTGAAATTTTTCCTGCTACTATGCCTGCTACAAAACACTCTTGGCCATTCCCACCACTGCTTATCTGAATGAACTCAATGAATAACAAAGGATAGGGCGAAATGCGAAAACACCCATGTACTTGGATTTAGGTGTACGTTAAAGAACCCCAGGT
The DNA here is from genome assembly GCF_050947875.1 of Dermacentor variabilis. Classification (NCBI taxonomy): domain Eukaryota; kingdom Metazoa; phylum Arthropoda; class Arachnida; order Ixodida; family Ixodidae; genus Dermacentor; species Dermacentor variabilis. The sequence continues at coordinate 41,339,536 of NW_027460280.1, read as the reverse complement.
GGTCCAAATTTCTGTAGTCCCCCACTATGGCGTGCCTCATAATCAGATCGTGGTTTTGGCATGTAGAACCCCATAATTTACTTTTAAATGACAATAGATAAAAAGGAATATAGGGAAATTGGACACACACGGAATCAACTAGTAGCACACAAGCTTGAGAATGTATGCAGAATTGGGCACCATCAAGAACCAAGTGAAAAAGCAGAATAATGACACCTATAGTAAGAGGAATGTTATTCCTTATTGGGGGTCCTCCTGCATAAAAAGCATGCATCCTGTTGGATGAACTGATTGTTGGTTTTTAAATGTAAGGGAATTTTTTGCAGAAATAGCATATATCATTTTGTTCATTATTGATGTTTTTTTTTTTCATTGCAAACTTCGCAGTTTTGTGAAATGTTTGTGAAATTAGCTCGCTTTATCATAATCTCTACAGGGTTTCTCAGTGGAGGACTCTTCTGAGGAAGACTATGATGTTGTTGGTTCATATTGGCGCCATCAGAAGCCACTTTGTGCATCGGATTTGAACGCTGGCTTGGAGCCCTCAAGACGTAAGCTGTATTCTTTGAAATTCTGCGGCCTTATAAATTTCTGTTCCAGTAGAATGGCTGTTTTGGAATGTGAATGTCAAGTGACCAGGAAAGATGGTATTTCTTTTTCTCCAGATTCTCCTTTCTTTTTTTTCTGCATCCACCCAGTAGCTAGATTTGTCATAACCATAATTGATGGGAGCATTGCCACATGGGGGCAGTGTAGTGAGAGGTTTATGTTACCATAGAACGCACACAAAAGTTTAGTGCTGCAATTGTATATTGTTACACCTGATATACTGTTACAACCAGTTTTGTTATAAGTGGATTTGGCTGTATTTTTGAGTTTTAAATATTAGTTAAGGTTCAAACATTCTTTGACTATGCATGCGAATTGCTGCTTTGCGAGTATTCCTGATTTATCATACCTTATATTCAGCACTTTGATAAAAAAAAAATGTCCTCCTGACTGAATTGACTAATGTGGTGTTCTTTGAAAAGTGATTTGCACCCCACTTTGTCCTTCCGCGTGCTTCTTGTTTGTTTGTTTGCTTGTTTGTTGACGTCCTCTTTCCTATTCGTGGCATTTTTTTTTTATTCTGTTCCCTTATGTTGGGCATCTCGAGTTGCCTCCTTTTTGAGGCATTTGAGGCAATTTGGTGCTGTACCCCTTTTGGAGGCATTTGCTGCCCTGTGTCCGATTCTTTCGCTCATGTTTTCGACCTTGATTAATGGTGATAGCAGTATAACTCGGCTGACATTTATTTCATGCAACACCAGTGGCATAGCCAGAAATTTATTTCAGGGAGGGTTCTCCACTGGTCACTACAGCTCCTCATCACGCTTTGTCACCCTTTCTGTCGATATATATATAAAAAGCTTGTACATCACGCAAAGACAAAAACTTGTAGCACTCCCCGGAAAAGCATGCTTTATCAATGAGGCTGCATGTTTTGCATTGCCAAAACAACACTTTGCTTAACTTTGACAAAAGCTTTTTATTGTTTCTGCGTGCTGCCACTTCAAATCAAAATATGCTATCGTCCTTAAGCTATTTTCTAAATGATGCTATTAAAAAAAAGACCATAACGTTTTGTTTACAACTTAATGCATTTTAACATATGTTGATCAGCTAAGCTAGTTGGCCTCTCAGTGGCTAGGGGGGGGAGGCGGGGGGGTTGGTAACCGTGAGGACAAGAAATATTCCCAGAAATTCTAGGAAAGCCTTTGAGCTCGCACTTCTGCCCTTGTGGGACTGCACTTGGAGGAATGGAGTTGTGGCGGAGAGTTCTTGGTAAGCAAATGGCAAACAACCAGGCAAGACAAGGTTAATGTCAGGGCTTATGTTCCCAACCCAAGATGGTGCTTTAAGTGCCAAAGGTTTGGCCATGCTTCTCCTTCTTGCAGAGGCAAAGCAACATGTGCAAAACGCAGCTGGAATGATCATGACTCCGAAAAGTGTAATTCTCCTCCACATTGCGTAAACTGCAAAGGTTGTCACCCTGCCTACTCATGGTCATGTCCCATTTGGAAAAAGGAAATCATGGCAATCGCAGTAAAAGAAAAGATATCATTCTATGAAGCTAGGAAACATCTGTCACACCTACCTAAACTCAGCTATGGCAGTGTGGTGCATTGGGGGCAGCGCCACATAGGCCACACAGCCTACAGGGTCTACTAGCATACTGCTAGTAGCACTGCAGTGGCTGCAGTGCAGTGGCTTCTCCCGCCCCCTTGGTGGTGGCAGCCAGTGCTGCCCCATTGCTTTAAAAGGATCTGGAGACCACGGTCTCACAGGGCCTTAAGACACCGCGAACATCAAGGCCTGAGGCATGTGCCTCAGCAGCAATCGCTTGGTCCCCCAACGCTTCTGAGAGAGCAAAGGCGGTCACCGAGAGCAAAACACCGATTTCTTTAGCACCGAAGGACCAGTGCTCTCTCGAGCATGCAAAGAGGGATAAATTTATAGTAACCGCTTCGAAAAAGCCCAGATAATCGAACGGTTACTGTTCCTATCCATAGTCACCTTTTGTAACATTTGTCACTTATAATTTGTATGTAAGGATCAATTTCTTTTTAAATATTCTCAGTTATGTTGCGTCATGGCTTTTATTATACAGTGGAACTGCAGAGGTCTACTATGTAACTTAGGTGACATAAAAGATATCATAAACAGTTTCTCCCCAATTTCGTTTTATTTACAGGAAACAAACCTATGTCTTAAAAACCAAAATATTTTAAAAAGTTTTTCAGTCTTTGGAAAAGACCGGCAAAACGCCAGCTGATTGTCTGGAGGAGTGGCCGTTGTCGTGAAAATTGGCACTCCTTTCGAAGCGGTTGCTGTTGCTATTCTCTTTTAAAACTGTAACAGTCTGTTCTTTGTACATACTACCCCACAAAACTAAGTGTGAAAGAACTTAAAAGCTGATTGAACAGCTTTACACCTTTTATGCATTTTATTTTTCACCTTTCTACACCTTTCATGCTTGTAGGTGATTTTAATGCCCATTGTACTGTTTGCAGAAGGGAGAAAACTGACCAAAGAGGACAACTCATAGTAAATTTTATTCGATCTAACATCTGTCTTCTAAATTCAGGAGCACCTACTTATTTTTCACCTACATCACGTAACTTTAGCTGTCTTGATTTAGCTCTCTGTGCACCTTCTCTTTTCATTGATTTTAACTGGAAAGTGTTTGACAATCCATACAACAGTGGCCACTTACCTGTCATAGTCAAACTGGCACCAACTTTACCCATCATCACCTCCAGGTTGCATGATTGGAAAATCCAACTGGCAGATTGGCCACTTTTCACAGAGCCAAACTTGAGGAACATTTTTCAGCGCATCTAGGTGTCACTGAAATTAATGAAACATTTACTAGTTGCATAATTATGGCAGCTGAGAACATCTACTGGAGAACATGGAAAGAAATGAAACCTGTGGTGGACAAAGGACTGTACGGTAGCAAAAAAAAGAACAGCGCAAGGCCTGGGGCAGTCAACTTACAACAACCTCGTTAAATTCAAACAGAAAAAAAGCCCACGCACAATGCATTTGTAGATAAGTTGGAAAACACTCTTGGCAGAATTGTCTCCTCAATTAGCAGTTCAGTCACCTCCAAACGTGTGTGTGAACAGGTAAAGAAATTCAAAGGGGATTACTCATCCTATACAATTCTCTTACCCTGAAGTACTGGTACACAAACAACACTCGAAGAACAAGCAAATATTCTGGAGGAACACTCCTACAGAGTATCAATTTCAGCGAACTACACACACATATTTAACATACAAAAACTCTGTTGAAAAAAAAAAAGATTACCAACAACAGGTGCATCTGATCAACCGTACAATGCCCCACTCACACTCCCAGAATTAAATAATGTACTTTTTGCTGGAAAGAAAACTGCAGTTGGTATAGACTGCATCCTCTACACCATGCTTGCACACCTGCCAGAAACCTCTATAAAAACATTACTAAAATTCTTTAACAATATCTGGGAAACTGGTGAAATGCCAGAAACATAGAAAAATGCTGGAATTATGTTTTCTAAAATATGGAAAAATCGCAATATCCCCCAGCAGCTACCGCCCCATTGCTATCGCCAATTGTTTGGCAAGTTCATACGAATGTGTTGTGAACACTAGACTAACTTCTACCTGCGAAACACAAAAGCCCTTAAACATGCATCAATGCGGTTATAAAAAGGGTTCTACAACTGATCAGCTGGCCCGGTTAGAATGTTAAATATGCAGTGCCTTTTTACACAAACAACACTGCCTAGCTGTCTTATTTGACTTGGAGAAGGCATATGACAACACATGGAGATTTGGCATTTTGATAGACTTCACAGACTTAGGGATTCGAGGTGAAATGCTGAAGTGCCTTTCTGATTTTATGTCCGATCGAACATGCCACGTGTATTCACCCAAGGAAACGGTGTGTCTCAGGGCTGCGTTTTAAGTACTAAACTCTTTGTCATTAAAATGAACTCTGTTAATAAAGTCATGCCATCACCCTTATACATTCACTTTACATTGATGATCTCCAAATTGCTTTCTGCGCATCTAACATGGCAACATGTGAACGGCAGATCCATATCGCTCTAAACAAATTGACACAATGGGCTAATGAAAACATCTTCCGTTTTTCCTCTGAAAAAGCTGTTGCCATGTTATTTTCTCAAAAGAGCGGCTTTCAAACGGACCCCTCCCTGAAACTACATGAAATAGTACTATCATTTACACAAGAACACAAGTTGTTAGGGGTTATATTCAATAAAAAGCTAAATTTTCGTATGCACATTAATAACCGAATGTCAATGTCCTGCATGTCCTGTCCCGGAAGCGCTGGGGTTCTGACTGTAAATGCCTCCTACACATTTATTGTTTTTTGGTATGTAGCAAATTGGGCTGCGGTTGCATAACACATGGCTCAGCTGGACATTCATACCTTAAGCAAGTAGACCCCGTGCATAATAAAGGCCTACGCTTAGCAACCGGTGCCTATAGGACCTCGCCTATTCCCAGTTTGTATTCCAAGAGTAAAGAGCCATCTTTAGATCATAGAACGCAACTTATGTTGACATGCATTCTAAGAGTTTGCTCATTGCCAGACCATAATTGCTGTAACATTATCGCACACTGCGACAAATGATTACACTACACAAACAAGCCAAATGCTATAAGACCACTCGTACTTAGATTTGAAGAAAGATGCCGAGACTACAATGTCACTACTGAAGCACTCGCTATCTTGCGAAGGCGAACTAGATTAGCTCCTTGAAACGATTTCACGAAATTTCTCTATTTTGTTTTGGCAGATGAAAAAAAATTAGATACGCCTCCTGAACATATACTACAGGAATTTCGCACAGTGCTAGACACTTACACAGAATTTTGCACTGATGGCTCCAAGGTGCCCATTTATGTCGGAATCAGTGCAGTTGTAGGTACATGAGAACACATAGACTACCACAGTCTGTATCAGTTCTCACTGCTGAGTGTTATGCCTTGTACAGAAGATTACAAAAGAAGGCAGTACAAAAAGATTATAAGCGCCAAAAGCGAAAAATCTATAATACATAGATTCTTTAAGTGCACTTAAGGCCCTGAATATACAATCACGGTACGAACCCATCATAGGCGACATCCTACATATACTGACACACCTAAGTAAAGGTCAGACCATACGTTTCTGCTGGGTCCCAAGCCACGTTAAAGGAAAAAGCAGATGAAAGTGCAGCAAGGGCAATAAATCTGAATGTTTCAAAAGGATGGGATTCAAGCTGTTCGCAAGACACTACTCTCTAACTGATAGGACGAATGGAAATTGCGACAACAAACTTCAACTCATTAAACCTGTCCTTGGGGAGTGGAAGACATGCTACCATCAAGAACGCTTCATCGAAGTAATTCTTTGTCGACTGCGGATAGGCCACACGCGAGCCACACATGGTTACTTATTGAGAGAGGAGGAACAACCAACATGGCACAAATGTCATGAACCGTTCACAGTATTACACATTCTAATCACATGTCCATATCTCGAAACGCATAGACAAAAGTACTCCCACGTATTTTACAAGTCACACACCCCATTTCACCCGATAATGTTAGGAGATGGTGCACTGATTCCTCTGAGTGATGTGATCGCTTTTTAGATGAAAGATTTTTTAAGTAAGCTTTAATTACTGCAGGGCATGCTGTATTTACTAACGAAACTTTATCACCCTGTGTCTGGCACAGCATAGCCTTAGTCGCTTTTGCACAAATAAACCAAATATAACGAATTACTTGACACATGAAAAGTAAGCAGAATAAATGGCACTGGATAGAAAGGCAAAGAGCAAGAAAAAAAAATTAGCGACGATTACGTTACTTCCTAATGCGAAATTTGAGCGCAGCAAATAAGCTGTTTCACCTTTTGGATAGATTGAGGCAAAGAAATCGAGCAACACATGTATGCGCTATCACAATTTTTTTTTTATTTTTCACACGTATTCCTTTAACAAAGACTCCACTAACAGTTCTTGACAGTCATGAAGGAAGCTTTGTGGTCGGAGGAATAGACTGATATATGTTCGACTTGGTACACCAATGCTTGATTCTCAAAGACGAGATCTATACAAGTGCCTCGCGAGGTTGTCACAGCCGTGGGGGAAGCAGAGGCTAAGCGCCGCCGCCGAGAAGACCCTGCCGTTCGCGCCGCCGAAGCGGAGGCTCATCGCCGCCGTCGAGAGCAACCAGCAGTAAGCGAGGCTGAAGCAGAAGCTCATCGCCGCCGCCGAGAAGACCCTGCAGTTCGCGCCGCCGAAGCAGAGGCTCATCGCCGCCGTCGAGAGCAACCAGCAGTAAGCGGAAGCGGAGGGGGGCGGCGTGTACACCCAGCGGCAAACGATGGGGGCAGAAGCGCGCGCAGCAAGCGGACAACACGATAAAGGGAGGAGGGAAGAGATAGCAGCGACTGACTGATGCCGCTGACGGCGATAGTGAGTCAACCCCAGCTATCCGCCACACAAGAACAGGGGGGGGGGGGGGGGACCCTTTCCTCCTCTTTCTGCATGGCGGCGACGGTGTTCTATGCAGTCACGTTATCTTGACTCTCTAGCGGCGTCAGCGGCATCCAGCGGTATCAGTCGGTCGCTGCTAGTGCTGGGGGGATGAAAGGGGGGCGGAGCTGGTTACGAGGCCGCCGCCGACGCCGACGACGACGCGAAACCCAGGAACGGACGCCAAAGAGCTGCGCTCTAAAAAACCTGTTGCGGCCCAGGTAACGGAGGAGATAAGTATTATTTTCCAACCAGATCTAGTGAGTGGTTCTGCCAAGTCTACATATGGAAGAGGGGGTGCACTACTTTGCAAGTCGCCCATTACTCAGTCGCTCTTCCTGCGCTGTGCTCGTGCTATATTCTTTGACATTTGAAATAACAGGTAGAAGGTTTGTGCCAAAACGTTGATAGTATCATATGATGCAAGTTTCACTCACTTTTGGTGACCTGCTGCCCGACTTGTTTTAAAGGGCCCCCCACCAGGCCCTATAGGAAATTTTGGTTATACGCTACAAGTTGTTACATGTCCTCTAGGGAGCGTTCTGCTGCAAAAAATTTTGAAGTCTGCTCATTAATAACTGAGATAGAAATATTTCAGTGCCACGAACCCATGATTTCAGCAGGCGGGTTCCACTGCATAGCAAGACTCCCTCTTCACTCGCCCCGTCTAGCCTTAGCAAGCAAAATTCCTTTCCTGCATTCTCCCATGCCGGACCTCTAGGACAGCTTGACACAACGTCACGGGCCCATACGTCACATACGTCACATGCCTTCACTTTTTTTCTCTCCTCGCCTTTTTATTTTTCGACGCTACGTACTTCAGCTGGCGGCGTTGCGTGCAAGCTGTTATCGTTTTGCGCAACGCATGATTTTGCGTGATGTGCAGAAGGACATATGACTTGTGGTACAATTCAGTGCTACACGAATACTGAGGTAGAACAAGCGGATCGCAGAGCATGATTACGCGCTGGAACACAGTAGAAAATGGCCTAGTTGCGGTACCCGCGTACGTGACCGCACGACCGTGGGAACAAGCAGACGAAGCGGAAGTACATCCCCCTTGCCTCGGTGTGCCTTTGTCAAAATTATGGTATCTGTAGTTTGCAGTAAAATAAAGGCTAGCAGCTCGGAGAGATTTGAAAGTTTTCTGTCTCCTGACTCCCGGCTGTTCTGAAGACTGCAGCAATGTTTTGTTAGCAGGGGCCCTCAGCAGCAAGCAGCACATGTTATAGTGGGTTCAGTTAACCTCACCCATGCGCGTCATTCTTAACGTGTACAAACTAGCCTGACACGAAGCTCTCCTCAAGTTCATTTTAATAATGAAACTTGGGGACAAGGGAAAGAAAAAAAAATGAGGAAAAATCTGTATGACGCCAAGGGGGCCCATTTGACCACTTTCATGACCAATTTCATGACCAATTTAAGGCCCGAGCTGGCTGCTTGAAGTCAAAGGCATACTGGAGAAAATATGCACCGTAGGATGAGGTATGTTTCTTCCATGCAGCATAGTCATCGATTCGGTCAAGTGCCAGAAGTGAGAAGCTCTTCGATGACACGACGGCCTGGTGGAATGCAACAATGCAAAAGCACATGCTCGTACCATCTTTCTGTGTGTGTATAATTTTTAGTGCTGATCCCTCACAATAGTTATGGTTAACATGATCCGGAATGAGGTAGAGGCACGCCTCGGGCAGGGCTGCAATGTTCTGCCTGCTACAGGTGCCGATCACCTTTCTTGTACTTTTCTTTACAATAGTGGCTAACTCCTCTTGCCCATTTGGCGCAAGGACTGTGGTCCTAAATGTAGTGGTCCTAACATAGGATTCAGGTGAAGGGACTGTTGTGGCTTCGACGGGGCGGCCGGACGGAGGGTCTACGGCATGAGGCCTAAACTGCCGGGTCGTGCAGCACCGCAAGAAAAAGACTAACTGCTTCAGTCAGAGACCAGACCAAAAATAATTTTATTTCCGCGAGGGGAAACCCAGCAGGCAACTTACAGTGTTTGGCACTGAGTGGCGCCCTGACGTAAACAAACCGAAACCAGAAGCCAACACAGGATACCACAGGGACATTCTACAGCTGAAAAAAAATTTTTCTCTCGTCTTCTGTCTGTTCACACCTCAAATATGCTTGCAAGCGGCATGGTCAGGCGGTGCATCTCTTAACTACAGAGGATCTTGTCATTTGTGCACTTTGTGTGTGCGACTGATGACAGGCACAAAGGAAGGGTTGGTTGTTTTGCAGAGAATGATAAAGTTGTCATTCTTTCAACAAAGAAAAATGTGTGGTTGCTTCCTTGAATCGTTGAATCTTACTAGAGATAATGACCCGTTGGCTTGCACCTTTTCGTAATCTATGAAAGCCATATAGAGAGGCTTATTATACTCTGCGGATTTCTCGATAACCTGATTAATGACATAAATGTGATCCATTGTAGAGTATCCCTTCCTGAAGCCAGCCTGTTCTCTTGGTTGACTAAAGTCCAGTGTTGCCCTCATTCTATCGGAGATTATTTTGGTAAATATTCTATATAATGTGGGAGTAAGCTAATGGGCGTATAATTTTTCAATTCTTCAACATCTCCCTTTTTGTGGATTAGTATAATGTTTGCATTCTTCCAGTTTTCTGGAACCCTTGCAGTTGGTAGAAACTTCGTATAAAAAGAGCTGCCAGTTTTCCAAGCATTATGTCTCTTCCATCTTTGATTAAATCGACTGTTATTCCATCTTCTCCTGCCGCACTTCCTCGTTTCATGTCTTGCAAGGCCCTTCTGACCTCATTGCTACTTATAGGAGGAGTTTCTGTATTCTTTTCATTACTGTTTCTAATTGAGGTATCCTGACTCCTCTGGGCACTGTACAAGTCAGTATAGAATTCTTCCGCTGCTTTTATTATACCTTCGAGATTGCTGATGATATTACCCTGCTTATCTTTCAGTGCATACATCTTGGTTTGTCCTATGCCAAGTTTCTTTCTCACTGATTTCAGGCTGCATCCATTTTTTATGGCTTCTTCAGTCTTTCTCATGTTATAATTTTGAATGTCACTTATTTTTGCCTTGTTCAGTTGTGGCAGTTCCGCGAATTCCATCTTATGGACACTTTCATTCTTTGACATTTCTTTATTAGGTCCTTTGTTACTTGGGAGAGCTTGCCTACTGGTTGCCTTGGTGTCTTGCCCACCACTTTAATTGCTGCCTCTGAAGCTAGCCTAGTTATGACGTCATTCATTAGCTCTATGTCATCATCATCTCTCTGTTCTAAGGCTGTAAATTTGTTTGCTAGTACCAGCCTGCATTTGTCTGCTTCTACCCTTACTGCCTCTAGGTTGACCTGTTTCTTCTTGACCAATTTTGCTCTTTCTCTCTTCAAATTGGGGTGAATCCTAGCCCTCACTAACCTATGATCACTACACTTTACCCTACCTATCACTTCTCCATCCTGCACCATGATGGTATCAGCAGAAAGTATGAAATCAATTTCATTTCTTGTTTCACCATTAGGGCTTTTCCAGATCCACTTTCTGTTGCTACGCTTTCTGAAAAAGATGTTCATTATTTGAAGCTTATTCCTTTCTGCGAATTCTACCACCATCTCTCCTCTAGCGTTCCTAGAATCGACGCCGTAGTTGCCAATTTCTTGTTCACCAGCCTGCTTTTCCCCCACTTTTGCATTGAAGTTGCCCATTACTACAGTATACTGAGTTTCCACTTTTCTCATTGCTAATTCAACATCTTCATAAAACTGATCTACTTCGTCGAAAGGCATTTGATTCAGTAGAAATACCAACAGTCATAGCGGCATTACATAATCAAGGAGTACAGAACGCTTACGTAAATACCTTGGAAAATATCTACAGAGGTTCTACAGCTGCCTTAATTCTACATCAGAAAAGCAGGAAGATACCTATAAAGACAGGGGTCAGACAGGGATACACAGTGTCTCCAATGCTATTCACTGCCTGCTTGGAAGAAGTATTCAAGCTATTAAACTGGGAAGGCTTAGGAGTAAAGATCGACAGCGAATATCTCGGCAACCTTTGGTTTGTCGATGACATTGTGCTATTCAGAAACAGTGCAGACGAGTTACAACAAATCATTGAGGACCTTAACAGAAAGAATGCAAGAGTGGGGTTGAAGATTAATATGCAGAAGACAAAAATAATGATAAATAGCAACAAAGGTTCAGGATCGCAAGTCGGCATCTGGAGTCTGTGAAGGAGTACGTTTACCTAGGTCAATTAATCACAGGGAACCCTGATCATGCGAAGGAAATTCACAGAAGAATAAAAATGGGTTTGATCGCATACGGCAGACATTGCCAGCTCCTGACTGGAAGATTACCATCATCATTGAAAAGGAAGGTGTACAATTATTGCATTTTACCAGTGCTGACGTATGGAGCAGAGACTTGGAGACTGACAAAGAAGCTTGAGAACAAGTTAAGGACCATGCAAAGAGTGATGGAATGAAGATTGCTAGGCATAACGTTAAGAGACAGAAAGAGAGTGGTTTGGGATCAGAGAGCAAATGGGTATAGATGATATTCTAATTGACATCAAGAGAAAAAAATGGAGCTGGGCAGGTCATGTAATGCTCCGGTTAGATAATCATTAGACCATTAGGGTTATAAAATGGGTACAAAGAGAAGAAAAACGCAATCGAGGACGACAGAAGTCTAGGTGGAGCGATGAAAATTGGAAAATTCACGGATGCTAGTTGGAATCTGTTGGCATAGGACAAGGGTAATTGGAGATCGTAGGGAGAGGCCTTCGTCCTGCAGTGGACATAAAACAGGCCGATGATGATGATGGCTTGCGCTTCTTAACCCTTTGAGGGTCAATGATGTAAATATACGGCGCCGCGAACAACTCCAAAAATGGTTGATGCCATATATTTACGGCGCCGTCTGTACATTTAAAAAGCGCACCAATTTTCTGACTTCTTTTCTGTCATGTGCTGCCACTGTGTGGAAATACAGGGAATTTTTTTTGCACACCTCCTCTCGTTAGTTGCATGGTTTGTTTAGTGCTAGTTCGCTCCCGCGTGTCTATATAATCCCGCTCGCGCATTGGCGCGCGCACGCAGACGGCAGTTTGGGTTTTGTTTCGCAGGCGGTTTCGGCTATTTGCGCTTGCAAAACTGATCGCTGTCTCGTTACTAATCGCTCAAAGGGCGACCACCTGTCTCTGGCTCGTTTAGTGCTCACAGGGGCGCACATAGGAAGGATGCTGCCGTGCATGCGTTTCCGTTGCTTTTTTTTTTTTTTTGACGCTCTAGAAAACCAATTGCCTCAGGTTGGTGATAAGATGAAGATTAGCGGAAGCTTGTCACATGTTTTGCTTTTTTGACGGGCATACAACCCCACAGTTTTCATGAGTGCGTGCACCTATACACGCAGTTCGATTATGCTATGGACGTAAATATTAGTGTAAGACCAGCAGCATTTGAGACGCGAAATATTCTCGTGTGCGCTTATTCTAAGCCTTGAACTATAACAATGCATCAAATTTTTTATTCCTATACGTTTATTTCCTTTTTATTATTGTTATTCATGAACAAAGAGTACATATATACCAACACGAAATTTTTTTTTCTCACTTTACGGTCACCTCAGAAAAATTGCGGTAAATTTTTTTCAAAGTAAGTCCCTAAAAAGAATTGGAATCTGCAATAAAAGAAATCGACCCTGGGCGGTCGCATATGGCCCCCAAATCGACCCCCAAAGGGTTAAAATGGGTTCTTGTCTGGTTGCCCTATTCATGCCCACTAGGCAGTGTGCCCCTACATGGTAGGTGACTTGTCCGAGTACATTGTCCGAATATTCACTATTGTAAATACTATAATTATTAAAAATATGCCCTTCATACTTTTTGCTCCTCACTCTGTGCTAATTCTGATCCCTCTTCATTGCACCATCCGTCCGTTTTGGCTAATGTTCAGGTGTCAGCCATCGCCACTGTGGCCAGCAAAATTATCTTTCTTCCAATAACCACAAATATAGTCGCTCTTTTCACAGATGCGAGCTAATGCGGACATGTAGTAAGCTACACCTTTTGCCTATTTGTTCTTGGTGCGACGGCGAAGACGTTTTGTGCGTGTGCATGGGAGAAAGCATCGCCCCTATGATACCTCTCTCCCCTTCTGACCTTTATTAGCCCTTGATTTGCTTTAACGTTCAGCCTTTCCCATACATCCATGTTGCTTTTTCTGTAGCAAATATGTAGTCCTCCCAGGCTACATAGTCGGCAGCCCTAACGTACTGTTGAGCTGTCCCATGTTACTAATTTTGTGGTTCTGTAGAACGAGGTGAATTAATTCTGCCTTTGGTTTATACACTTCACACTTGAACAGCTGCTGCCCAGGAAAAGAATCATGCACCGTGCAGGTCTCCTGGTTCTGGTCCACCAAGGGCTCGATCTCGTGGACGAGGCATTCATACTCCTGGGAAGGTACGGGTGCCTGTGTACATGTTTGCATGCTTTTTTCTTCTAGTTAGCATCTGGTACAATTTTGTGGCTGACGCCTGCATTATTGGAAATTGTTGTTTTCATTACCAGAAAAAGAACAATCCTAGAGTGACTACATCGTTCAATATTTAATTGGAAATTGTTGTTTTCATTACCAGAAAAAGAACAATCCTAGAGTGACTACATCGTTCAATATTTAATATATACTTCAATTGCACAGTACTTGTTACAAAGTGCATGAAAAGTGTTCAACAGTTAGTGTGAAATGCGAGCATCAGACACCATGCACTCGCAATCAACTTACGTGATCATAACTTCTTGGCTTCTCTAAAGGGACTCAAAAAAAAATTAAATTGTGTTATATCAGTAAATTACATTTATTCACTAGCAGACGGCCACTCTTACCACAAAAGGAGGCTTTCCAAGTCGGAAAACGCAATAGAATTAAACTGCCCTAAAATCCCCTTGGTGATGATATGGAGTCCACTATGATGTTATGGATTTTGACAGTATCTACTTGGGTGTACAAACCTTCTGCCAAACGAATGAAAACAGTTTTGCACGACTACATTAACAGTCTAAACTCATTAAGTTGTGCTATTTAGTGTCCCATTTAAGGCAAGTTGTTTCAATGGTACCCACACGTGCGCGCACACGCACGCGTGCGCACACGCACGCACGCACACATGCACGCACATGCACACACGCATGCACGCACATGCACACACGCATGCATGCACATGCACACACATGCACGCACACACACACAAACACACACACACCTATTTGTGAGGAAAACTTATTATCAATTTAATAATGGGTGTCTTTGGAGTAACAAATTGCAGTTGCTTGTGAATTAAAGCAATTTGTGTTGGCCAGTGGTGGGAGGGCTGCATCAATTGTGCCATTCTACACCAGCTCCATTTATGCTACAAACAAAAACCATTCCAAGAGAAGCTGCTGTCAACGCAGGTGGTTTGAGGGTATGGGAACAGTGTTGTTTCATCTGTACTCACCATTTATAAAGTAAAAGGCCACAACCGTTGAGCATATGAACACATCTCTGTACATACTGATTCATATTTTGTCATTTTTTTCTGATTTCAGTGATAACTGTATTTCATTTCATTTCCTTAAAGACCTTGTAGTAGGGGTATTACAAAAGGGGTCGGGATAGAACATATACAAACAAGTGTTGTAATGCATTCAGTTCTGTAAATAAAAAGTTGTTACATCTTGAACAAATTATGAAGAGCAGGTGACGGCAGCGACTTGATGGGAAAAAGCATTTCAGTCTTTATGTGCTTGGTAGAAAAACGAGGCTGAAAATGTATTTGTGCGTGAATGTGGTTATGCTACCTGCTGGGGATGGCCAATGCGTTTTCACCGGTGCGTTGGGGGAACAATGTATGGTGGCCGATTAAGTGTCGAATAGTAGAACCTGTGGAAGAGTGAGAGGGTGGCAATGCGGCGATGAAAAGATAGAAGTGATAAGGAAGATTGTTTTTTCAAGTATGATATGCTGACGTACGAGTACGTGGAATGAATATACCTGGTGGCGCGATTTTGAACTGCCTTGAGGGCATTGGCGAGATATGCTTGATGCGGATCCCAGATGGCAGGTGCGTATTTAAGTTTTGTTCTTAGCAATTATTTATAAGCTAACAGTTTTACATGCAATGGAGCAAAGTGAAGGTGACGTCTTAGAAATCCCAATGTTTTGTTAGCCCATGAAATGACATTAGTAACATCTGCGTTCCTTGTTAGATCATTAGCCAAAATGACACCTAAGTATTTGTAGGATTTTACTAGTTCCACAGTGACGTTACCAGTCCTATAAGAAAAGCGAAGTGGGTGATGACGACGGGTAAACGAGACAAGTTTGCATTTATTAAGAGTTGAATGTCATCAGCCAAAGGTCACACCATTCCTGCACCCAGTTAAGGTCAAATTGAAGAGCTGTTTGGTCAGTGATGGTATTGACTGCGCGGTAAATAACGCACTCATCAGCAAACATATGGATATGGCAGGACACGTGCAAGGGTAAGTCGTCAATGTAAATTAAGAAAAGAAAGGGACCAAGGACGGACCCCTGTGGTACGCCTGATGTGACGGGTGCAATGTTGGGAGAGTGGTTATTAAATGAGACAAACTGCGAGCGGTTAGTTTAAAATTGCTTAAGCCATTTTAGGATATCAGGATGTAAAGGCAAACAAGAAAGTTTTAGGAATAGGTGTTGATGAGATATTTTGTCAAACGCTTTTGTGTAATCCAAAAATATGGCGTCTGTTTGTATGTTATGGTCAAGATTAGCATGAATGTAATGAAGAAATAGTGCAAGCTCGGTCTCGCAAGACCGGCCCCTGCAGAACCCATGCTGCGAAGGATGAAAGAAGTTGTTAGTGTCTAGAAAGTTCATAATATGAAAGTAGATTACATGCTCCATGATCTTGCAGGGACACTTGTCAATGAGATGTGGCGGTAATTTAGTGGAGAATTTTTATGCGATTTGTAGATTGGAATAACCTGCCCCACCTTCCACTACTCATTAAAAATGGTTGTGGTACAGGAGAGCCATGTTTTCAGCAGCGCTGTCAGCATAACACTTTTTCATATCGGTTTTTTATCATATGACAGCTACTCATTAAGAAGCCTTTGTCTATTGTCATTTTAATGGATCTTGAATATTATGAAGCAGTATTTATTTATTCTAGTCTGCAATAAATTTTGTTTTATTGTGATAGTAGCAGTATAGACAGTCATTGTTGCTGTCACCATATTTTTCCCTCAAAAATGGAAGTGTGAGGAAAATGAGTGGCCTGCACACTGTGTTGTGAATGCAAGGCGCGAGGGTACAGTCTACAAGAAGGGGGGTGCCCACGGTAAAGCCACTGATGAGGCAGTGCAGGGTGAAATGGGTTGGGCCTCTTTTGAAGTTGGAGAAACACAGAGCATAATTAGTTTTGAAGAAAGACTTGGGAAGATGGATCAAAATAAATAGACAGCTAAAGTGCACAAGTATATTCGCCTGTAAAACGGGGGCGCAGAGTGGAGGAAGAGGTCAAGAAAATTGGCAAAATTGCAAATGTAAGTAAACAACCAGGATTCATCAAGAAAGGGATAGAAACAGCGACAGTGAACTGGATGCAAAAAATGGAGACAAAGACCACGGAAATTTGCGTTAATGAGAAGAAATCTGAAGGGAAAATCTACAAGATAACACAAAGGGCAGTGGCTTACTATTTTAGGCTTGAGCTGGTTGCCTAAGGACAAAACCATACTGGTGAATATATTCCTAACTAGATGAGGCATGTGTATGCTGCAGCAAAAATGCAGAGACCACTCAGCACATCCTAATGGAATGTGATGGGATTGACTCACTGAGGCCCGTAGGTAACCTGCACCTTCCATAAGTGCTTGGACATAAAGCGGACAGAAGCATCAACTGGTCAGCAGTCGAGATAAGCGAGAGACGTTAGTGTATTGGTGGGAAAAAAAAGCAGGGAAGAGATTGATATAGCTGGATCCAAGTCTGTGGCATTTGGCGTGTTTCATCCAAGCCTTGGCGTGGCGCCACCATTGAAACGACGACAGCGCACCGCCGGCAGCGGTAATCGAAACGCCAGCTAAGCCTCTATTATATAAACTTTATTTGCAATGCATCAAACCCGCACGTACAGAAAAACATTTCAATCTGAAATTATAAATTTTTTGAAGCAAATTCAGCTGAAACGCTGAAAGTTTTTATAACGTGACTTCTCGAATGGTTAACTGCGAGAGAGCAGGCATTATGGACCAGAAGTCAAACAGTCACGACAGAATTCGCCCTTGTGAAAGCTACGTGTTTCTGCTCAAACAGGAAGCACTGGCTCAAATCAAGTTGCAGTTTATGAATATTGTGAATGAAGTGACGTGACATCTTCAGCTACAAAAGTGGAGGAACTTTAGCAACATACCAGCGTGTGACGGCAATATGTGGTTGGATGTGTTTCTTCATTCAGTGGCGGACAGCTTGTGTTCACCAGAAATGTGGGGCGAGACTGTACGTAGTATCTTTTTGCACATAAACAACTATGCATGTTATGCACCAGTATATCTTTGAAACGCTATTCATGGGCTTTTTATTTCATGTAAACATCGATGACGGTATAATAAAGCTGTTTGTTGGGAACAAGTTAGTGTGATTAGCGGCATGATTTCTCTCGGCCTATGAAGCAGTGCTAACCTTCAAAGGTAAATAAGAATATATAGCGGGATATACCTGGCCAAAGCAAGCGGGCAGCGCAAAAGCAATAGCAGAAGGAGACGCCGCCGGTGTCGGTCGTCTGCTGTGCGGTATTCCTCACAAGCGTCATTGTGCTTTTGATACGCATGTAACTTTCTAAGCAACTAAAAATTATTCAGACGTCGCCTGTCATTTTTAAATTTAGATTGTAAGGGAATAATATTCGTAACATTATCTATTATTAGTAAGTAAACATTTTTCTGGTATCAGTGCAACTACCGTTAGAATCCAGGTGGCGCTAGTGTCGCCTGCGAGAATCAGCCCCATTGGCCCTATGGGAATTTCATGGGCTTGCTGGATCTGTTACAGGCATAGGTAGCAATACAAGGTTGGTAAGACAGTTTTGAGGCAGGAAAAAAAACAAACAAAGGTTAAAGAGGTGCATAAAAAAAATGCTAGAATGAGAAACATGTACGGCATACCTGATTAAATCAAGCAGGCTAGGTGATTATTTGTCACCACCTTATTTCAAAGGGGGTGCCAATAAATCATCTGTATGAAAACTACTTGTCCCCCCCCCCACACACACACACACGCACACGCTCTGCATAGACCACATGTTGTATCAGTTGCACTTCTGAATGTTTGCAGTTTCATTTATTTTATTCAAGGTCCTCACAGGCTCTGAGGTGGAGTATTGCTGAGGGGTGTTAGGAAAAGTTAAACATATGGAAAAAAAGCGAAGTCTACTCGTTGCATAAATTTTAATAGTATGAAATCAAATGCCCCAGTATAGTTAGTGGTATAAGTCACAATTGTTGCTAATGCGTCTTTAGGCTGCACAAAATCAATACCGTGGAAATGCACATGGAAGCCTTACCATTACTTGTCATGAATGAAAAAATGTATCAAGGAAAACCTATTCGTTCCTATGCAGATACCACTAAAACATTACATGAACAATATGTGAAATGCTTATTTCGTTTCTAAAAGTTGCAGCATCAAGAATGAATTGGATATAGCAAAATTAAATATGAAAAACCAAGGACACAATTATTCATTAGTTCTTAATTAGTAATAACTGATGACCATGCTAATTTGTAATAGCATAATTAGTGACTAATTAAAATTAGGTAATAAAGTACTTAAGTGCAGGCATCGTATAAAGCCAGCAGTCTATGAAGCCAAGGAAAGCATCGGGGCCATGGTGGTGGATGTGGAACATCCTTTTCTGCCTGATGGTGTCACGTAGCATGTGAACTTAGGAGAGCAGGCACGTAGCTAATAAACCCTCGCATGCTAGCTAATGACATCAAGGCTGCCAGATTCGAGACCCTCGCTATGAGTGAATGAGAGAAGGGGAACCGAGGGGTTCGATTTTGTTAATCATGATTGAAATTGGAATGTAGAAAATAAAGAAGATGTAAAAGGAAAGGGGACAACAAGATAACTTGTCAATGGTGGGGATCGAACCTACAACCTCCGCAAGTGCAGGCAGCTGTTATTATTGCTGTGATAACACTGTGTATAATTGAAACTGGAATAACTTCGGGGCGGAAAGCGAGCCTTTATTTTTAAGTAAATGCTTCATTAACTGCTACATAAACTACACAAAACAGGCACAACAGAAACTTCGATGCCTACGCGTGCCGTGCGCAACCAGCACAACTGACAACAGCAGGAATGAGTGAGGGATGTTGGCAGTGACACTGCTGTCTATGAGCAGGTGAACGCTTTACCAAGTGACAGGCCGTTCTACGCTTCCTGCCTCGTGGCACCTGCTGTGGTTGCTTAGTGGCTATGGTGTTAGGCTGCTAAGCGTGAGGTCACAGGATTGAATCCTGGCCATGGCGGCTGCATTTCGATGGGGGCAAAATGGGAAAACACCCATGCACTTAGATTTAGGTGCATGTTAAAGAACATCGGGTTGTTCAAGTTTCCAGAGTGTCTCACTACGGTGTGCCTCATAATCAGATTGTGGTTTTGGCACGTAAAACCCCATAATTCTTTTCTTTTCTTTCTTTTCTTTTTCTCTTTTTGCTCACGGCAATGCATGTTCCATGCCTATCCTGAATACACTACCCTCTTCTGGTACATTGTAGCAAGGGTGAGCCAAGGACGATGGTGGCTTGCTCCGAGCTTGCACACAGTTTTCCCACGCCCCCAGTGTTTGAGTTCACATGATGAGAGAATTGTGCAGATCTCCTCCTTGCTTGACCATGACTCGCCATGGTTGCTCAGTGGCTATGGTGTTGGGCTGCTGAGCACAAGGTTGCGGGATCGAATCCCGGCCACGGCAGCCACATTTCGATGGGGGCGAAATGTGAAAGCACCCATGTACTTAGATTTAGGTGCACGTTAAAGAACCCTAGGTGGTCAAAATTTCCGGAGTCCCCCACTATGGCGTGCCTCATAATCATAAAGTGGTTTTGGCACGTAAAACCCCATAATTTAATTTTTTTTTGCTTGACCATGGCTGTTCATGGCTGCCTGCATGGCTGAGGGAATATGTGGCCTTAGCATTATATGTTGGAGGTCATCTGCGGCGAATACTGGGCTAAGGGCGAGCCAAGGTGGCCGGTGGTTTTATGCATGCCTAGTGTTTTAGGCAGCCTAAACTGAGCTGCGAAGATGTTGCATAGTTGAAATGGTGAGGCAAGTGGCAATGTGAAGCGATTGCTCCCCTCTGGTAGTTCTCATCATACCAGGGTTGCGACAGCAAGTGCTTGCGGTCATCGAGTGACATCTGTTCGTCTTTGTGCGTGCTTGACACTATGCTTGTTTAATTAGTAAGCAAATGTTGACTGCAATTTATATGGCCTATAAAACTACAATACCTTATTTCAGGTAATTATCGGTGAGGTGTGCTGAGTTAAGCTGCCATCAAAGGGTAAGGTGCAGATTGTCTGACCTGCGGGCCATAGCCGACATCTTTCTGCAATCTTCGCTCTTAGAACACTTTTATTAGTCATAATAGTTGCGAGTATAGTGTGTGTGTGTGTGCGAGCATGTGGGTGTGCGTGAGTGCGCGTGTTCAATAACCTGCTACACAAGTGACGGCAGGTCCTACAAATTGGAATTTTGCCTGCTACAGAATTTACTCTAAAATGCTTTTGGTCATTTCCCACCAGTCTTGGGCTTTGTCATTCTCAAGTAGAACTCGCTTAATATAGAATCCTGGCTGCGGCAGCTGCACTTCGATCCGAGTGAAATGCAAAAGAAACCATGTACTGTATGTTAGGTGCACGTTAAAGAACCCCAGATGCTCAGAATCCAGAATTTTGCAATGTAAAACCCCAGAATTTAATTTTAATTGGATCTTGATCACTCAGATATTAATTCTTTGTCTTTTCAGTGTCCCACATCGCATGGTCCTGCTGCTGCTGCTACTGGTGGTTACGGTGTCATTAGTTCCAGTGGTCAGGGCACTACTAGCTCGAGTACATGCCCTCAGGTACCGTCCAGCCTGCCTGTTGTGAGCACTGCATCAGGGGCCTTGCAGTGTAAGCTCTTGCCTTGAGATTCTGCTGGCTGCCTTTTTCATTGTGCTAGGGTTGTTGCATTGAAACCTGCATTTCAGGGAATGAAAAATGCATGCTTTGGAAAATGCTTTGGCTCTGTTGCCTTCTTATTGGTTTCTTTTCCTGGTGCTTTGTTGCTTTGGTATTGGGAATTTTTGTAATGCATGCCGCTGCATCTGTCACACCAGCACTTCTGCTTTCCAGCGCTTAGTTTGTCCTTACTTCAATCAGCCCACAGGTGCCCTCTTTTGTGAATGCAAATTGAACTGGACTAGAGGCCTATGATTATGATTTATGCCTCCCGTTATTTCATGGTCCTGCTTGAGAACTCTCCTTGAATGCCATTTATGTGCCCATTCTTGTGACTGTGTCTAAATACCTATGGCACATCCTGATTTGAGTTCAAGTTGTCTCAATTCAGCAGTGTTCTGGAAGTAGGCAGTTTGTGCCCAATGTTTACACACTGATAACTTGCAAACAGCTGCTCGGGAGAGAAATAATGCAACGCGACAACCAGGTGCTTCCCGTCCATCAAGTGTTTCCTGCCGGGGTCGAGGCATTGCTGAACCTTGGAAGGTATGGGTGCATGAGTGCATGCCTGTTCTTCTTGTTAGTTGAGCAGCTTTTTGCATGATTGCATGTGCAAAGCCTGCCTTATTGGTCATTTTTGTTGCTTTCACTAGGTGTGCCAGTGCATGCTGCCGCTTAAGATATACTTTGCCCCCTGTTCGCAGAAGGGTGGTTTCACTTAAGATCGGCAGGGTTTGTCCAAACAACACTTGTAATTATGGTGAAAACACTTCATAAGTTTTGAAACTGTGGGAACACCTTCGGATAGGTTACATTCAAATGTCTTTTAGGTTTAAAGGGACACTAAAGGTTACTATTAAGTCAACGTGGACTGTTGAAATACCATCACAGAAACCTCGAAACGCTTGTTTCGTGCCAAGGAGAGACTTATTTTAAGAGAAAATGCGTTCTGAAGCGTCCGCGTACCTCTAGCGCAGTTCAAATCGCCCGCCCTCCGATCGAGGAGTACTGACATCATGGTCTCATAGTGACGTTGCGCCATCGGTGAGTAGAACAGCCTCCGCAGACGGCGCTACGGCTTTTCTGCGCAAAACTCGAACGCGCGGCCAGAAACAGAGCCAAGACAGAGCCGACAGCAGAGCGAAAGCGGGAGTATGGTGGCTAGCGGAAGGAGAAACGAATTACGTCCCACATTACGTCCCACGGCACACGGAGAGTCCGTTTTCGTTAAACTATAGGCTGGGGCGAGCTCGCAGCGTGGTCGGCGTGGTCTATGAGAAGCGACGAGCCTTTTCACACTCGCAACAGGGCATAAAAATGTGCGAATCGACGCAAAACTCGGCCTAGAAACGTGCTTCGCCACAGCCAGGGCTCAATACGACCCAAGCTGGCACGACCCAGATGTCGTTTCCTGCACCGCCACCAGGCGCCGCTACTATACCTCAAACTCCAGCGCAAGACGCCCATAAGCTGGTACTTCATTCTATGACGCTAACTTCGACGCTCGTCGCAATGGACCCTGACACCGACAGATTGGCTCGCGATGGTGGGCTCAACTTCAGCGATTTGAGCACCGACGAGCGCGACCTGCTGCTGAGGGCTCGCACTGCCGGCGTCGTTGCGTACTACGACGGCGGCCTCGACACCGGCTCTCCGGAGCAGGAAAGCAACGAGGGCTTCCCACGACATCACATGGACGTGGCATTCTCGCTGCTTGTTCCAAATGAAAGTTTCGCGAGCCAGCAGAACCCTCACAGCACGACGCGATAACGAAACTACTGAAACTCCAAGGCGTGCGCGGCGCAGAGTCGAGCGCGCAGAGTCGAGCGCGCAGAGTCGAGCGAAAACGAAACCTTTCGAACACCCATATTACGGAAGGGCAACGTCAAAATGTTATTTTTTCTTAGAATCGAATAGACGTAGACAAGTAGCATTTTTTTCCGTCTTATAATCGAATCAAATGATATTTTTAATACGAGTAGTTGAGTATTAGTAACACAAATTATGAGGAGTCCTTTCGTCATCGGGCTAGTACCGGAATGTCGCTGGGGGGTCTCAAATCGTGTCATGCATTTACCTCAATTTCTCGGTTTCTAAAGCTCAGTTCGCGATTATATTGACGCCTTAGACGTTCTAGAACATTGCTCTACCACTTTAACTTGAGTTTCTGGTAACCTTTAGTGTCCGTTTAAGACCTGCCAAATTTTTAAGAACGACTATGTAAAATGCCCAGATTTGTCCTATTGATCTTCAGTGCAAAATAGATCGGCTTCGTGACAGCTGTACTAAGCCAGAATTGTGAGCCCTTGGACTGCTTGAGGCACACTTTTGATGGTTGATTTGCTGGCCCATCCCTCTACACCAAGAGATGCACCTGGGCCCTCATCAACACTGCGTGCCTATAGCTGAGCATTAGTCCAGCAGGAGTCCTACTTGAAGATGGATTGGCTGCTGGCAAGCAAACATGGCTTGTTTAGTGAAAGCCATTGCATTAAAAGGCGCAAAATAATAATAAAGAAAGCTCCTGTCGAAAAGTAGTCCTAACCTTACCTTTCACAATTTGACTTTGACTCCTGCATTGACCCATGCACTAGTAATACTATGCGATCCCAATTCCCCCAACATTTGTGGTGTACATATGGCTTGCGCACAAACCTTATGCTAAAACATTTGGCGTACTTGTTGAATTTGTCGCATTGGAAGACGACACAATTCATTATTTGTTGCATGTCCTGGGAATTGAGGCATCCTACTGTGTTTACAAAGGGAAGAGACAAAGCAAGGGAAAAATGTCTTAATTTCTCCTTCGAGAAAAGTCTCATTGTTACTCCATCCTTTTCCAGTCATGCATAGTGATGAAGTGCCCTGGGCAAGGCTTCATTACTTCAGCATATATCCTCTTGCGCAGACCTACTCTGACTCATTATGGCAAGTAATAAGTGGAAATGTCTACAGTATAGCGTTGTGATACTACAGATCCTTCAGACATGGCGCAAAGGAAGACGAAAACGGGCATCTGTGTTTGGCATGAGCTGGTTTCCATCTTGGTCGCTGGCTTCACTGCTCTTGTGAATACATAGTAATTGGTTCCTTTGCTTGTGTCTTTCTGCATGTAACATTTTGGTGAAAGTTTGTGGTCTCTGTCCTTACTACGGAGCTCCATAGTGGTCACTACATAGTTTGCTACGATGCCTCCCGGAGATGAGAGCCCATCAGCGTCGACTACAACTCGTCAGACTGCTCCAGTCGTGACGCCTTCCCAGGCTTGCAACCCTGCTCTCTTTTCCGGCTTCGATGGACCTGACTTAAAAGAGCGCATCAACCTTTATGAACGCGTGGGCACTAATAACAGGTGGGATCCAACGATCATGCTCACTAACGTCATTTTTTTACCTGAGTGGCACCCCACGCATGTGATACTGAACCCACGAAGACGAATTAACAAGCTGGGACATTTTCACAGAAAACCTTCACGAATTGTTTGGCGACCCCTTCTGGCACACGGTTGCAGAAAAAAAGGCTCTTGCGACGCATGCTGAGAGCCACACAGAGCCCTATGTCTCATACATAGATGTCCTGGTTCTTCACTGCATAACTGATGACAAGATGTCGAAAACAAAGTGGTTTACATTTTAAAGGGCTTCGCATACGCCTTCAGTTTGCTGGTTTTTGGCAATGTTTCTACTATTGGTCCCATCATCAAAGAATGTCGCCACTTCGAACAAGCTAAGAGCCAAGGTATCATGCCCCACGTTGTGCGCCTGCCGGGTACCACTGTTACGTCGAGTTGTGAGCACCATCACTGGCAGCCAATCCCATGTGACAACGTAACGCATCGTTTGTCGCGAGCTCGAGGCCGCCTATTCGCCATCCTACTCCACGATGTCCGCCAATGCATCATCAGCCACGGTTGCTATGATTCAGGCCGTTGTTGACAAGAATTTGAAAACATGGCTCTTTACTCTGTGTGCTCGTCGACCCACGTACGCAGCGTGTAGCACTTCTCTTGCAGCCCTTCTCGTCCCCGACAGTCCCCATCTCTCCACACGTAACAATAGTAAAGCAAGCCCAGAGGAATAGTTTTGAAAGCAAATTTATTGGAAGTTGGCATCCAGCTGGAGGTACATAAAAGAGAGCCATATGCATTCTCTTAGGAAGAAAATTTGTGCTGCTCTGTCAAACTTGGTGCCTTTATGGGCAATCACTGTACCAGTTTAACTAACTGAGAAGCTAGCAGTGCATGGAAAGGGCGAATTAATGGATGGATTGACACTCAACATATTAGATAAACAAATAAGTAATTCCATGGAAATTCACAAGGCGGAGGATGTTTCATACATATGTGTCTTTGCGTGGATGCTAACTTTGCCTTCCATGAAACTTCAACCATGTGGGTTGCTGCCAGGTTCATTGCTTAGAGGAAATTTTTATATATATATTGGTTTGCATGCAGTAGGGCTGGGCATTGGTTAAAGGCACTGACTAGAACCAGTGTAACCTTTCAATTGTTTAATAAATCGATTAAGTGGTGCTTCGGATTTATGTATGTGTGATAAGTAAAAAACAATTCCACAAAAAGCTCCTCAAAAAGTTTTGTACTGCTTTAAAGTTCGTTTTTAAAGACTTTGGAACCCACCATTGTGACGGGTATAGCAGTGGCTAAGCCCGAAGTCGCGGGACCAAATCTCTGCTACATTCACCGCATTTTGATGGGAGCATAATGCAAGAACACCTGTGTACTGTGCATTGGGGCACATTAAACAGCCATATTGGTCAAAATTAATTTGGAGTCCCCCACTACAGCGTTCCACATAATTATAGCTTGGTTTGGCGAATAAGATCCCATAATTAAAAAAAATATGGGTTTCTTATTTCACTGCAAAATCATAAGATCTGCATCACAATAAACATTACCCAAATAATTCTCAGTGTGGAATGCACTACCTATAGAAGTAAATGTAGCTATAGGTGTGGAGTTGTAGATTGTATTATCTGAAAAGAATGCTCAAATTTCTTGTTACTGCTAGACGTCTTTATTATTAAATTTTTATGTCAAATGGTTTGTGTTGCCAGAGTATTGTACATTTAAATGCAACGAGTATAAACCTGTAGCTGTTAGAATTAGTTATAGTGTGTTTAAGTGGTACTTTATGTTATGTGAATTAACATGTTACATCTGAATGTGTATTTAATGTTGAGCTAGCTACTAGTTTTTAAACCACTTGTCCAAACAGTGTTTTTTAGTTTTGATTTCCTGAATAAAGTTACTAAATGAAAGTGCTTTTAACCACAATAACAAAAATAATTGTGATTAATTACAAGGTTAATAGATCAATTGCCCAGCCCTAGTATGCTAGAAAACTTTCGAGCTGTTTTCACATTATTCTTTGGCTGAATCCAGGTTTGAGATGTGTCCAGTATCGTACGAGGGTGAATAGGGAAGTCTGCGGCCAAAAAATGTCTGTAGCCATTTAGCTTGACCATGCCGTAAAATGATCAGATGTAAGTTAGCTTTTACTTACTTAGTTAACACTGCTGCTGTGTGAAAACCCAAGCTGATTTTTTAAATACAGGACGATTCCAGTGCTACTAGGCACTATAGTATGCGTGCTGTGGTGCAGCTGGTCTGAGTGACATTCAGCTGAAATTTTATTTTTGTTCACTTTAGCCAAGCTTCAGAATGACTCGTATTGTGATTTGACTAGTAATGACAGAGTGCACAAGTCTAAGTTACACATATATACACATATAGTCACACACATACATATGTAAGCGATTTAAATTTAAAAAATACAGTGACGTTTCACTTCCTGAACGCGAGTCACATTCAAGCAATGATATGGACACTCCAGGCGCATTTCTGCCATCGTGGTCGCCGCGATGTACTGTATAAAGTCCAAGGGCAATGACATCGTCCCCACGTGCCATGTATGCTGCATGTGCGAGTCAAAGCATGCGACGGTGAGCCGAATCGCGCACAAGGGTGGAAAGTGGAAGGCTGCAGTACTGGAGGCAAAGGGTGGGGGGGGGGGGGGGGGACTTTTACTCTGGTAGCCACTGCGTAGTAGTTTGCGCAGCAGGGCACCAGATATGTGCCGTATCTTGAAAGCGATCTGCAGATGCAACGACTTTGGAGTTGGTCGACTCGCGGCCTGCTGCTGCTTGCGTTGCTGCTCCGTCCTTCTCGCACTACACTCGGCAACTCGATCATAAGAAAAATCCAGTACCTCCATAGCACACACACAACCTGTAGCAACTGCCAGAGGGGGTCAACCCAGCGCATTTTGCGTGGCTGTGTCATCC
Source organism: Dermacentor variabilis (assembly GCF_050947875.1). Taxonomy (NCBI): domain Eukaryota; kingdom Metazoa; phylum Arthropoda; class Arachnida; order Ixodida; family Ixodidae; genus Dermacentor; species Dermacentor variabilis. The sequence goes on along the minus strand of NW_027460280.1, from coordinate 41,311,905 downwards.
AAACCAATTTTGGCGGCAGTTTTTTCAAAAAGAAATGAAAATCATATATAAGTCGCACCGGTGTATTAGATGCACTGACAAAGATTTCGGAAAAAAAAAAAAAAACGTGGCTTACACAGCGGAAAATACGGTAGTAGAAAAAATAGACACTTCTCCAGAACACACTCCTGACTGCCAAAGCAGCTGCCAAAGCATTAGGTGACCAGCAGGGAAAAGGGAGACGAGGCATCTTGTAAAAGTAGCCTTGCATGATCACATCCAGCTGGTTTTGTACCACATTTTATCGCTAATGTCAGCAGCACAATCTTGAGAATGCGCCTTGTGCATCTAGGCAAGTGTCTTGACCTGTGCAAACTAAGTAGGCATAACGCTAGTGACTATGGGATTGGCAATCTTCGAATCAGATTAAAGTAAAGATACTTTAGGTGTGATTACAGTCATGTATTAACCATAATTCTCTCTGAAAGGCCAACTGCACAAAATTTTTTATCCGCATAAAGTGCCTAGTTTAAGATATACCATAAGAAGCCAACAAGCAGACACCAAGGACAACATACGGGAAATTGCGCTTGCTAATTGAATTAAAGAAATGATAATAAATGATAATGAGTGGCTAACACTACCAGGGTTAATTCCAGTAGTAAAACATAAATACCCCAGCAAGTGGATGGGAAAACAGCGCTGCAGTAGCTCAGTTGGTAAGCACGTGTAATGCAAAGAAGTGTGATCGTTCCCCACTTGTGGCTGGTTGTTTTTTCATCCATTTACATTTCCATTAATTTATTATTTCTTTATTTGAATTATTGAGTACAAGTAATTTCCCGTATGTTGTCCTTGGTGTCTTTGTTTGTTGGCTTCTTATGATGTGACTTATAAAATTCGGAGCCCTCAGTTAACCACCTTTCTTCTAGTTTAAGATAATGTAGATATAGAAGAGCCTCCGTGCAAAATTTAACATTTGAAATACGAGCAGAAGTGTCATTTAAGCTTAACAAAAAGTCTTTTTTTTAATACCGAAGTTGAGTACACTGCCATTACTGCTCACCAGAAGTGATGCGTGACCTAGAGCAAGCGGCTCCTTGGTGTGACCTACAAAAAAGGTGGCACTCGCAGTGCTCTGAGATATCTTGGAGGTGGTGTTTGGGAGAGCCTATTTGCAACTCAACAGCTTGGGGTCACGGAATCTCGGCTAAAACGTCATCGTGGCTATGCATGGCTGTGGCTGCAGCTTAAACTGGTTGCTTCTTGTTTAACGGCTCAATGGTTACGTGACAAAAAAAAAACTAAGCAGGGCATACGTGCAGGAGCAAGTGCAACGAATGCACTGTGGTAATGAAGTGACGGTAACGTATTTATTTATTCCGAATACCCACAAGCACAAATGCATTGTACAGAGGAGTGGGTTACAAAGGACCAATAAGTTATACAAAGTTATACAAAAGAAACAGTAATGCAGCAAGCATTAAGGCAGAATACAACAATAAATAACAATAAAACAAACAGCATGATAAAAACAATGACTTGCAACGTGGCGCAGCTGCAATAAAAAAATGCAAATAAAGATTGTCTGAACAAAGCACGATTGGTGATGGAAACAAGGTTGGCGAGAAGGTAGTTCCAGTCACGTGAGGTATTCGGTATGAAAGAATGTAGAAATGTATTTGTGAGAGATGTGCACCCAACATTACTGATGTGGTCAACCCACGATGAAAGGTACTTAGGTACAGGGATTAGCTCAGCGTGTAGATAATGGTAGAATTTGTGAAATAAGCATAAGCAAAAACTTTGTAGTGATAAATAAGACAATGATAAATTGACTTTCATTGCTGTTACGCTGAATATGCAAAAATTAGTAGCTAGTATGAAACGAGTGGCATTGTTCTTAATCAGTTTTAGTGCATTAATAAGGTTGTCACGGTCAGGATCCCAAACAGCAGTGGCATTTTAGTTCAGTTGGAGACTTACTGAAATTGTGATCTAAGTACCCTAGCATTTGATTTGCATTATTGTTGCGGTGGCAAGAGTTTTCAATGTTAGATCAGACATGATATTGATTCCGAGATATTGATGGCACAAAACTTGTTCAAGCGTATCACTTTTACGTTTATAAACATTGTGGTGTTGGTTTGTTGCAGGAACTCATTAATTTGCATTTACTAGTGCTTTATTCCGTAAGCCATTTATTGCACCAACCCAGTATAGAATATAAGTCTGATTTTAATATTGTTACGAAAAGGAAGCCCGATGCACAAATGTGTATTAGTGTTCATCACGCAGGCTGGTACAAAGGTCACAGCTCCAGTAGTCAGTCTACAACTTCCTCTTTGTCTCTCTCTTGCGTGCACGGTCCTCTCCAAATGCACCGTAACATAACCCTGGGATGCTGGAGTGCCGTCCCAGCACCTTTTAGAATGATGGCGAGCTAGATTTTTATATGGGATGCATGGATGACGTCAGTTAGTAGCTGGCATGAGGACAGTGTGTCGTTAACAGGGGCGATTTCATAATTGTCCCAACGCTTGGTGGAGCCCGGTATAGTGTGACAGCAGTTTTTCATACAGGCCGACGTGGCGGCTTGGAGTCCACAGAAGAATGGGATTTCAGGGATAGAACTGAAAGTTTCGGTGGCGACTGTCATAGTGAGCCTTTTGTGGCGCCCAAGCTTCTATAAGCCGATCACAGGCAATCTGGCAAGCCATACGAGCATGAACAATAGCCTCATGGGCATATTCCGTGGTATGTCGCGACACCGAAGGTAGCAAGCTGTCAGAAGGCAGAGTGAGATGGCGATCAAACAAGAGGTAGAAAGGCGAGAAACCGGTAGTATCATGATGTGATGAATAGTCTGCAATTGTCACATAGGGCAAAATGCTGTCCCCATCGCGATGGTCTGCTGAAACATACATAGACATCGCTGTAAGGGTGTGATTGAATTGTTCAGTCAGTCCACCCGTTTGTGGGTGATATGTGGTTGCGAGCTTGTGTTTGGTGGAGCAGGAACAAAGTATATCTTCAACAACTTGGGCCAGGAAATGGCGGCCATGATCTGTCAATAGCTGCCTTGGCAAAGCATGGTGAAGAATCACGTCTTGAAGTAAAAAGTCTGCTACATCTGTAGCATAGCTGGTGCGCACGGCTCGTGTAATAACATAGCGCGTCGCATAGTCTGTGGCAACGGCTATCCATTTGTTTCTTTTTATGGATCTGGGGAAGAGCCCAAGAAGGCCCATGCCAACACGGAAGAAAGGCTCCGTGGGAACATCAATTGGATGAAGGTGACCAGAAAGTTGTACATATGGCCTCTTTCGACGTTGGCAGAGGTCGCATGCTGCAACGTAATGTCGCACAGAACGGTAGAGGCTTGACCAGAAGTGACGTTGAACCCTGTCGTAAGTGCGGGAGGTACCAAGGTGTTCAGCATTGGGTGCTTCTTGAAGCACAGAAAGAACAGTAGAATGGAGATGACGAGGTCCAACTAGCAGCAAATCTGGTCTATCATAGCTCATGTTACATCGATAAAGAATGTCGTCATGGAGCGCAAACATTCTGATTGAGTGATCTGATTGTTCAGAAGTCAAGCGCTGAATGATCACTTGTAGAGAGTCATCCTTTTGCTGCTCTGTAGCAATGTTGTGAAAGTCAGAAATGGCAAGAGGCAAGTGCCAGCCTCCTGTTGGTCGTTGCCAGGAGGAATGACGGGATGACAAGACAAGCAGTCACTGTCCAGATGTAAGCGGCTAGACTTCTACATCCCAGTGAAAGAACACTCCTGAAGTCCGAGTGCCCAGTGACCAAGGCTGTCATTCAGGTCTTTCAGTGATGATAGCGAGCATAGGGTATGGGGGGTCCGTGATGACAGAAAATGGGCGGCCAAGCAAGTAAGGGCGAAATTTAGCCACTGCGCGCACCAGAGCGAGGCATTGCGCTCAGTGATTGATAAATTTGGCTCCGATAGGGACAAGAGGCGACTGGCGTAAGCAGTGATGCACTAGACTCCATTTTGCTGTTGGGCGAGGACAGCACCTATGCGGCCACTCGCGTCTGTGGGAACTTGAGGCAGTGCAGATGGATCAAAGTGCCCTAAAATCGGAGGCATTGTCAACAAGTGGATGAGGGTGTTGAAGGCGTCGGCTTGTTCACTGCCCAAAAGAACGCATTGACCTTCTTGAGAAGGTCAGTCAGTAGCTGGGCGATATCTGCGAAATTTTTAACTAATCGACGAAAATAGGAGCATATGCCCTCGAAGCTGCGCACATCTTTTGTGGCGCAGGGTACAGGAAAGTTCTTGACTTAGTGAATCTTATCAGGATCAGGATGTATACCGGCAGCACTGGCAAGGTCGCCAAGAACTTTGACTTCGCGGTGTCCAAAATGGCACTTGTAAGAGTTAAGTTGAAGGCCAGCCTCCCTAAAGACTTCAAGAATAGCAGCCAAGTGACTGAAACGGCTGTCGGGGATAATACGATAATATCGTCCAGATAACATACTCAGGTGGACAATTTATAGCCCCGAAGGAGAGAGTCCATCATTTATTCGAAAGTTAATGGGGCATTACAAAGTCCGAAAGGCATAACCTTAAAATGGTAAAGGCCGTCCGGTGTAACGAAAGCAAGACTTCTGACAGTCGAGTTCATCAGCCGAAATCTGCCAGTAGCTGGATTGGAGGTTGATTGAAGAAAAGTATTTCGATCCGTGAAGGCAGTCGAGAGCGTCATGAATCCGCGGGAGGGGTACACATCCTTTTTTGTGATCTTGTTGTGGGCGAGAGACAGTACATGTCAACCGCCTGAAACCTTATTACGACCCGCTCATCTTCTCCGCGCCCTGAGTCGCCAGGATGGCTATGCTTCGCTCCAGGGGCATTGTAATGAAGCAGACGCACCCCTGTGTATGTGCCGAATGAAGAGGAACACCAAGGACCGTGCCGTGATCGCGAGCGACCCCGATGCTACGGACAGCCTTTGCAGTGCCTTGAGATACCTAGCGTTAATTCCACAACATTGTGAACGACAATAAACCTCGTTGCAATAGCATAATATACAAAGCCACAAGAACATCTGAGTCCACAAGCACAAAGATCAGACAAATCCACATGCTTCCCATCATTCCCATGATAGGACGATGACTGCAGCGCCAGAGTTCCCTCTAGTATATTGTAGGAAACTGTATGCCCCTTGTCCTCCAAAGCCAGATCATATGTTCTCACCTATCCTCTGGACCCCTTCCTCTACGCAGCGCCGTTGCGGTGACTCTCGCCACTACCGTCCACTCCGCCATCGCCGTCCCATCTTGCGCTGTCGCAGCACTGCCGCGGTGCCGGTGGCGGGCGCTCCTTGCCGCCTCGTTCGTGATGCACAGCTCTCCGCTCCTCTGTCTCTGCGTCGCGTGGCTGTACGGCTCTCAGATGTGTCTCTCGCTTCCCTGTTTACGGGCGCGTTCTTCAGTGGCATTTGTAGCCTCTGGCAGTGCTTGCGCCTGGCTGTCCTTCTCCTTCCTCCACTCTTGCCCTATACCTACCCTTACCTGGCACAGTGCCGTTGCGGTGACTTGAAAGACAGTTATAGCATTTCGTCCCCCTACTTCTACTTCCCACCCCAACCTTGTGCGGCCACATCGAGCCCTGTCTGTGAGTTAGAGTGTGTGACCTCTACTCAATACCCCTGTTCTCCACCCGTTTCCTCATCCCACCTCAGAAAAAACATTAAAGAATAATTAATCTCCCCCCTCCCTCCGCGGCAGTGACCCACTATAAGATGGCGTGATGGTGCGTTGTAGAAGTGCCGGCTCAATAGCGGCAGATCGCGCTGTGTGCTGCACAATCCGCAATGCAGAACCACCTCTCTTTGGCACTGCGTTTGCTGCCTGTGGTTGCCTGTTGTTGAAATAAGGCAGCAGCTGCGCTTAAAGATTGCATTACCAAGAAGCGTCATTGTCGGCCAATTTTTTTTTTCTTTGTGATGCTTATCCGATGTTCATTTTTGAGAAACTAGCTCAATCTTTAGTCTTGGTCTATTTCACACAGCTTAGCGTGATGAGAGCTCTTGGTGGCGGCCGGTGCATGTTTAAGGCCGGCATTGACGGTGAGAAGGAACGCGCCACTGTGTCTGCATTCGCCGTTGATGCACAGCAAACAGAGTTATGTACCAGACGCAACTGGAGTTGGGAAGCGCAAGTAAGGAAACTTTACCCTAAAAGAAAAAGACTAAGCCACTGAGAAGAGAGCAAGATGACTACAAATTTGAACGTTCGCCTTCACTGCCCAAGCTCTGGAGCTGTTACACCTGCGAAGGTGAAGGCAGGCCATTCATATGGAACAAGACGCTCTTGCATATGAATGGCTTGTTTATTAACGTTAGAACAACTAGACAGAAGCAAAGCAGCATCGGAAATGTACAGTGCTCAGTGATTGAAATGCGATGCTCTGGGCACTCGGCTGCCACTGCTTTTTTGTGCCACCGGTGAGCACTGGGTGATTGAAGTGCGACCAAATGCAGTCACACTGGGCCTCTTTCATTATCTGTCCCTGACAGTCCTGGACTGCTTGGGATTGCTGTCCCGCATTCAATTTTCTCAAACAGCTTCGGAAGCTTTGCCTACCAGTCCAAGAGCTGCTAGAATCGCATTCGTTTATCATGAACTGGAAGTCACGGACTGTCCGTGGACTCTACGAGATGTTGGCAGATATTTGCTTGGACATGCGCAAGCAGCTAGCAGACGACAGCTGTCTTAAAAATATGCGCGCGGTGTTTCACACCATGTTGTGAGAGATGCCATGTGCTTTTGCGCTCTTTGCGCATTCCAGATGGCAAATATTTGACAATCAGCTATTGCTTCTGTTACATCGATGCTTTGGGTGCCGTCATGTTCGTTTTTCACAAGCAGTCTAATTGCTGCAGCTTTAGTCTTCATGCTTTTTAAGAGAGAAGCACAGCGATCAGGTGGATATGCTTGCTTTCCTTGATGTGTTTCGTGAAATCTATCATGCTCATTGCTATATGTGTAGTAAACAGGTAGATTTCGCTCTTCAGGGGAGTAAAACTGGTGTGCGAGGAAGCATATCATATTGCATGCCGGTAGCTGGGACGGTATATAATCGGAGCTTCGCCGATTGCTGTTGACACATGTTGATCCCTTCTGTTAGCAAGCAAGATGGAGCGTTTACTTTTGGATGTGCAGGATTAGTAGACTGTGTACATGCGTTCTGTCCTAGACATGTGTTGGGCCTTTACTAGATGGTCTCACAAGCTTTGAGGATATCAGCGAGTGCTTTCTATGGGAACAGTGGCATGTCTTGACCTCGATTTTCCTTATGTTTGTGTAGAAATTCCACTTAAATTTTACTGGCAGTGAGCTACCTTAAATACAGCGGTTAAGGGTCACGAAGAGCGAGAGCACGACGTAAACTGCGCTGTGCAAACACATTCTCTGTGCTGATGCTGCGAATCCACTATGCAAGCTTTATGGTTGTGTCGGTGGCGTGGCCTCTGAGGCTGCACCATTTTGTAGGCCTCTTTAATGAATACGCTGGGTAGGAGGCCATCTATGAGTAGCTTAGAGCATGCAATGGCAGCCAGGAGAGTGACTTCCACTCACGGTGCTTTCGAACAAAACCTTAGACAGCCCCCGGCAACTGGATCACATGACTACCACACATTCTTCTGTAAGGGCTAGTCAGACTGGAAGCCGCGGTCGGTTTGCATACAGTCCGGGACTTCATAATCTAAGAGGCCCACTGCGTCAGAGTCCCTTGCTTTCATTGTAGATGAATCAGCTTGGTGTTTCCAGTGCTCACCGTGCCACATGCGCTCCGAGTAGCGAGTTTCAATTTAGCATATGTACACATCATATGCTAAATGATGTGTAGATCATTTAGCATATGATGTGCTTCCAGTGCCTTGCTACTGGAAGTGGTGCCTCGCTACCACTTCCAGTAGCGAGGCACTGGAAGTGGTAAGGGAATACATCTACTTAGGGCAGGTAGTGACGGCGGATCCGAATCATGAGACGGAAATAATCAGAAGAATAAGAATGGGCTGGGTTGCGTTTGGCAGGCATTCTCAGATCATGAAAAGCAGGTTGCCATTATCCCTCAAGAGAAAAGTGTATAATAGCTGTGTCTTGCCAGTACTCGCCTACGGGGCAGAAACCTGGAGGCTTACGAAAAGGGTTCTGCTTGAATTGAAGACGACGCAACGAGCTATGGAAAGAAGAATGATGGGTGTAACGTTAAGGGATAAGAAAAGAGCAGATTGGGTGAGGGAACAAACGCGAGTTAATGACATCTTAGTTGAAATCAAGAAAAGGAAATGGGGGGGGTGGGCATGGCCAGGACATGTAATGCGGAGGGAAGATAACCGATGGTCATTAAGGGTTACGGACTGGATCCCAAGGGAAGGGAAGCGTAGCAGGGGGCGGCAGAAAGTTAGGTGGGCGGATGAGATTAAGAAGTTTGCAGGGACGGCATGGCCACAATTAGTACATGACCGGGGTTGTTGAAGTATGGGAGAGACCTTTGCCCTGCAGTGGGCGTAACCTGGCTGATGATGATGATGACACATCATTGCCTACAGACTGCGCATATCCACGTTCCCGCCATTCCATCTGGTGTTGCTGCGATGAAAACTGATTGAACAGATGGCCTCACCACCTTCAGCCATATTTTGGTAACTGTTGATTCACCCATAAACACAACACATTTGTTCGAATTTGCGTCCACATGGTATTTTAGTAGTTCAAGACGGAGGAAACGACGGAACATTTAAGTCAACGTAGCTGGCGGCAACGCATGCTGCGCCTGGCCCGGCTGTCGCATGCCCCTCCATTCATAGTGGTGCCGCATGAAGGTGCCACCATCCTCCAAACTCATCCTCTTCCCAGTGCCTATTGGCAAGGATCTGCTATACTGCATTGACACTCATACTCTTGTCCCTGATTGATATATTTTTTTTCTTTACTGTCAGATTGAATCATGTCTCTAGAGCAGGGTCATTGCAAAAGAATTACAGTAATTTATTGTCAAGCACCCTGTTCGCAAACATGAACAGGACATTCAACGGCAAGAGAATGAATGCTGATTTTCAGATGAATTCAGCATCTCACTTTTGGAATCCTCTAAGGAAGCTAACCTTTTGCTTGCCAGTGGCTTACTGTGTTTTGTTACTGTGATACAAACTTTGTAGGCTGGGTAGAAATTTACTTCAACAGCATATGTGACACTTAACACTTTAAAATGCACTAAACATTGTCTTCATGAATATTAAAGACACAAGAAGCAAGAATCTGTTTGCACTGATGTTTTGTTTTCTTTCTTAGCAGGGGAGGTATTCTGTAGCAGTCCACCTAGTGGACTGTCCATTTCAGTTGCTGCTGACTGGCTGGGGCTGCTCGTCTCCTTCACACTTGTACAGCTGCATCCAATCAGCAGCGGCCGAAATGGACAGTCTGCTAGGTGGACTTTTACAGAATACTCCCCCTGATGTACCACTGCGGTCTTTTTTTGGCTAATTTGAGTGAAGTCTCATTCATTATGAACACTGTTGGCTCATTGGTTTGCTGAGAATTCTGTGCATGTGCTGGCTTCTAACATTACACTCTGAAGTTCATGTGTACATCGTTTATATGTTTTGTCTTTGCTTTGTTATGGTAACAGCAACGCCTTCAACAAATGCTCAAGGAGCCACTAGGATTGCAGCCTTCAAACAATGGGTCAAGGCCCCGTTGTCCTCCACACGTGTCTGGCCCGCCACACGTGTCTGGCCCGCCACACGTGTCTGGCCCGCCACACGTGTCTGGCCCGCCACACGTGTCTGGCCCGCCACAGTCTTGTCCACAGCAGCCGCAAATGCGACCGTCTTCTCAGCAGCCGGCATTGTCAAAGCCAGAGCAAGAGCATGCATTTCCACCGAGGAAGTCCTTCCCAAGAGGAAAGATTGCGGCAGGTGCGCTTTCTATGCAAGGCCAGTATAGTAGCTTTTCTGTAATTAGAAGGGCGAAAGAATTGGAACACTTTTATGAAAGCAGCGTCAACAACAAAAAAAAGAAAGTGGTCAAATGCCATTACAACTAGCCACATTACTTCGATGTGACCTGCAGAGTGCAGGGTACGACATGGCCTGGCCAGCTTTCTATCTTACACCTGTATTGTGACTTTTACTATAGAAAAGAATTTGACGAATTTGCCTGTTTAACAAAATTATCTACATGTCCCTGGTCACATCTTGGTTTCTTTACAATAAAGTTATACCAAAGGGCTCACATAAACTCATTGTTGTAACTTTGCATTGGAAACACGAAAGTGTAGGTGGTGACCATGGAACAGTGACAAAGATTCGGCTGCACTGAATATCTTATGGCGACTTGAGAGGCATTAGTGGCATTTGGCTCTCTTCATCTGCTCTTTGCTTCACTGCCAACCTGCTGAAGTTGCTCAGTGGCTTTGGTGTTGCGCTGCTAAACACGAGGTTGTGGGGCAAATAGTGTTTCTCAGGACATAAACAGCTATACTAGCATTGACGTGGAAATCTGCAGGATTGATGCAGTAGAAACAATAGTTAATATTCTTGAAGTGTGTCTGCAGATTTATGATTATTGTGAGTGCACTGTCCAGGAGCTGCAAGAACCAATGATGTGCACACATGATGAGGCTGATAATGACTTGAATGTGTTTGTGTGTGAACTTTTTTTCATGAGAGGACACTGAAGAATTTTGGGCAAGCTAGGTGAACATTTTTGTTTACAAATATAGCCAAAAGTGTTTCAAAAACTAAGTAATACAGAAGCATGACGTTCGTAAATTCATAACTCTGCATGAAAAACAGATATTAGTTTTATAAACTGTATAGTTAGAACATCCAAAGTGGACAAATTTTATACACAAACTTTTATCTTGTGTTATTTTGTTACATTTACAAGGGTTTTGGAAAAGTCACTCATATAAGCACGTTATGCTGCAGAGCGATGTACAGTAAAGAACCATGATCTTTTTTATTGTTGAGTTAGAGTTCAAACTTGATAGTTTTGTTTTCTGAAAGTTTGCGATTTTCAATAATCTTTATAAAAATGTTGATGGTCTAAATATAGTCTTCTTCCTACAGTCAGTAAATTTAATGTTTTTTTATTGTAGCAAATCTAATCAAATTTGGTGCAGTGGTCGCTGAGAAAAAAAACGTTTCTCCTTTCCCATGTATTCACATAGGAGCCCCTAAGATAAAGCTTCCTCTTAAGACGAACTTCTGATGCAGCAAACATATTTTTGTGTTCCCTTCGAGTTTGTCTTATGGGGAATCCACTCATGTCATGCACCTGTGGTTGGATCACAAGCTCCAATACTTGAGAACTACAAGAGACTGTTGTGGCAGGTAAAATGTGTATTGACCTTTTTCGCAAAGCAGTGTGCTCTAGAGAAACGAGATGGCACTTTTGGGGTGGCACCGCACGTTGCCTCAGCAAAAGTGCACGAGTACAAAACCATTACCTCTTCTGCCCTGCTTCTGTGCAATCAGCTGTTGGAAATGCAACTGCGCTCTCGGCAATGCACTGTGTTTCATTAACAACTGTGTTTTTGCTGACGCACGTGGCGTTAACTGCAAAGGAGACCATCCAGCTTACAGTCTTGACCCTGCTGGATAAAAGAGAAGGAAGTAATTGCACTAAATCTGCAAGAAAAAATCTGGTTCTTTGATGCAAGAAAACGACTTTCATACCTTCCGAGAAGTTACGCCGATATGACGCAGGTAGGGGGCAGCGTCACAGAGGCCTCACGAGTCCTCCGAGACCATGCACAGTGGTCCCGCAGTGACCTCTCTCGCCCCCTTGTTGAAGCAACCAGTTTTGCTCCATCCTCTTTGAAGGGCCTGCAGACACCAGTCCCGCGGGGCCTTAAAATCAACCGAACCCCAAGGCCCGAGACATGTCTCGGCGCCCAACTCCCGGTCCTCCAGCGCCTGGAGGACTGGGAGGACATGGAGGTCAATGGTGTCGTTGACACTGGAGGACATTTGCTCTTTTGAGCGTGGAAAGAGAAACAGTCCCCAATAATCGCGTTAAATAAGAAAGCGATAATCTAAAGGTTATCGCTCCTTTGTATTAGTCTTTAGATCTGTGCCACCTAACATGTTTATTATCTCTTATTCACTTGTAAAGCCATTTTTTACTTCTCAGTTTCAAAGTGGCTTTTTTATCCACTGGAATTGTAGAGGGCTCTTATGCAACTTAGGTGACATCAGACATGTTAAGTAACTTCTCTCCTGTGGCCTTGTGCTTACAGGAAACAAACCTAGGCAAAAGATGTAAAAAAAATTTAAGGCTTCACTGGTGTACGGCGAGACTGTACTCGGGTGAGCCGGCTTTCGGGTGGTGTAGCCATTGTTCTGCAGGGCGGTATCGCAGCTAGAGAAGTTGCCATTAACAGTCACATAGAAGCCGTTGCTGTCACTGTTTCAGCACACAAAACCATTACCTATTGTTCAATATACATTCCACTGCATTCACATTTTCCTGTAAGAGATTTGGAGTTAATTTTAAACCAGCTGCCTGAATCTTTAATAGCGGGTGATTTTAACAGACACAACACATTATGGGGTAGCAAAACAACCAACACCATGGGACAAACACTTGAATATTTTATCCTAACAAATGACATATGCCTTTTAAACACTGGTGCTGCAACCTACTGCTCCCCTAGCATAGGAGCTATGAGCTGTCTAGGTCTGGTGCTTTGCTCTCCATCTCTCTTTATCGATTTTCAAAGAGGTGTTATTGATAATCCCTGTGGTATTGACCATATGCCTGCTATCATTAAAAAAACATTTCCCTTCCAGAGAATACCATTGAAATCACCTCGTTGGATCTCCATCTAGCAGACTGGCCTCTCTTCAGCGAGAAGGCCAGTCTGGATGGCAGCAGCTGATCTAACAATAGATGAAATGAATGAAAAGATTACTGCCTCTATACTTGCTGCAGAAGAACAGACAATCCCACAATTTTGTGGCTTCTTAGGAAAAAATTAAAACCCTGGTAGATGAATGAATGTACAAAGACAAAAGAATACAAAACAACCCGTGGGATATCTTTTAGCGATACCCAACAGAAAATCGAAAAAAAGAAAGCAAAAGCCAGGTACACACGCAGACAAGTCGAAAGACAGCCTTGGAAAAGCTATGTATTGTCCATAAAGAGCTCGATAACATCCAAAAGAATCTGGGATCAGCTTCGTAAGTTTAGAGGCGACTAGGATTGCAGCGGTGGCGTAGAGGTAGAACACGCGCCTCGCGTGCAAGAGGTCCGTGGTTCGAATCCCGGTGCCGGCAATTTTCCACTGGATTTAAAAAAAAAAAAATCCGCGTGTTGATAAAATTGCACAAACAGGCCTGAAGTGTGGCCTGATCCCGGTGACCAGAACCGGTAACGCACTCCCTCACCAGAGCAGGATTGGCCACCCTGGTGCAGTACTTGGCCACAACCTCCTATGAACACAACAATCAAACCCCGGCCCTCAGTCCCCAGCAGCTGCGAAGCAACTGACCACGGCGGCGGTCAGACCTGCGACGCAGCAGAGGGTGCTAAGAATCACTGGCTCCGGACAGGCCGCCATTGGAATATGAACCTGGCAACGTTTAACGCTAGAACGTTATCTAGTGAGGCGAGTCTAGCAGTGCTATTGGAGGAATTAGATGGCAGTAAATGGGATATAATAGGGCTCAGTGAAGTTAGGAGGCCGAAAGAAGCATATACAGTGCTAAATAGCGGGCACATCCTGTGCTACTGGGGCTTAGCGGATAGAAGAGAACTAGGAGTCGGATTCCTGATTAATAAGAATATAGCTGGTAACATACAGGAATTCTATAGCATTAACGAGAGGGTGGCAGGTCTTTTGAAACTTAATAAGAGGTACAAAATGAAGATTGTACAGGTCTATGCTCCTTCATCCAGTCATGATGACCAGGAAGTCGAAAGCTTCTATGAAGACGTGGAATCGGCGGTGGGGAGAGTGAAAACTAAATACAGTATACTAATGGGCGACTTTAATGCCAAGGTAGGCAAGAAGCAGGCTGGAGACAAGGCAGTGGGGGAATATGGCATAGGCACTAGGAGTAGCAGGCGACAGTTATTAGTACAGTTTGCGGAACAGAATAATATGCGGATAATGAATACCTTCTTCCACAAGCGGGATAGCCGAAAGTGGACGTGGAGGAGCCCGAACGGCGAGACTAGAAATGAAATAGACTTCATACTCTGCGCTAACCCTGGCATCATACAAGATGTGGACGTGCTCGGCAAGGTGCGCTGCAGTGACCACAGGATGGTAATAACTCGAATTAGCCTAGACCTGAGGAGGGAACGGAAGAAACTGGTACATAAGAAGCCGATCAATGAGTTAGCGGTAAGAGGGAAAATAGAGGAATTCCAGATCAAGCTACAGAACAGGTATTTGGCTTTAACTCAGGAAGAGGACCTTAGTGTTGAAGCAATGAACGACAATCTTGTGGGCATCATTAAGGAGTGTGCAATGGAAGTCGAATGTAACTCCGTTAGGCAGGATACCAGCAAACTATCGCAGGAGACGAAAGATCTGATCAAGAAACGCCAATGTATGAAAGCATCTAACCCTACAGCTAGAATAGAACTGGCAGAACTTTCGAAGTTAATTAACAAGCGTAAGACAGCTGACATAAGGAAGTATAATATGGATAGAATTGAACATGCTCTCAGGAGCGGAGGAAGCCTAAAAACAGTGAAGAAGAAACTAGGAATTGGCAAGAATCAGATGTATGCGTTAAGAGACAAAGCCGGCAATATCATTACTAATATGGATGAGATAGTTCAAGTGGCTGAGGAGTTCTATAGAGATTTATACAGTACCAGTGGCACCCACGACGATAATAGAATAGAAAATAGTCTAGAGGAATTCGAAATCCCACAGGTAACGTCGCAAGAAGTAAAGAAAGCCTTGGGAGATATGCAAAGGGAGAAGGCAGCTGGGGAAGATCAGGTAACAGCAGATTTGTTGAAGGATGGTGGACAGATTGTTCTAGAGAAACTGGCCACCCTGTATACGCAATGCCTCATGACCTCGAGCGTACCGGAATCTTGGAAGAACGCTAACATAATCCTAATCCATAAGAAAGGGGACGCCAAAGACTTGAAAAATTATAGACCGATCAGCTTACTGTCCGTTGCCTACAAAGTATTTACTAAGGTAATTGCAAATAGAATCAGGAACACCTTAGACTTCTGTCAACCAAAGGACCAGGCAGGATTCCGTAAAGGCTACTCAACAATAGACCATATTCACACTATCAATCAAGTGATAGAGAAATGTGCAGAATATAACCAACCCTTATATATAGCTTTCATTGATTACGAGAAAGCGTTTGATTCAGTCGAAACCTCAGCAGTCATGGAGGCATTACGGAATCAGGGTGCAGATGAGCCATATGTAAAAATACTGGAAGATATCTATAGCGGCTCCACAGCCACTGTAGTCCTCCATAAAGCAAGCAACAAAATCTCAATAAAGAAAGGCGTCAGGCAGGGAGATACGATATCTCCAATGCTATTCACAGCGTGTTTACAGGAGGTATTCAGAGACCTGGATTGGGAAGAATTGGGGATAAAAGTTAATGGAGAATACCTTAGTAACTTGCGATTCGCTGATGATATTGCCATGCTTAGTAACTCAGGGGACCAATTGCAATGCATGCTCACTGACCTCGAGAGGCAAAGCAGAAGAGTGGGTCTAAAAATTAATATGCAGAAAACTAAAGTAATGCTTAACAGTCTCGGGAGAGAACAGCAATTTACAATAGGCAGCGAGGCACTGGAAATCGTAAGGGAATACATCTACTTAGGGCAGGTAGTGAGGGCGGATCCGGATCATGAGACGGAAATAATCAGAAGAATAAGAATGGGCTGGGGTGCATTTGGCAGGCATTCTCAGATCATGAAAAGCAGGTTGCCATTATCCCTCATGAGAAAAGTGTATAATAGCTGTGTCTTACCAGTACTCACCTACGGGGCAGAAACCTAGAGGCTTACGAAAAGGGTTATAGTTAAATTGAGGACGACGCAACAAGCTATGGAAAGAAGAATGATGGGTGTAACGTTAAGGGATAAGAAAAGAGCAGATTGGGTGAGGGAACAAACGCAAGTTAATGACATCTTAGTTGAAATCAAGAAAAAGAAATGGGCATGGGCAGGACATGTAATGAGGAGGGAAGATAACCGATGGTCATTAAGGGTTACGGACTGGATCCCAAGGGAAGGGAAGCGTAGCAGGGGGTGGCAGAAAGTTAGGTGGGCGGATGAGATTAAGAAGTTTGCAGGGACGGCATGGCCACAATTATTACATGACCGGGGTTGTTGGAGAAGTATGGGAGAGACCTTTGCCCTGCAGTGGGCGTAACCAGGCTGATGATGATGATGATGACACTTCTTACACGGTCGCCGTACTCTCACCCCCAAGCACGCAAACTAGTTTAGAAGAACAAGCAGACATATTATGTCATCATTTTCATGACATATGAAGCTCGGTAAACTATTCTTCTACAGTTCGAAAATGCATGCAATCAGCTGAAAAGCTAAAGCTTCCAACAATACGAAGTTGCATGAGATCGTATAATGCCCCCTTAACACTCCCGGAAATCAACAGAGTGCTCACTACTGGCAGGAAAACAGCACCCGGTTCCGACAGAGTGTTACACAATGCTCGCCTACCTGTCCCCCAAAGCGGTTGAGACCTTGCTTTGTTTCTTCAACATAATCTGGAAAACAAGAAAAATGCCGAATCAGTGGAAGAAAGCCATTGTAATCCCTTTCTTTAAAGCTGGAAAGCATCTTACAACATCAACCAGCTACAGACCAAAGCACTTGCTAGCTATCTTGCAAATTCTTATGATGCCAGTATAAACATAAGATTGACATACGTCCTTGAAACCGAGAACCTACTGGATAATCATCAGCGTGGGTACAAGATAGGTTGCTTGAAGCTAAGCCTTTCGATAAACTTACCTGTCTGGTTGGGAACTTTCGAACCGACTCCAACCAAATGAGTCAATTTTATTAGCCCGACGTTTTGGAGCCCGTTCGGCTCCTTTTTCAGTGGATATTCTTCGGGGGTGGCGGTGTGCAGCTTTTAAAGGGTCTTTCAGAAAAAGTAGGTGAGAGTACGGACGGCGGGGAGACGCTTGACATAAGGAAGGGGGGGGGGGGGAGCGAAAGAGTATTTGACCCGCATCCTGTCAATGGCACCCTTGCGGGTCAAGCTCCCCCAGCATCGGTCATCCCAGCCGACCAGCACCGCTGCAGCCTATAATAAGCGATATTAGAAATTATAACGTGAGAAAGACTGAAGAAGCCGTAAAAAATAGAGGCAGCCTGAAATCAGTGATAAGGAAACTTGGCATCGGACAAACCAAGATGTATGCACTGGAAGATAACCAGGGTAATATCATCAGCGATCTCGAAGGTATAGTAAGGGCAGCGGGAGAATTCTATACTGACCTGTACAGTACCCAGAGGCCTCACGAGTATTCTATTCGAAAGCATAATGAGCAGTGTACAGAAACTCCTCCTATAACTAGAGATGAGGTCTGAAGGGCCTTGCAAGGCATGAAACGAGGAAAAGTGGCAGGAGAGGATGGAATGACAGTCGATTTAATCAAAGATGGAGGAGACATACTGCTAGGAAAACTGGCGGCTCTCTCTACGAAGTGTCTATCGACTGCAAGGGTCCCAGAAAACTGGAAGAATGCAAACATTATACGAATCAGCAACAAGGGAGACGTTAAAGAACTGAAAAATTATAAGCCAATTAGCTTACTCCCAGTATTATATAAAATATTTACCAAAATAATCTCAGATAGAATAAGGGCAACACTGGACTTAGTCAACCAAGGGAACAGGCTGGCTTCAGGAAGGGACACTCTACAATGGATCACATCGATGTCATTAATCAGGTTATCGAGAAATCCACAGAGTGCAATAAGCTTCTCTATATGGCTTTCATAGGTTACGAAAATGCATTTGACTCAGTAGAGATACCACCAGTCATAGAGGCATTACATAATCAAGGAGTACGAAATGCTTACGTAAATACCTTAGAAAATATCTACAGAGGTTCCTTAACCACCTGAATTCTACACAAGTAGGAAGATACCTATAAGGAAAGGGGTCAGACAAGGAGGCACATTCTCTAATACTATTCACTGCCTGCTTGGAAGAAGTATTCAAGCTATTAAACTGGGAAGGCTTAGGAGTACGGATCGACGGTGAATACCTCAGCAACCTTCTGTTTGCTGATGACATTGTTCTATTCAGCAACAATGTGGACAAGTTACAAGGGCATTACCAGGGAGAGTGTAAGGGTGTGGTTGAAGATTAATATGCAGAAGACAAAGATAATGATAAATAACCGGGCAAGGGAACAAGAGTTCTAGATTGCAAGTCAGCCTCTAGAGTCTGTGAAGGAGTACGTTTACCTTGGTCAACTAATCACAGGGAATTTGACTATGATAAGGAAATTCACAGAAGAATAAAAATGTGTTGGATTGCATATGGCAGACAACGTGAGCTCCTGACTGGGAGCTTACCATTGTCATTGAAAAGGAAGGTGAACAATCAGTGCGTTTTGCCAGTCCTTAAATATGGGGCAGAGACTTGGAGACTGACAAGGAAGCTTGAGAACAAGTTAAGGATCGCGCAAAGAATGATGGAACGAAGAATGCTAGGCATAACTTAAGAGACAGAAAGAGAGCGATTCGGACCAGAGAGCAAACGGGTGTAGACAATATTCTAATAAACATTAAGAGAAAAAAATGGCACTGGGCATGTCATGTAAATAGACAACCGTTCGACCATTAGGGTGACAGACTAGATACCAAGAGGAGGGAAGCGCAGTAGAGGACGGCAGAAGACTATGTGGTGTGACGAAATTAGGAAATTTGCGGGTGCTAGTTGGAACGTGTTGGCGCAGGACAGGGGTAATTGCAGATTGCAGGGAGAGGCCTTCGTCCTGCAGTGGACATAAAATAGCCTGATGATGATGATGATGATGAACGGATTTAGGGATCCGTGGTAGAATGCTCAAATGTCTAGCCAATTTCATGTCAGACGGAACATTCCAAGTGCATTTAGGAATGTTGCAGTCATGCATATTTATTCAGGAAAGTGGTGTGCCACAGGGATGTGTATTAAGCACAGCACTGTTTGTGGTGAAAATGAACTTCGTAAATAATGTAATTCTATCCTCTATAATGGACTTGTTATATGTGGATGATCTATAAATTGCATGTTGTGCATCAAACTTGGCAACCTACGAATGGCAAATTCAAAGTGCATTGAACAAACTCACCGAGTGGGCATCTGAAAACGGTTTTCGTACTGAACTGAAAAAAACTATTAGTGTTGTCTTTTCACAAAAAGTAGGTCTACAATCAGATCTCATCCTTAAGCTACAGGAAGCCACACTACCGATAAAACAATGACAGAAGTTTCTGGGCGTTTTGCTTGATAAAAAGTTGAACTTTCTGAAACACATAAATAGTTTTAAAATTAAAGCGTACAGTGCACTTCACATCCTCAAAGTTCTGTCCTGGAAGTGCTGACGCTCTGACCGTAAATGCCTGCTACACATCAACCACACTTTGGAACGTAGCATATTGGACCGTGGTAGTAGCATCATATATGGTTCAGCCAGACAGTCTTACATCCGACGACTTGATTCAGTTCATAACCTTGTACTATGACTGGCAAGTGGTGCTTACAGAACATCACCTGTTCATTGTTATATGTTGACTCTGATCAGCTTCCTTTACAGCTGCACAGAGTGCTACGAACTTTCTCCTACGTACTCAGAATCCAGTCCTCACCACAACACATACCCTACAACATCGTCACACAGGGCAACTCATGCTTACACTGCACAAATATACTGAGCATGATTCTTTTGTGATAAGAGGAATACTGTCATGATCATGACATTCCTCATGAGGCCCTTCAGGTTGCTAAAAGGCTACGGCGATTACCCTCATGGTTCGAGTTGATACAGTTATGTGATTGGGCATTGGTACCTCTAAAGAAAAATGACACTCCACACGAACACATCGTACAAGAATTCCGCGCTTTTCAGGACAAATATAAAAATTACATGGAATTTTACACTGATGGCTCTAAACAGAAAGACATGGGTGGGCAGGCCGTGACAAAAAATTGGGAAACAAGTATTCGATTACCACAGCATGCCTCTGTTTACATGGCCAAAGTCTATGCAATATGAACTGTAGTTCAAAAGATCATCGCTGATAAACAGGAAAACACAGTCATACACACAGATTCCTTAAGCCAACTGAAGGCTCTACACGTGAAATCCAAACGCGAACCACTGTTAGGGGATATGTTAAACATAGTAACATCAAACAAATACGGCAGATCAATTAGGCTTTGCTGGGTACCAAGCCATGTTGGTATACTAGGTAATGAATCAGTGGATAGATGGGCATCAGTGACAATGACATAACAAAGACAACACTTCCACATAAAGATAGTATCGGTGCAATACGGAAGGCCTTGAGGTCAAAATGGCAACACGAATGGGACCATTGTATAAGCAATTAGCTACATCTTACTATGCCCGTTATTGGCAAGTGGAAGTCGTGCAGTGACCAGGAACTATGAGGTGATCTTATATCGATTTTATATTGGACACTCACATCTTACTCACAATTTTCTCCTTCGAAAAGAAAACCTGCCAACTTGCGAGAAGTGCCATGCACCTCTTAAAGTAATGCACACCCTTCTTACATGTCCACACATCGAAACACAGAGACGGAAGCTTGAGCACAACCTGTATAATTTACATATACCTTTACACCCTGCCCTATTACTGCAGACAGGGTTGCCACATTGGGCTATTAATGGCCAAATAGGGCTACTTTGTATGCGGCTTGGCATCGAAAATCCTGAGTTGGCTATATGGCTATATTTGGGCTATATTTGTCTTATGGATTTCCCGCGTCCTGAGGACCACGTCAACACTGACAAAATTAGGGAATACCGGTTTATGAAAAACCAAAGCTCATTGCTGCTGCCAAGATATGAAGGCAATCTCGAAGGGTATGTTTTTAGACAATGTTGGCGCTGGGAGGATGACGTTAAGTCATGGCTACCATGTTTATACGTTATTCCAGCGCTAAGCTCTCTTCTTTTTGTTTTGGGTTCAGTGCCATCTGCTGCCAGCTCAGGCGTGACTCAGCTGTCAACTATGTGTTCCGTGCCGTCTGCTATACAGCAATCATCATGTGTCTTTGCGCAACAGCTCAAGTATACGGACGCATGTCGTGGCACGTCATTTTCACGTGGTCCTTAATGCAAAAATGCAAGAAACAGTGGTGGAAATTCAATGTTCCCCCTGCTATCTGAGCTCGCTTTGCCCCTGCTTGTGCTGCCTGTTTCGAACGCAGCCGTAGAAAGCATGTTGTTCAGCCAGGTTTAGTTGACAAAGAATGATCTAAGAAACCACATGTCGAATAAGACACTTCGTTAAGTTTGGTCTGGCAGAGAGTGGGGACTGCTGCAAGGATTTTCAGCCAGATGAACAGTTTCTGTAGTGTTTCAAGCCTGCTGTTCCATATGATCCAAGTGACCATACGAGTTAACTCAAATGGGGCTAGATTATGTATTTAATCCAGTTGTGTAAATCCCCAGTGTGAAATTTATCAACTGGGACTCTTTGCAATGTTTTCTTTTTTCATTCTTTGTTTTAGTCAAGCAGCTTTGTATTATGTGAAAGTTGCGATTGTTTCATGGTACTTTTTGAATGTCGCATATTATTACAATGATAAGCTCTGTAAGTATATGAAAAGCATGTTTGTCCACAGTGACGATGGCAAGGCAATTGCTCATCAAAGGTCGGTGAATGATTGCCTTGGCAAAGTAAGGATAACTCGTCGATTTTCATACTGTACTCCTGCGACAATTTTTTTTTTCATTGATGCTATGTGCGTACGAGTAATTGTGATTATGGCATACTTTTTATATGCACATAGTTTTTGACCATTTTAATTCTTCTTTCTTCGACTTGCTATGCATTGCATTGTACTTTGTGCATGCGTATTTTCGAACTGTGATGAAAAAGAAAAGAAAGAACTACGTTCGATATACATAACAGGTGTTTGTGCTACTGTTACTTCCATATTTTATTATTTTTGCCCACATCGCAGTGGTCGTTGGGCAAGTAGTTCTTGCCATTATGCAAAGGTATATTAGTGCTCTACTGACTTCCTATGCTGATGTGTAGTGCTTGAATTTGTCAGACAAAGGGGTTGACACTTTAGTTAACTTCATGACAGCTGTCGCGACCCATAAATTAAGTTTTGTGTGTTCCTTAGTAGAATTACATTTCTTGTTTTTTCAAATCGCACTGTAATCGCACACAGTCTCTCCTCGGAAATTTGGCAACACGCATTCTCGCCTGCATTCACTGAAACTTACGTGCACGTTTTCATATTACAGGACTCTCACCAGCGAATCCCTGTTCAGATATTGCGCCGTTCAACCCTTTTTGATACTAATACCACCTAAATTATTGCTAGTGCTGTAATCCAGCTGGCAATTAAAACTATAAACTTTAATTTATCTCTTCGGTTAAGGGCCAGAAGGACATTCTATTCTTTCCCACTCAAAGGCGAATTGCAGTTACAATAACCGCTTCTTCGCACGAAGAAAATGCGAGAAGGTTTCAAGTTTTCTGCAGAGTCCAGTGCTCCTCCAAGCAGCATTTGTTAGCTCAGCGTCGAGCTGCTTTTGAAGAAATTGATAGAGAGAGCGGGAGAGAAATAACATGTTTATTTTAGAAATCAAGCCTAGAGGAAAGGCATCCTTACTTTAAAGCCTTGAGTTCGGGTCGCCTCTTGGGCACTCGATCGTGACCAGCCTACTCTGATCCTTGAGGTTGGAGCTGGCAATATTTCGGCCGACTCTTATAGAAAAATGCCTCAGGTAAAGCGAGGCGCGAACTAAAGCTAGCCCAGAACGCGGCTCAGTAAATACCAATAATGTCATGAGTAAATCAGAAAAGAAATTCCTTGGTTTATTATAAGAATAAATGGAGCGCAAATCCACGTCTGTGTGGCAGCTCTAACCAAGAATTCCTTACGCTTGCGGCAGGAGTAAATTTAGAGCCAGGAAAATATGCAGTGGGATTTGGACACCATCTATAAGACAGCTGCACAAAATCATCAAATCTTTTGGCTATGTTTTCGGCTACTTTTTGCTCACCAAAAACATGGGTCTGGCTATTTTTGGGCTACATTTTGCGATCATTTGGCTAAGTCTTGGGACCATCTGGCAACCCTGCTGGAAGATGACCCGCTAGTGCCATTTACTAACTTGTTCGCCCCTTTTTGGAGACAACTGGTTATTTATACCAACTATAATGTAACGCAGGTTTACCTGCTTTAACATTGTGCTTCCTATTGTCTTGTGACTGGCGCAGCATGGCCTTAGTCGCCTTTGCGACATTAAACCTGAATTAACCAACCAACCATGTTTCAAGATATATGCGACACATTTTAAATATTTGCTTTTGATGCAGTATTTTGCAGTACACAATTGTGTAGACAGCTCGTCTGAAAGGGTTAAGCACTGCGGAAGGAATA
The DNA here is from genome assembly GCF_050947875.1 of Dermacentor variabilis. NCBI lineage: Eukaryota > Metazoa > Arthropoda > Arachnida > Ixodida > Ixodidae > Dermacentor > Dermacentor variabilis. Next base: position 41,288,254 of record NW_027460280.1, on the reverse strand, counting down.
CCATGGCACCACAAGAAAGGGAAAGTTTGAGGCACTTCATACATTTGAAAACAGGGTCTTCATTGACTGATAGCGTACGCACCGCGCCAGACTGAGAAGGAAACTTGAAGCATCTTTTGCACCATATACGGAACAGAAATGTTCTGAAAGAGCATCAGCAGCTTTCAAGACATCACCATTTTCATCAAGAAGACATCTTCAGCACTCTTATTAGAAGAGTGAGAACGCACGAAGCTCCAGAAATTTATTGAAAAACTTGTCATGCTGGCTTCAACACATTCACTGTTGTAGTGATTATTCTAATAATAATCATAACCATAATAATAATAATAATCTTCACGACAACATGGCACTCTAGACAGCTCGCAAGGTTAAAAAAGAAAGGCTGAGGTCCTGTCGCTAGAGTGTCTGATAGCCAGCCATCTGGTGCAGGAATTTGCTGGGTCCAGAACACTCACGCACCCACGTACACACACGCTCGCGAGTCTGCCCGCACACATGAACATGCGTGTACACACATGCACCCACTTATACACACGTACAGTACTCACGGATTGAAATAGGACGTTCGGAGCATGTGGCCGTCGCTACGTGCAGCACCGCCTGTGGATGCTCATGGAACCAAGGTGCTGCATTGTGGCATAGCGTGAGGGGGAGAACATCTACAAAGCAGAATTGCTCCTTCCGGTCGCCAACGAGCCGGCCTGTGGTTTACCACGCTGCCTGCGTGGCGCTGGAAGGCTTGCGCACCTTCGTGTGCCGACCGAAATGGCTCGGTGGTGTGCATTGCCCGTTTTGCGGCGGCGTCTGCTTGCGCATCTGCGCGAGCGGGCAACGCTCTCGTTACACTCATTTTGGCGATGCGGCACGCATGCTGTGAAATTAAGACACAGGATTCAGCTACGAGATAGTGCTGTACGTGCCTTCGTAGACATGATCAACAGTTGCACAATAGAAAAGAAAGTTTATTTCGTCCGTTTTGTAACGCCAAAAAAAGAGAAGCAGTCACAGGCTTGTCCTCGTGCAACATTTAAATGAAGTCTCAGTATTTTGTTGGTTCGCACCTAGCAGCGAATACGGTGACCATTCTGCATGGCAAGCTTTCGTAGAGGCTATCGGCCAAGGAAGAACGCACTAACTTCTCCCATTCTTCTTGAACAGCCGCCCACAGGTTGTCCGAAGAACACCTGCGGAGCGTCCGGCGAGACAGGGCCTTCTTTATTTCAGCCCATACATTCTCAGTAATATTCATGTCCGCACCTTGCGGAAGCCAGTTCAACACCATCACATACCTGTCTTCCAGCAGGCGAGTCACGGTTGCTGCAGTGTGAACTGGCCTCCGGTCATGCTGAAAGTAAAACAAGCCATCCTTAAATGGGCCATCCAGGGCGTACGGCATAAGGCAGGTGTCGAGGAGGTCTAAGTATGCTGCGGCATTAAAGCGGCCGTCCAGGTGCACAAGCGGACCCAAGCCGTCTTTGGAAATACACCCCCACTTGTTGACGCTACATTGACCGCTGCTTGCAACACAATGCAGATTGAGGGCGTCGAACCTGGGTGAAGGAAGCGGAAAGAACACAAGACATTATTTTACTTCACTGCGATTGATAACCGCGACGATAGGGGGTCCTGGTCTTGAATGTTGGCAGAATACACTGCCTTTAGTGACCATTTCTACGAACTGCTCGTGTCCAACGCATAAAACAAGGCGCTGGTGAAAAGTGTTTCGGCGTGCGCTCTCTCCTCGCGGTAGCGGAGTGCACGGAATGTAAAACATAGTTTTTGATGAAAATGCATACCTAGCTGCCACATACCATCTATCTATCCTATCTATCATGCGCTATGGGAATGTAAAGAAAGATAAACATTGGTTGATTTTTTTTAGAAAAGATGTGTAACCCCTGAATTTGTGAAGGAGTCCACCTACCTCGTGCTACGTGTCCTCCACGCTCGCTGCTGCTGGTCCCATTTTGATGTAAATGTGCTCTCGTCCATAAAAATGATATTCTGCCACTCTTCCACTGTCCAGGACTCTGTGCAAACAGCAGCCTTTTGATCCTGTTTTCTGAAGAGATGAAGGGCTTATTCGCCGCCACACTACGAAGGCCACCCATGTGAAGGCGCTCGCGTACTAGTGTGCTGGCTGTGAGCCCCAGGTCGTTTCGTATTTCGTCTTGCAGCTTCAACTATACGCTCGTCGTCAGACTCGGTTGTCACCTTCGGTCGGTGTCCTCTGGGCAGATTTGTCAAGCAAGCATCCGTCCTGAAAGCCCTCACAATCCTGCTTTCTGACGAGCGGGGGCGTCCGGTCTTATTGGCAATTTGTTGCTGCAGTAAACCTGCTGCAGACAGTCACAATCTGCATCCGTTTCGAGATGGGATTGCCTGGCATTGCTGCTCATGCCTGAAACGGAGGCGCGTCTTGTGTTCGCCATATATAACTACCTGTGGCTCGGCTTCTGCTGACGTCAGTTTGACCAACAATGCTGGGAGGTGTCATTTCAAGGCTGAAATAAAGCAGGCAGTTTCTCATCAGCTGCTCCACAGGTGTTTGCATGAAATAAGCTATTCTTTCGTGCAGATCTTTATCATATCTACGAACGCACGTAAGGTGCAATCTCATAACTGAATCTTGTGTCTTGCTTGCACAGCATGCATGCTGCATCGCCAAAGCGCGTGTAACGAGAGCGTCATCTGCTCCCGCAGGTGCGCACCGTCGAGCCATTTCGGTCGGCACATGAAGGCGCGCAAGCCTTGCAGGGCCACACTGGCAGTGTGTTAAACCACAGGCCGGCTTGTTGGTGACCAGAAGGAGCAATTCTGTTCCGTAAATGTTTTCCCCCTCGCGCTATACCTCAATGCAGCACTTTGGTTCTATGGGCACCTATGAGCGGCGTTGCATGTAGCAATGGCCACGCGCTCCAAATGTTCTATTTCAATCCGTGAGTACTGTACACACATACTCGCAAGCCCGCATGCACACATGAACACACACACGCATGCACAAGTGGACGCACACAAGAACTGGGCAGTCGACGGGTGCATAAAGCACAGGAGTGCCGCTTCAGTTCGGTCTCGGAGTAGGATAGTCAAAATGGCCGGGGGGTGGAGAGAAAGCTTTGTATGCCAGTTATAAGCATGGAGTTGCAGTGTCGAGCCTCGCAGGTGTGATGAGGCTCGGGCTGTCCTGACCGCTTGTTCAGATGGACTGAAAAAGAAAGATGAGTGCTGTTCAGAGAGCCGTTCTGCAGAATAGAGATACTAGCGCAATATTGCAGTAGTATTGCAGGGTGTGCCACTTGAGGGCATTGAGACGATCCTCGTAGGCTGGTATGAGGTTGAAACAACTGAAAAGATTGGAGTAGAGTGTGCTTGTTGCCTGGTGCTGAACAAGCTCACGTTTGTCAGCGAGGTGAGTTTGGTATGGGGACTATATTGATAAGCAGTACTCAAGCCGTGGCAAAATGATAAAAGTGTAGAGTGTTCTGAAAACCTCAGGTCCACAGGAAAGGGAGAAACAGGACACAAACCCAAGGATGGGGTGAGCCTTACATAAACTGCTGGTGACATATGCGGAAAAGTCGAGAAAAGCACTGAATGCTACTCAGAATAGGAAGGGCTTGAACTGTCTTCACAGGGGTGCCTCCGAGGAAGTAAGTTGGATATACAGCAGTTTTGTTTTGGCTGAAACACATGGCAGCAGTTCTTCTGTGCTACACTGAAACCTTGTTACTACGAACATCACATTAACGAAATTTTCAGATTAACAACCTTTTCAGAAATCCCCTGCTGACTGCTTATAGTTCCAATGTAAAAATATTTCAGTACTACGACCTTCAGTATACCGAACTTTTCAGAATAAGGATTTCCCTCTGATGTTACCACCTCAGTACTACGAACTAATATTCCAAAATCTGAAGATTCTTACACTTCCGTGTATCCTTCACGGCAGCCAAAACAATAGGCTAGAAGACGAGGCACAGAGATTGGAGATCACGGTGCATGGGTTCGGAAAACCTGAGACGGCACCCAAGAAAGAAAAAAAAAAATTCGGGCAAGTGGAGGCGCTGACACATCAGGTTTTGCGAGCACATGCTCTGCCCAAAAGTGCTGCCTAGCAACGGAGGCACGTCTCTTCCTTCTTTCACCCTTCTTTCTGCGCATGCCTCTTTCTTTCACGCTTCTTTCTGCGGCCGTGCTAACTACATGCATGTAAAATGTAACCTCCGTACTCGCGGGGATGCCACACAGTTGTATATTGCACTTTCCAGACAGTGTTTTTTATGTGCGCTTGCGCTTTGACACAGTTCAGGTGTCAGCCTCAAGCGAGACAGTTGTGGTGTCCGTGGGGAGCAAGAAATGTGAAAAACAAACAATAAGCAAGAAGGGGGGCGGGGCATTGCACTTTGGAGGCGACATGAAGCTACCTTTTTGGCAGTAGTTTTCCTGCCGTTAGCGTCTGTCTTGCGCGCATCACTCTTATTATACGGTGCTTCACTGGTACGTGGCGGCAGAATCTATGGAAAATAGCAACAGCGCATGCTGAGAGCCAACCGCGACATTTTCGTGGATAGCTCATATGGTGACAACTTATGAACTGATGGGTTGATGGGCTGAATGGTTAATTTTGGGGCTTTCACTATAATGATCTTTCAGAATAACAAACAATTTACTGCGGTCCACTGAAGTTCGTTATATTGAGATTTCACTGTAGTACTACGAAGTTTGTCATTGCAGGAGCAGTTGTTCACCTTTACAGAATGCTTTTATTTCAGCTGCATATGCTGTATATTGGCATAATGTTGCAATGTAAGTGTTAACGTGTTAATCAAATGCATTCTGCGAAAATGCATTTGGAACTCGGTTTTGATTTATTTTTCCAGACTACAGTTTATAGTATCACAGTGAGAGACATTTTAGTGGAAGCTGAAGAGATTTAGGCAGTTTAAGAATACCAGTGCACAAAGCACTGATGACACCTTTTCTCCTTCCCCGCAACGCACTCACACCATCTGCTCTTTCCATAAAGAAAAAAAAGAGATCAAAAGCCAATAAGCAGCCATCGAAGCAGTCCTGGTATACGGGGCTGCATGCATATATAGGTCTTGCATGATGGACGTCCTCCTATGCATTGCACGCGGTGCACGAATTTCAAACAGATCATTTCTTTTTGCAGTGTTCAAGTATAAGGACACGCTGGCTCAGACATGAGAGTGCTGTGTCATGTTTTCTTCAGTACATTAGCGTTCTTGAGTGCTACATGGGCGATTTGTCCCCAATTAGCCCATAAGACGCATGCACTTGAAAGAAATTTGTGAAGGAGTACTGTAAACGTACTGAACTGGATTCACATGCCAAATAGAAGAGTGCACTGTCAACTGAAATGGATGGCATGACTGATTATGTATACATACTTCCCATTGTTCGGCTACTAGTGGCTTTTGCTTTTAAAAGTTATCTTTGCCACTGGAAACACACAGAGCTTACCTGATAAACTTGATTCACCTGAGACAACACGAAACACTCTGCGGTTCATCACCCAAAGCTCCACACGGTTCATTCACCCCATCACAGACTACACAAAGCCAGGAGTGTTATATTTTAAATCGCTGCAGTGCCAAACAGTACTGAAAATTCATTTCCTTAGATGATGTTTCTCAGCTGGGCTCATTCACTCACCACTTACAAACTCGATAGACGCGCTAGGGCTATGCATAACAATATCGACGACAGGCGAGTGCTGATTATCCAGACTTTGGAGGTCGGAAGCATGTTTTCATATGTTTATAGCACTAAAAATATACATACACCTAGCACAAACATTGCAGCAATCGTGATTTGGTTGGATGTTTTATCAGACGATCGCATTGAGACCGGCATAATGACAGTTGGTAGGTTGAATTTATTGGCGTCGTTCGAACTCGGCTTGGATCCACATCGCACTGCCACAATCCACGGTTGTTGGTCATGATGCCAGTCTAGTGTGACGACATTGTCTTTCGGAACACTGTAATGTGCGTCTTGCATCCAAAGAACTCTGACGATTGCAGGTGTCAGTGTTTTTGCATCTGCGGCAATCATAGGGATTTGGTTTTGAGTTAATCTTTTTTCTGACTGCAGTTTATAGTATCACAGCAAGAACATTTTATTGGAAGCTGAAGAGATTTGGGCAGTTTAAGCATACCGCAGCCTCTGATTAGTGCACGCTGGCAACGCGTTGCCACACATCGCCGATGTTCTAACATCAGTAGTCGGCAAAACCTCTGCGCGTAGCCACGTGTCACCGTGTTCGCGACCAACGCTTTCGACGCATTTGACATTTCACAGGTTGACAGCGTGCCAACGCATGCCAGTGGTTGGGTGTTTTAGACATCGCTGGCTGCCTCCGGAGCGGCTCAGCGGCTTCCATTTCCACGCTCTACACAAGGGTGACGTGCACTGTACATGCTGCAACAAGCCAGACACTGCACAAGCATATTCAGAGAAACGTGCACAAAGCAGTTGGTGAAGCACCTGAAGAAAAATGCATCGGGTAAAATTGACCGAAAGCTACGCACACTCAGCCAAATCTGCTGAACACAGGGCTACATTTATTTTGGGAGCAGCAAGGGACTTGAGTATTGCATGGTAGCTGGTTCTCTTTAGGAAATTTGCTGCGGTAGAGCCGTGTTATGTGGTGAAGCATATCAAGAGTGGAACGGGGCCACTGTCGCGGAACATTGTATGTGTCCCTTAAGAGGGAGCTTCAGTTTTGGGGCCCCCTATCTAAATAAATAGGAGAGGAGAAATTATTTTTCTCAGCAATCACTGCACCATAGTTGGTGAGGTTTGTAGCACTGAAAAGTTGTAATCAGGTGACTGTTCGAAGTAGATTTTTTATTTTGACTAGATTTTTTAATAAAAATTGTCTAATTGCAAACTTTTAGAAAACGAAACTATGAAGTTTACAACTCTAAATTGGCAATGAAAAATATTACAATTCTGTAAATTCCATCTAATAGTACATCTAAAGTAGTCAAAACTGATCAACCACTCTGCAGTATAACGTGCTTATGTAAGTGTCTTTTTCAATTATAAAAAAATTCAGGCCCTAAATCATTTCTCTAGACTTCAACAAGTGCCATTAAAATTAACCAAAGTGTTATCTCGAAAAAGCAGTTCTGCATTTTACATATATTTGAATAGTTGGCATCAGAGTTGGGTCCAAGCTAAAGTTTTCTTTTTCACACGTACGTACACACTGCCCCCGATTACAGTAAAAGTGCTGGGACATCTAGTAACTACTGGCAGCCAGTCAAACATGTTTTCACCGTTGCTGTGGTGATTTGTGGCCTACTTTTCTTTTTTTTTCGTAGTCCCTTGAAAAAAACATCATTGGGGCTCTAATGTATGTGTTTTGGTATCGAGAACTTCGCTCATATTTTATCCATTAAATTTTGCAGGGAGGCTGCTGTATGTTTACTGCCTGAAACTAGGCTTTTTATGGGGTGCAAACTTTCATTGCTGTTCACCTTTAGGGCAGTTGTAGTTTTATTTTTCCTTACTGAAAGAAAAAAGTGTTTTGTCGACTCTTGTGTAAGCACGTTCAGTATGCTTGGAACATTGAAAGTTTGATTTCTTCTGCTTTTTACTGCTCCAAAATCTTAGGGCTGCTTCTACCTGTGTGTTGAACTGTGGACCACCATGCTTCCTAAAACCTCAAAACATTTACCGTGTTTTATGGACATCTGTACTAATAACAGACAAAGCATGCAAATGAATACAAGGGCAGTGAAAACCCTGATCATATTCACTGCTGAATGCAGGTGCTGGCCAACAAGCACAGGAACAATCTTGCCACACTAGCTGTCCCCGCAAACCCTTTAGGAAGGGCTCCTTTGATCCAAAAACATTCAGGCATGCCTTCGACCTCAGTTCATGGGTGGAGTCCTTGTCCGTGCAGCCTCGTGAACAGACCACGGAATCGGGGACTGAACTGACAGACAGCGATGATGACGAATTCCACCGACGTGGTGAGGTTTTGTCTGTTTTCTGTGGTAGAAATGAAAAGCTCTCTTATACGTTTTGGCAGTATCAGCTGTATAAGCCAGTGATTTTGCATAACCTTTTGTATATTTGAAAAAGAATCGATTGCGTGAAACTACTCCATATCTTTTCTTTTAGAAATACCCTTTCTTGGTAGCTTGATAGACATTTTGTCTACCTTGCTCAGGAAAGAGTAATTCCATTCTGCTGTTTTGTTTTGGCAGTTAAGTCAAGCTACTAGACACCAGTCTAAGCAGAGCTCTAGCTTATTTTTTGTTGCATTTCTGCACCAACTGTTGGGTAGAATACTCAGGCAATGCACTTTTTGCATGTGTTCGGTAGTTGATTTGATTACTGTGATTTTCCTGCAGTGAATTTATTGTGAGCAGACACTTTAATTTTAGAAAACAGAAAGAGAGTTGTTGAAAAGCCACATAATTCGATGTTCCTAATGCCTTTCATGTAAGTTGCTTCATTAATAGCCAAGCAGACAATCTACTAATGCAAAATGTACAGCATAACCCTTAGTCCCCATTCTCATGAGTACTTCAGTAAGAACAAAAAGCTTGACCTCTGCAGAATTAAATATTTTTGGAATCCTTCTTGCACAGGACTGCCACATATTTGCTATTGAAATGTAGAAAATGGTTCGCCACTAAGAGTGCCTGCAATCGGGCTGTTGGGCTTGGCTTGGAGGTCCCTATGGGGACTAGTCGTGTGGCGCAGGGGTTTCCCCTGCATCTTCTCTGGACTGAAATAAAGTACTTTCACACACTTACCACTAAGACAAGTCTAGTTGCAAGTTATCAAGTGTAAAGGGGTTTAAGAAGGTTATATAGTCAGAGGCATGCTGGTTATGGCACAACAAGAAAAAGCACAGACAAGATCACACACATGTAGAAAATACTTTCTCCTGCCTTCCCTGTCAGGAAAGAGTAACTATGCCTTTCTGAAAATTGCTGATGACCAAAAAGAGTTATAGAAAGTGGGAAAAACTAATCACCATGTGAGAAAAGCAGTTTATTCTCCTGCGCGTGGAAAATTTGGCAGAAAAGCAATCCAAGAAAGATGCTTTTTGAAACAAAACCAATATAGTGTGGCTCTGATAAGCAGTTTTGCAATAGGGAACGGCAAAATGGGTAATTTTCATCACTTTCATCTTCATCAGGAAAATTTAACGTTTTGTAAAATAAAAACAGTGTTTTGATTCCTCAACACGTCATTTTAAGTTTCTTTTTTTTTGTTTTTTTTCCCCAGCAGGTTCATCATGAATGTAGATTAGGAAAACAGAAATGAAAAATCTTCATAGTAGTAGTTTTGTCTTCAAGACCTAGGTCCCCCCTAGAACAAAGCCACGTTGCAGTGCCACTCGGCTGCTGTGCGATTGCTTGCATGTGAAACTGGCCTAAAGGATTACTGACACAAAATTTCTTAGGCTTTTTTTTTCCTTAATCAGTGGCTATTTAGCCAGTAATCATTGTGATGTTCATTTTCTCACACGCGCAATGATTGTTTAGCTATATGCTCATTTGTTATGACCAGTAGTGGTTTTTGATTTCGAAGAGCACTCCGTGCGTTGTGACGTATGAGGCATGCTTGTAAGTAGTGATGGTCACGTGAGCGCACAGACCTGTGATGCATGCTGGTGTAACTACTGGTGTAACGCATTCATAGCAGCGTAATCGTTAACCTACCATACTTTTATGATAAGAAGTTTCAGTGCATTGTAGTTAGATGAATCGTCACAAGATGTCACCACCAGCTTTGCTACTGCTGGCCACAGCTCCAGTAACCTCGTAATCCATAAACAGCAAGAAATTTTCACATATGCTTCGTGTTGCATACGCTTCATTTGCAGTCGGTGCAAGATACTCAATTCAAACAGCGCTTAAATGTCTTTGAAACTGCAATACAAGCCAATGTGCCAACAGCCAACAGTACAAGCCAATGATGTCACACATCACTGATATCAATTGCCGAAATTAATGACATAACATTGTTTAAAAATAGGACCTTCACTGCTTTTAGGTGCTGCTTTTTCCAGTTCGTTACCCGTATGAACTTGAAAATTAGATACAATATGTTCTAAGCTGCATTTGCTACTGACACTGTCACGTTGTAGTGACGGTGAAGAACACAGTAGCACAACTGTGAATCACAAAACTGACTTCTTATTGGGTGAATCTGTGCCCACAAAAGCAAGTGACATTTGAAGCACTACGATAGCGGCCGGCACAGTTGGCAGTTGTCAAAAATCTGATCTGCGGGTGATGCGTGTTGGCTTTTATACATGGCTTGTCGAAGGTTCCTGTGTAATCGCGGCGGCTTGCATACCAGCCAGAAAATACACTATTCGCATTGCACACACAATCTGATTACAGAAGGTTCAGCGGGAACATACACAAGAGATAGAAACAATAACATTCAAGTAAGTTCCAAATCGTGCAGGCACACATTGCACTGAGCAATAGCTTTAAGTTGTTAGAGGGTGAAATGCAGTCCCCAGAAATACAGTGCACTTCACTTATAGCGATAACAAGTATAACAATATTTCGGTTATAACGATGAGCTGACTTAAGCTCCAGGTAGCATTTCCACATGGCTTCACAGGCCTCCAAGTTTCCTATTCTGACCGTACGACGATGCTCTGTGTTTGCCTTTCTCCTTGCTTGCCATGCTTCCACTACTTCTTTGTCCCACCATGATTTCCTATGATTGCGCAATTTGGTGCAGCGCACTATGTGTCGATGTATTATTTGTTCCAGTGTCGACACAAAACGCAAGTATGTCGAGGCCGTGCACCTTGTGTAATCAGCGACACGAGGCGGCTGGTGCCATCTTGTGGCATGCTGTGCCTACTAGCAATGCTTTCCATGGATTTTGCAATCGGCGCGCGGGTGGAACGCGCTGCGCGGTTAATGGCAGCAGATATGGACTCACGTAGGCAAACATACTGCCCCGTCTCGGCATCGTTTGTTTAAGGGGAACTTAGGAATGCAAATTTCACGATTATACTGCGTGGAAAACGCCGTCCAGAAGGCAAAATTTTGATCGTTATATCTGATATGCGGTGAATAATGTATCATTATATGTGGGTTTCTTCCTTATAGCCCTAATATATCAGTTGACGCTCTTTAAGCATAAAGTGCAAGCATTGGTGCAGATGAAACTTGCAGAGGCGAACATGCTACAGCTCCAAAACTTACGATCAGAAGGAGGATCTACAGCACAGAACTTCTGGCGCTACGTATGTTCATTGGACAGGGGCAATCAGTCCTTCCCGCAGTAAACGGATGGTGCAGCAGGCCACGTTGTCACTGACGTCAAAGAGACTCTGACTAAACACCTAGAGGCGCTCTGTGAACCGTCGGAACAAATGACTAACACGTCGATTCCCCCCGCATCAGGGCCACCCACCTATCAGAACAACCTGTGCCGACCAAAATGGGAGCTCAACCGTATCACGATCGACTAGGCGATTTCTTGTATTCGACCTCAGTCAGCACCGGGCCACGACCAGTTTCCTGCGCAACTGATGAAGAATCTTGGCCCAGGCTCGAGGGAACAAGTGGCTAGCTTGTTCACGGAGATTATAGAAGGAGTGGAAATACCCGAGGGTTGGCGACACGGTAGGGTATCCTTGATACCCAAATGTGGAGGAAGCAAGGGTAACCTAAACGACTACCGAGCCAGAACAGTGACTAGTGTGTTTTACAAGGGCTAAAGGAATGGATTGGCGGATGTGCAGAGAATGAGTGTCTTCTCACGGAGATGCAAAATGGCTTCCGTCGAGACAGGCGCATTGAGGGCATCTTTGTCATTGCTCAGTGCACAGAGATAGCGCGAAAAGAAGACGACTCTCTAACCTGCTGTGCGCTGAAGTCGAAAAAGCATACGATAGTGTACCCCACTCTGCTCTATTCGCATGATTAGCGGCCTTGGGCTTGCCAGTGGCTCTGCTGTCAACTGTCCAGCGATTGTGCCTGGGGAACACGGTTGGGGCGAAATTCGGCCCCGTGGAAACAATTAAAGTATGCAGAGGTCTGCATCAGGGATGTCCTTTGTCGCCGATCCTATATCTGTTTTACATGTCAGGTGTAGAGAAAGCACTATTGCAATCAGCTTGGGGCTTCGGCCTGCACAACGGGAATTGATGAAAACAGATGCATCCCAGGCTTGGCCTATGCAGATGACCTCATATTGATCTAGGAGGATCCACACTATTTGCAGGCACTTGACATCTGTGCTAGCGAAATGTCAAAGTAGGGTCTCCGCTTCAATGTGCGCAAAACCACAGTTATCCAAGCTGCGGGCGATGTGGAGCATGCTGTGGCCTTGCGATTGGGCGGAGAGGTATTGCGCATGGACCCATCCCGCAAATACCTAGGCGTACACTTTCGCTGGGATAGTGAAACGCATAGAGTACACAAGGAGAAGATAGTTCAAACCGGCCTTCGATCACAGAACATACTATAACGCAGGTGCCTGTGGGGCTGCAACCGCCATGTAATGGTCAGAAACCTATGGAAAATTATCCATGTCCCTGCATTACCCTTCGCGAATACAGTTGTATGCATGTCAGCAAAATATCGGGATCAGCAATATCGGGAAACGCCGAGAACAGGAAGTAGGCCACATTGCTGTGGGCTGTCATGCAGCTGTCGCCAATGAAGCAGTGCAGGGTGACTTAGGTTGGTCAAGCTTTGAAGCACGAGGAACGGCCAGCGAGCTGTCATACCGTAATCGCCTACAACGCATGAACGGGGACAGATGGGCAAGGTGCGTGTTTGAATACCTGTCAGCAACATGCCTCAGCACTAAGTGGGTCAGGCACGTGCACTTCCTAGAGCGGAAGTACGGCCTCGTCCGGAGCCCAATACAGGCGGATTTGGCCAGGACATATATAGAGGAGGTGCGCCACATAGGGCATGAGGCAGAAAACGGCATGTGATAACAGGCACTCACCGAAAAGGACACTCTGGTGATCTACCGAATTAAAAACTCAATCGGACCGGTCCACTTCTACGACAACAGCGTCAGAAGTTCGTTGCTTTTCGAGGCGATAGCAGGAACTCTACACACACTGTTACGACAAAATGCATTCGACAAAGGGGTGTGTAATAGCGTGTAGGAATGTGGAAGAAACAATTGAACACAGTACTACAGTGTGATCACGTCTGCATGAACCATTCTGGGACTTTCTTGCCGTAAGCACTTGGCTTTGATAGGGCTTCAGGACAGGTACAGTCAACGACAACCGTAGTGACGAAGTGACGCCTCGAACATAGGAAAGCGGCGGTAACGAGATGCCAAGGAACAGCCACCAGTCAGCAGATGCCACAGGTGTCGGATTCTTTACTATTGTGATTGTGGTCCATCTCTCTCTCTCTCTCTCACTCTCTCTCATGTTTTTTTTTGCCCTCTTTTTGTGCCCTTCTTTACTGCTCTTTTTCCCTTCCTTTTTTTTTCATTCTCTTTATTGCTAGGATGTAACTTGTTCGTCCGCCCGATACAAAGGGAAAAGCATCATGTCATCATCATCACCGTCCATGATCAAGCTACGGGTGAGGAGAGAGGGGGGAAAAAAAGCAAGGAACGAAGCGGTGCTTGCCCTTTGCAAACCCCCTTCACAGTGAGCATGGAAATGCGCGATGGAAGCAGCAGCAGGTAGCCCGCTTGATACAAGACGGCGCCGACGATGTGCAGTGTTGTATCACTTGAGTCGAAGCTACAAATTTTGCACCTCGATTATCACAGCTGCAACCAGGGGTCATCCTGATCAACAGAAAAGGTGGGCTTTGTGCGCCTGGGCGAAACCCCTGGAACCAACACGGTGGAGGCCGCTGACATTACCGAGCTTTGGGAGCATGTCGGTACTGACGATGAAACAGGTGGCGCTTCGATGGAGAAGTTTAGTGCTGCCTCGTTATGTGAAGAGATCTCTGATGGGGCGATCATTGTCGCGACAGATGGTGGCGTTGTGCGACAGGGACGACAAGATTGAGAATGACCCATCTTTTACACCGACCTTGGTGTTCACGCAAAATGCACTGCCGTCGGATCAAGTTGCTCATTGATTTCATGCATGCTTAATTATTGCTGCTAGTGTTCATGCAGCAGCTGGACATTGCAGTTGTGAACCTTAAACTCCCGCGAAAGCAAGTGTGAACTTCTGGCTAATTCAGCGCGCCTAATGCTTGATACGCTGTTGGGAGGTATAAATAAACATAACACAAGTGGCAAATTTGGTTTTGGAGCTACAAAGGTATGTTCGGCAGCTTTATTTTACGACAGTCCAGATATAGCGATGATCATTTATACCAATCGTATTTTTCATTCATTTTGATATCATTATAAGTAAACTGCACTAGAATAATGACACGTGTCAGTACGTTACAGCTGATGCCTGTGAGCTCGCAGGAATGGAATCTACCAGTTATTTCGAGTTACAATTTTGATGTCAGTAGTCCTATATGTGGCTGCAGCATGTATAAATAAATAAATAATTTAGTCATAGAAATATTTTTTGTGGTGATCAGTATCTCAGCACTAGCACACATTCATCTAGCTGAAGAGATATATCAAAAATGATTTAGAATTCTCGGCATGCTGATACTAAAACAGTTTGTACAGCAAAGGGCAGGCTATCTGACCGGAACTGAACTGAAAATTAAGACCAATAATTTTGCATGAAGCGGAACTGAATCGGAATGTTGCAATTTTTTTCACTAGAGAGCGAAACCAAAAGTTTTTGGTTAAGGTGGGCCATCTTCTCATGAGCTTTTCATGCATGCATTGCCTGCACTTGTGGCTCAACCATGCTACCCCATTCGTAAGTGCCCGCAAGGTTCCCGGGATTTTATTAGGGACACCATTCATACTGTTTTCTACATTCGTGCTGGGATGCAGGCATGTTGGTAATACTTGTGAATGCTTGAAAATGGGTGACCATCAAATAGTTCTCCGTTAAGAAGCGCTTCCTAGCAAGGCGGTAGCTTCTAATTGCGCTGGTATGTAAACCAAAGTAGGTGCAATATGAATTGCTCGCTACTTCTGAGTTGTGCTTCCACAACTTCATATTTTAAGGGAAGCTTTGTTTGCCTACTCTGTCTGGTTGCCGTTGATATTATTCGTAATACCGTCAAAACTCGTGATTACAAAATCCTGCGCCAACGAAATTCATGCGACAATGAAATAGTTTCGTATGCCTGGCAAACAGTCATAGGATTCAATGCATTTCGTACCTCTCGAAAACAAAATGTCACTGTGCTAAAATCCCCCATCAACGAAATTTGCCGGAACATAACCCTGCACAATGCCTACTCATGCAGGGCTAGCAGTCTCCAAAATGTGCTCAAATTCGATTGCTTTGCACAGAAATTGCATAAAATACCATCACATTACACTTGCGTGGGCGTTGCAATTTTTGTTTACAAAAACAACCAAGTACCGGAAGCGATCGTGTGCGCCAGAAACATGTCATGGCTGCCATCTTGTTTAATCATATTCTTGTTGCCCGTTTGAAGCGGCACGCATCTTGCTACTGACATGTGACGACTGTTTTTGCACACCTAGTGCAGCGTGTAATGTGTGCCTTGGTGAGCAAAATACAGCAAGAACAAGGTAATCCACGACCCACCAATGTGGAATTGTTTATGATGCTTAAGATGGCGGTCGCAGCTTGGAGTGCCATGCATTGGGCCGGGATTTAGTGATCGTCCAGGAATACGCATCCCTTGCTTCAAAAACGCTGGTTTTGACGTAATAGTTCTTCAGAAACCCTAGTTTTGGTGCCACTTGACAGACATTGCGTGCGGCTTCGGCGCCGAACGTAGATTTTTGCGAAAAGGCTGTAATCTCGATTTATTGCTTTCCGGTATACGAGATATAACTTTCGTGCTCGGCTCCGGACGTGTCTGCACCTACGGGCGACACTGATTGCTGGAGAAATGCTGCTACATGCATGGTTGCTCTGCGTTTGGTGCCAAGTTACGCAAAATATCGCAAAAGTGATAGTATCTCTGAAAGCAATTTACTGAGAATACTGCTCCACGGCAGTGCCGCCACTGCTAATCGACGCACGTGGTGCACTTTGTACAGTCAGCAATGCGGTTCTATATCCTCGAGCAAAGCTTGCCAAAGTAAGCTAACAGGATTTTGACTGTAAAGTTATGTTCTGCGACTCATTACCTATCTGTACCGTCTCATTTCCCAACAAGATTCTGGCGAAAGGAAACTTCTTTCGCATACCCCGCTGATTTCGTTTTTACGAGGTTCAGCTGTTTACTGAAGCTCTCCTCATAGAATGTGGTGATCATCAGGAAAAAAAGAGAGGGAAGGAAAAGTAGGACATGACAAGTTAAAATAACTCGGACAAGGGCGTACCCCGTAAGAGTCCTGGATTTACTTTATCTTCTGCGGCTTCCCTCTTGGCCTCGACCACTGCTGGAGACTAGCGCGATAGAGGACTGCGGGTGGACTGGAGCACATGAGCACGACCATTCAATCAAGCCTGTCATGCACATAGTTTGCCACTACAGATGCATGTAGCTGTCTCTTCAGCGTAGCATAGGTATCGAAGCTGCCACGGGGTGCCGTGATGAGCACGCTCGCTGAACCACAGTGAAGAGAGCAGTGTGCTTCAATTTGTATCTGGGTGATGCGGCTCAAGGGCAGAGTGCCAACATCTGATCAGCAGGTTTTGTTCTTCCTGATTAGCACACCCTCGAGGTGTGTTGCCAACATGATCAAAGCTTGTGATGTCGGGGGTCCTTTCGATGGAAGTCCGGAGTGCAGCGCCCATCGCATAGCCAATGTGCATGCTGCCGACATACTCTCTCGAGCAAACACTAAGATGAAGTTTGTTCGATCTTTGGAAATTGTGCGGTTGTCATTAGGCTAAGTACGAAAGGAAATGGGCTACTCATGTCACTTGGTGCAAGAATAGCCGTGCGTAGCTATCTAGTACACTGTAACACAGCATAAGGATGAGACACCATGAGCTCAACCGTAAGCTGAGAGATAGCCTCAGACTTCGGCGTGTTGTGGGCACCAAAATTGCAAGTACTGGCATCTGTCAACATCCAAAATAAAATTAAACTGCCAGCCACAGTGACGTTCAGTTCGCAGTGTGCAAGGCATTGAAGGACCGGGAGCACTGCCAAGAAGATCGCAGGTGATCTTTGATTGCCAATAGACTCTGCTTCGTCAGAATGCATTGAAGTACCTTTCCACTGCAAAGTATTTCTAAAATACTGTTTTATCGACAAATGCATTTCTCAACTTAGATAAAAAAGTGGTTCAAAAACCCTTTTAAGATTGAATGACTTCTTTGATTTACTTTAATTTCCAATTTTTACCCACATCATTCCTGGGCAGCTGTGTATGTGCCACAAAATGCTATGGCTTATTACAGAATTTTTGCCAATAATGTTGTTCCAATGATCACACCTCTGCTCTGTTTAATAAAACAATGACATAAAACTTGTAAATATGTCCACTCATAGACGCACAGACCTCTAATTGTGAATGGCTTCTTAGATTTCTTGTATGTGGTGGTCACCTTCTTGACTCATTGGGTATGTACCGCTTGGATTGGGCCCATTCTTTGCAGTTCCTCCACAAGGGGTATGAGTCATTGTGATACAAGGGGTGCAGAATCCTTTAATGTAATTGACATGCATATGCGTGCATACAGCTCCACTCACCATTTTTTATCGCATTTTTTTGTATAGCATTTATTGAAATGTTTTACTAACTGAATTTCACATAGATTCTAAAATTTGTATTGATGTGCATAATTTTTGTGTCTACTGGCAGCCAGAAGAAAAGCTTGCATACGAGTTACCTTCTGTGCAGCTTAGGCAAAGTCGAGGTTTTGTGCAAAATAGATATATGCTGTTTTCTTCGAATTATTGTCCAGTTATGTAAAGCACATGAACTGATTCAAACTGGTTTGAATTCTTCCTTTTCTCTCTTCCTTTTCTCTCTTCTTTTTTCTTTCTCTCTCTCTCTAGCGGAACCGAATTGTCTTCAATGAACCAAAATGGATAAAAGTTTCAGTTCGACAGTGGCAGATGGAACATTGGATGTGTACAATGCTCAGCGATTGAAATGCTATACTCTGACTGCATGCCGGCTGGCGCTGTCTGTGCCACCGGTGTGCACCGAGTGATCACTGAGGGGCTGAATGCAGCCACAGTGCATCACAAAGGCTCTCTCTTTCATCTGATACAAAAATGCACAGGCTCAGTGTCTCCAGCACTCACTGGTTGTCCTAAATGTGCCGGCAGCTGCATGCTTCAAGTATCACGTTTTAGTGGCTGAGCACTGTACATTCAGTTTAGTCATTATTTGGCATCTGCTTTGTGTGGTGAGCATGTGTGCAGGACCCACTGAAATTCTGTGTCAGTTTCTACTTTGATACTGGTTACAAAAAAAGGGCAAGAGAGCCCAATGTGTCAACTTCTTCCATTGTGTCCAAAACACGCAAGCTGTGGCTGCTGACTGGGTACTTCGAGCATTTCATCATTATGCTGCAGCACCTCGATGGTTAAATAAATTCTTGCATTTCCTATTTGATTCATGAGGTGACCGCATGTTGACAATGTGCTTATTGTTGGACAGATTGTGGGTGAAATATAAAAACGCCTGTATACTGTGCATTGGGTGCACGTTAAAGAACTCCAGGTGGTCAGAATTAATCCGGAATGCCCCATTCTAGTGTGCCTCATAATCAGATCGTGGTTTTGGAATGTAAAAACCACAGAATTAATTTTGTTTGTTGGACACATTTACGATTCAGTTTAGAAAAATAGTGAAATAATGGGTGGACACAGCTTGCTGTCGCACAGGTAGGGCTGTACTGTCTGCAACAGGCCTTCGCCATTAAAGTTGCTGACAGGAGTTTAGCAATGCTTCTAGCATTTTTTAGATTAAAACTCGCCTGTGCAAGGCCCAGAAGTTTACTGTCAAGTTGACCATAATATATTACCTTAACTGGTGCAGAAGCAGCTTTTAAAATTGATCCATGACCAACATGGTCGACTAGCAGTTTTCAAATTTTATAGCAACCTTACAAGGTCTGAAAGACAAAAACAAGCTTTATCATGAGACTAAATGGGCTGCAATACGTAAAAGGAAACCAGGTTACCGGCATTAAAAATTCCTGTAAATACAGCTTAAATGCAGCCTTACATACTTTGTATCACTGCTCCAGTACGTTGAAATGACTAGTTGGAGATGTCAATGTCTTGCCAAAGCTCACAAGTGTGCAAATGTAAAAATGTAAACTTTGGCTTGCATAATTCCTCTCCATTACAGTGTCGATCGAACCGGATTCTGTTTATGAATCCTTCTCCTCATCATCGGGGTCTAGTACTGACCTGGTTTATGCAAGCGCCGTGGAAGCAGCCCCTGCAACTTCCACTCCGGTCCCTGCCGCTCCGGTCCCTGCCGCTCCGGTCCCTGCCGCTCCGGTCCCTGCCGCTCCGGTCCCTGCCGCTCCGGTCCCTGCCGCTCCGGTCCCTGAGGCTGTTGCCTCTGTCCCCGAGAAGGCACAGATGAGCTCGTTTAGAGGAACCGAGGTCCTCATCAAGGGCCTCCCTAAAGCCACAACGCCAGAGTTCGTCTACTACAACGCTGCCTGTTTTGCTGCTGTTGACAACGTAATAATCACTGCTGACGGAGATCGAATGAGTGCGGAAATAATGTGAGTTTATCAAGATGCCCTTGAGTGAGTGGCTGTTGCTTGATGTGTGGCTGTAGGAACTGGCTATTTGGTATCCCATTGTTTAAAAAAAAAAGAAAGGTAGATGGAGGACAGAAGAAACTTGTGTCCTTTTCTTCTTTCTGTCCAGCAGTGCACTGCTTTTTACAACAGAGTGTTACATTCACACCCTTCCTTGACTGAACTGATCCCATCTACCAATCTGCACATTAGTGCATACTGTTACCTTAGTTGCATGGATACTTTTTGCTTTTATTTCGCCAAGCCCAAGAAATGTTCCCAGCAAGCAAAAAAAAAAGATATTTAAGGTGGTGCCACAGGTGTCCTGCTTCGCTTGCTGCAAATAAGTTCCATGCGTTTTTTAAGCTGTCTACAAAATAGCATTACATTCAAAACATGGCCTAAATGAGAAAAGCTTTGTAACCGATGCTTTTTTTTCTATTTCACACAAAAACTTGGAGAGTGTTAGATATTGAATGTTGCCTTTGCAACTATTGTGCAAAAAAATCTGGTCCTTCAAAAAACTAAAAGCAAAAATAGTTTTAAGAAGTTTTTCCAGAAAGCTTTAACGAAAAGTTTTTGACTTGGAGCAGAGTTCTCCTCAGCACTTCAAACCGTGCCAACCTAGATCATGTCAGAGATATAGTGCAACCATTGCCCCCACCATGGTGTCCAAATCCACGGCCAGCAGCAACAGCTCCTTCTGGGTAACCAAGCTTGAAGTCTACGCTTTTGCTAGTGGCATGCACTGGGAGTGATTACATTAGCCAGATATACGTCATAGTGTCCCATGTTTCGGACACTGCCTATTCGTTTCATGATTGAGGGAAGGAAATTTCACGGCATTTTCACCCATGGAGGAAGAAAAGAACTTCCTCCATGCAACTGTGATTGTCTCCATGTCTGTGATTGTTAGAGCCTGTTATTAGCATCTAGGCCTCTGCATGCAGCGCTGCAGCACTTGCACTCGTTTTTCACCCGGCAGCAGCAAGTGATCGCACTGGCAGAGCCACATGCTGCACTTCCTGCTTATTTCTTCCTCCTTTTTTCTGTCTGTTATGGCTCACTAGAAAGTAGTAAGGAATCAGGCTTGGTCCCTCCGTTTGATTGCTGTGAGCCACCTGTGGAAACACTGAGTGAGTGCTGTGAAAGTAGTGTGCAACGGAACAGGCAAACATTACTCTACGCCAGTGGCATAGCCAGGAAAACAACAGTGCCCCCATGTATTATGCACGCGCTCGTCCCATCTTTATCTGGGTGTGGAATTTTTTAGCAGATTCCCCCCCTCAGCGGTTACAGTTAACACGATCCGGAATCAGGTAGAGGCGAGCCATAAGTGGGGCAACAACGTTCTGTGCATGGGTGAAAGGATGCCCCCTTCCCCCTGTTTGGACTGCCTCTGTCCCTCGCCTTGCTTTCACATTCAAGCTTTCATGTGCACCACAAAGAGTTCGTCAAGTGTGTCCACCGGGTGGTTTACAAACTCCCGCTTTCATGTGGGAAGCAATATGTCGGACAAACTGGGCGTTGCCTCAATGATGGGCTCCGCGAACACAGCAACAATGTAAACAAAATGGCTCCGGTGGTTTCTTGGCAATTCATTGTCGCGATCATGGCTGCAAACCTCTTGAGGACCAATGCACGATTATTTCCCGTGGCAGTACGCAGCTCATCCATGAAATATCTGAAGTGCAGATGATCGCAAAATTGAGTGATAAGTGTGTTAGCTTCCCTTCTCTGGCTCTCACAGAAAAAGAACTAAGTTTCTTGGACGCGGCATCACACGACTCGTAACTATGTTACATGAACGCAGTTCTTTTTGATGGAAGCGCATGCGCGGTCTACACTGCTTCACATGTATAAAATCAGTTTCAGTGGTACAATAAACTTAGTTGAAAGTTTTTGGGGTATGTGTCCTCTCACATCCGTGTCGTTTTTTGTTGCGCAATATCATTTGAGTAATAGATTACCAACTTGCCCGGAATGCTGCTCTCAATAAATAAACCCTGCGAAATATGGAGAATACCAAGTGACTGCTCTCCCAACCGGATCATAAAGCAGTGCCCTCGACCAGGTTCACTCAGAGTTATCCAGAATGAAATAAAGGAAATAAAGAAAAATATTGTGATCCAGCTAGCGCCTTATCTGCCACGCCTCTGCTGAAGTAGCACGTTGCGTTTGGTGTTAGTTGGTAACAAGCTGTGATAGCTGTTGTCTTAGTGTAGATAAAGTGCATGGATTTTTTCTTTTTTTTTTTCCACAACACTTATCTCCACAAAAGCGAAATGACAATGTCAGTGCAAAGGTTTAAAGGTGCACAAACATGATCCCTGCCTTGGAATCTGCAAATGGCAACAACTGGAAGGCCGCAAATATGTGTATATCAGTCATGGAAGTGTGGCGGTAGACTAAACGCATCGACTATCATCAGAAATTATGAAAACCTGAGACAAAACGGCAGTGGAGGACTCCTTCGAGTCCTAGCATACGCCCGGATGTTCTAGCATTTATGGCCTTAAACCCTCATGCTAGCGTGCGGGGCGTGGCTGCCTAGGTGCCAATTTCCAAGTCATCAGTTTAGAGGATTCTAAATGACAGCCTTTCACACGTACCACCTGAACCAGCACAAATGCTTGGACGATAGGGACTTGCAGAATCGTCTGGATTTCTAGAATTGGGTCCTCGTAAAAGCCGATGAGTAACCGGACTTCTTGAGCAACATCATACGCACAGATAAAGCCAATTTTCGGGAAATGCCTAAGCAAATTTGCATATTGTACACTACTCGAGGGACTCCAATCTACACTGGGTAAAGTGCAATTGGTAGCAGTACCAGTGGTCGCTCAAAGTGCAGTTCGAAATTTATGCCAGAGCTATAATCAGTCCAATCTTCTTCGGCCAGATCCTGACTACAGCAGTCCATGAACGAAATCCTTGAAGGAATGGTGGATGAGTTTCTCAGCGAAGTCCCACTGTCATGTCTTCAATTTCCGTGGTGTCAGCAAGATAGAGCACCCGCACGCAGCAGCAGCCGAGCATGAAACTGGCTGGATGCGACTTTTCGTGCGTACTAGATTGGAAGGCATGGGCCTGTGAATTGGCTGAAGCTTACCTGACCTCTCTCCACTCAATTTCTTTCTTTGAGGTTATGTGAAATTTTGTGCTTAAATGATCGAGACGGGCGTCAGATTAGTTCAAGGCAAGGATAACAGATGTCTACCGTAGAATTCCGGCGTTGGTCATCAAGAAAACCCCATTCCTAAATTTTCCACGTTGTTTGTTCTTGATTGCGACACGCAGCCGATGCGAGATTTCACAATATCGGAAGCGATTGATAGTCTCTCCAGGTTTAGCAAATTCGATCAATCGATTGCCCCCTGACAATCGAAAAGAAGTCAACAACACCTTTCCGGCAGAAACGGTGGCCTTCGCTTTCCTTGGGGCCGTAAATTCAGATGTTTCCACTGTGAGCTTTGATGTTGTGTTTCAGGCTCGTAGTAGCGGCACCATGATTTGTCCTCTGTCACAATTGCAGACAAGACATTGTGATATCGGGTTAGATGAGTCAAGGCAGCACCAAACCTCTCAGTCTTCTGGCAGTGGTTCAAAATCTTGGGTATCCATTGTGCACAAAAGAGCCGATAACCGAGATGTTCGTGAATTATGGTGTGACCCGAACCGTTACTTATGTTGACACACCCTGCCAAATCATGGATGCTTATCCTCCGTTCTTGTCTAATCAGCCTTTGCAGTTGTGTTTGGGGTTATTTGCACAGTGGCTTTGGCCCGGTCTTGGATCGTCTTTGCAACTTTCACATCCTTGTTTGAACCGTTTCCTCCAACGCTTCAGTGTCCAATAAAATGCAATGTTCAACGTAAATGGCTGTCACACGACAACTAATTTCTTTTTGGGAAACATCTTCAGCTGTCAA
Source organism: Dermacentor variabilis (assembly GCF_050947875.1). Lineage (NCBI taxonomy): Eukaryota > Metazoa > Arthropoda > Arachnida > Ixodida > Ixodidae > Dermacentor > Dermacentor variabilis. The sequence continues at coordinate 41,264,569 of NW_027460280.1, read as the reverse complement.
AAACCTCACAATACCACGCTGTTCAACTTTTCGAGTGTCCATTATGTCACGCAACCAAGTTCAACCCAGTGTATGAGAGCATTACAAGATCTTTATGCTCACAACTGCACGTCACTGTTGTAGATGAGAGATGCCTGTGTGCTATGCGCATGCTTCGCACATAATGAACTGAACCATAACTGCACGGGGTGGGTTGGCCCACTTTCCTTTGACTTGCCCTCGTACATTAGAAATGCAAATATACAATGGAATAAAAGGCAAAAAAGTTTCACTGAAAACAAAGTTCACTGCACGTATACACAAAACCTAGCTACAATATATTTAAACATACATATAGGTCTCCAATAAATCTACATATCTAAGAAAAAGTCGCTATATATGATGCATCAAACAAGGCAAATAAACATGTTGTGCAACCACAGATTCACAGATCACAGCCGCCCCCCCACTCCCTCCGCTCCCACGATGTATCGCGTCCGACGGAAGGCGGCGCGTTTCCTCCCCGCTTTTCTCCCTTGTGCACACACGACTGAGCCACCATCGTCGGCTCACCCATGCCATCCCCCCCACCCCCCCTTCCTACGCTTTCACTCGCACACACTGCATGTGGCACGCGGTCACATCGCCCTTGGACTTCATACGTAACATGAGGGCGACGACGACAGCAGGAATGCGCCTGCAGTGTCCATATAATTGCTATCACAATAATATAATAACAGTATCTGGCAACTGAAGCATCCTGTGGCCCATTACTTTCCGCAAAAGAACAAGTAACATTATCAAACCTTCACCATGCGACAATTTACTGCACTGCAACAATGTGTTTCTTTTTTTCTTTTGTGGGGCGGGGATATGGAAATGAAAAAACGCAAAGGAAAGCACGTTCGCCACAATCGAATGCCTACTTCTGGCACCTAATGTGGCTACCAAAGGAATATTGAAGAAAATGTGAGACGCTTGGTCCATAGAGAACCATACCCATACTGCTCGGTATTCTACACCGGTGGGACAAAATTTTCCGGAGAGATTTCACTCAAGCAAACGCGTTGCAATCCGTCGAGACGTACCCACAGTGATAGCGGCGAGCGACAATGCATTCTTCCTTTTTCTCGTCTGCTAGTCAAAAGCGTCCAAAACTCTGCTAGCAAAAATCCACTTGGCCAGAGAAAAACAAACGTGCATCAAAGTACGCCGCGCTGTGGTCGGGCCAACACGAGGAAAACTCATGTGCTCTGGCTAGTTCCGGCAGCCCGCGGGTAGTGAGAACAAAAAAATTGAGGAGGAGAGAGAGAGTAAAACATCTTTATTAATAATATCTGAATGGCGAGAGCAGTGTGGGAGGAACCCTCAGTCCAGGGTCCCTAAGATGATTCCGGCGATGTTTCGAGCCCGTTGTATCACTGCTCGGAGGACCTCGGGAGGTCCGTCGCGGAGGGCATCGTCCCACAGCTCTTTGTTGCGTAGGGGGTAAAGGAGAGTTGGCAAGGGAGGAAAGAGGTTTGCAGTGCACTCAATCGTGATGTGTAAGATTGTGGGCGAGCTGCCACAGCCAGGGCAACGATCTGCATAACAGTGTGGGTAGAATTTATTGAGAGAGACAAGATTAGGAAAAGTTGCGGTTTGTAACTGGCGTAATGCCACTGCTTCCTCCCGCGAGAAGGACGGCGTGGGTGCGATGAATGCGTGTATAATGACGGAGTATATCTTTATAACGGAGCAAGGGATCCCCCCACTCTGAACTAGTCGCCTCACCATGCCGAGTCGCCCGGAGGGAAATTTCTCGGGCAATCGCATGTGCGCGTTCGTTACCCGGCAGCGAGGTATGACCAGGGGTCCAGAGTAAGTGGATGCGGGGAGGTGTGGTTAGTGTATTTTGCGGGATCTGTTTGAGAATTTGGTGCGCCGCTCTCGGGATGCCATGTTCTGATAGGAACGCCCGGCATGCCTGTTGCGAGTCCGTCAATATATACACTTCCTCAGGAACATGGATGGCGTATCGTATTGCAAGAGCAACACCGAGAATTTCTCCGTAAGCGGCATTTGTTCCGCGCATTGCAGCAGAGTCTCTCAGGGATTCGGTGCCATCCAAAACTACCAAGGTATAGCCCTCTTGAGTGCGTGATGTGTCCGTGTATAAAGTGTGTGTTTCCGGGATGTTTGCGAGCATGCGGCCAATGTATCGTACACGGGCTTTGCGCCGCCCTTTGTCATGCTCGGGGTGCATATTACGTGGCAATGGATGAATACTTAGTGCTTGGCGTATCGCTGACGACAACATCGTTGGACGGGTTTCAGACTCAAGGGGCGGGACAGAGTATCCTAGCCGTGTGAGAAGATGGCGGCCAGTAGGAGTGAGTAATAGGCGCTGGCGATGGCTGACCCAATGTGCCTCTAGCAGCTCTCCTAGTGTGTTATGTGTCCCTAAGTTAAGGAGACGGTGTGTGGAAGTATAGTTCGGGAGGCCATGGGCCAGCTTCGTCGCTTTGCGAATCATTGCGTCTATGCGAAGTTGTTGCGCTTGGGTCAACCGCTGAAATGGGAGATGGTACGTAAGGCGGCTGATCGCGCATGCCTCCACCAAGCGCAGCAGGTCCTCTTCTCGAAGGCCCGAGCGTCTGTTGGAGACCCTCCGGATCATGGCCAGAATTTGCTCAATCTGTCTGGATAGAAGGGAAACAGTGTAGTTTGACCTGCCATCCGCTTGAATGTGTAGGCCGAGGATACGAGCACGATTAACCTGTGGTGTCAGTGTGCCATCCACGTGCACAGTCATAGGGGGAGTAGAGGAACGGCTCCGGGGGCGAATGATTATGAGCTCCGACTTTTCCGGAGCACATCTTAAGCCGCATTTTCTCGCGTACTCGGAAACTGCATCGACTGCTTGCTGCAGTCGGTCCTGGATGGCTCCGTCAGAACCCCGTGTTGACCAGATAGTAATGTCGTCCGCATAAATAGCGTGGGCGACATCAGGGATCTTGTCGAGTAGTCGGGGGAGCCCTGCGAGCGCGATATTGAATGAAGTAGGGGAAAGAACTGAGCCCTGGGGTGTCCCACGTCCTACAAGGCGAATCGTACCGGATCGATGCGGTCCCATTCCTACGGTGGTTGTGCGATCTCGAAGAAATGCGCGGATATAGTTGTACATACGAATTCCACAGTGTGAATGTGCAACATTGCGAAGGATGAGGTCATGTTCAACATTATCGAATGCCCCTTTTAGGTCTGAGGCTATGAGTGCTCTCGTTTGGGCGGACGACGGAGGTCCTATGACTTCCTCCCGCAATTGTAAAAGCACATCTTTGGCAGACAGATGAGCTCGATATCCGAATTGAGAGTTAGAAAAGAATGATTTTTCTTCAAGGAAGGGCTGCAGACGGCGCAAGAGTACATGCTCCATGAGCTTACCAATGCAGGATGTTAGGGAGATGGGTCGTAAGTTTTCAACCTTAACTGGCTTGCCCGGTTTGGGAATCAGTGTGATGTCGGCGTGTCGTCATGCTTGGGGAAGCATGCCCTTGCGCCAGCAATCATTGAAGATATGGGTGAGGTGGTTAATATCCGCGTCACTGAGGTTACGAAGGGTGGCGAATCGGATGTGGTCAGCTCCCAGTGCCTTGTTGCAGCGTAGGTCTTGTAGGACCACCCGCACCTCGTCAGATGTGATGTCCGCATCTAGCAAATCGTTCGCCTCGCCTACATAAGGATAGTCAGGGTACTGCGGCAGCGGGCCTGTGGGTATGAAATGCTTCTCTAGCTCTCTGAGGAGTGTTGAGACATCGTCCTTGTACTCGTGCATTAGGATGTGCAGCTGTTGAAATGTTTTTCCCTTTGTTGTGGTGGGATCTGTAAGTGAGCGAAGAATCGACCACGACGTTTTTGCTGTGCTCAATGTGCCTGAAAGGCGATCGCAAAATCCTCGCCAGTTACTCCTCGTAAGGATCTCTGCATACTCCTGAGATTCCCGTGTAATTTGATCTATACGTTTCCTAAGTTTGCGGTTGAGGCGTTGTCGTTTCCATCGTCGTGTCAACCCTCTGCGGGCGTTCCAAAGATGAAGTAAATGCGGGTCTATGTCTGGTGGCTCGGTTGTGATGCGCAGTGTGCTCGTGGTGGCTTCTAGATCTTGTGCGAGAGAGTCAAGCCAGCGTTCGTACCCTTGGCGCTCAGGTGGGTCCTGGCGACGTTCCCTGAATTTCGCCCAATCCGTTACACGCACATTTCGCTCGGGCCTGCGCGCACCCCGTAATGACAAGGTGGTCGCCACAATGTAGTGGTCACTACCAAGGTGCTCCTCTAAAGGCCCGTGCCCAACAACTGGGCCAGTATTGCGCACGAAGGTAAGGTCAGGGCAGGTGTCACGAGATACGCTGTTGCCTATCCGAGTGGGGTGCTCTGGGTCGGTAAGGAGTGTGTATCTCATGTTACAGATGGCATTCCATAAGCGGGTCCCTATAGCCTGCGATTTAACGTAACCCCATGCAGTATGCGGAGCGTTAAAGTCGCCGGCCACCACACAAACCCGTCCAAACCTACCAAATTCTGTTAGTAGGTGCTGAAAGCAGTGCGTTCGCGAACTGGGGGAACTGTATGCATTGAGTATAAACAGACTCTCGCTGCGTTTACCTTGCGTAATTATTTCCAATATTTGGTGAGGAATGTCAATGTTAGTGGTATGCATGCGACATGTAACATGTTTCGAAACTAAGGCTCCCACAAGAGGAGAGACACCCGAGAGCGTGCTGTATCCGAATAAAGAAGGGGTGCAATTGACTTCCTGTAAGAGGATGACATCGGGAGGGTTCGTGGATGTGGCGATATACTGCTGTAGGGAACCTCGTTTTCGGCGGAATCCCCTACAATTCCACTGCCACACCACTAGTTGCTCCGCGTTACGCGGCGCCATCATCAACGCGAGAGGAAGCAGGCGGTCGTGCATAGGGATGCGTGCGCCGGGTGCCCAAATTTGAAGGTTGCGGCCGAGGGCCTTGGTCGAAAGCGCGCTTTCGTTGTTACCGCTAAGCTCAGGAACTTGCATGCGTGCGAAAGTGCACTCTATACATGATTTTACTTGCTCCGTAATCCCTATTTGAAGGGCCTCCATTTGGCGTTCTATCCTGTCCAGAGCCGCCTGCATACTAGTGCTCAAGTCTGCCACCAGCGCGTCCATTTGTTTTTGTAGGCGCTCACAGCACGCCTCCATGTCATGACGTAGGCGGGCTATTTCTATTAGAGGATCGGGATTTGGTAACGAATTGGTAATAGGAGAAGGGGTAGGGAGAGATTTACTGGGCGGAGCGAGCTGTGGGGTACCCTTCGCCCGACCTACCTCCAGAGGCGCCTCCATTGCTGTTTTCTTCTCCGGGGTCCGCTGCACCCCTGAAGGGACCAGGGTCACCTTGGCTGGGGCGCGGGCTGCAGGGCCTTCTTGTAGGGTTGTTGGGAAGATGGGGAAGGAGGGCGCTTCTCTGGGAGGTGCACCGATGCCTCGCGGGATCGGGACCGAGACTTGGAGCGGGTCCGGAACTTGCGACGGGAGCTCGAACGGGTCTCAGATCGGACTTTTCTGGTCTCCTTCGTGGGGCGCACGACGTTCGGGTCTCCGCCGTATCTGTAGTAGTGGTCTAGTCGCTGGAGGGTTGGAGTTCACTCTGCTCTTTCTTGAGAGCTTTCCGCACCCAAGCTTTGTTCAGTGTCTGCCTAGCATGCCGCAGGCAGTTTGGATCCGCTGTAGGGTGGGTGCTGTCACAGGATCTGCAGTGTGGGGTGCACGGATGTGACGGGGTGGGGTTGTCAGTCCCGCACGTCACGCAAATGACCACGTGCGGCATAGGACAGTAATCAGCCCAATGGCCGAGCTTGTGACATATCTTGCAAACCAGTTGGCGGGGTCGATGGGGGTAGCAGTGGGGTTCGGCACCATAGAAACGCACGTAGCGAGGCACTTTAAGTCCTTCAAATGTTACCAACGCAACGTTGGTTTGACCCATCATTCATGCTTGAAGTATTTGAGTTCCAGGAGCCACAAGGTCATCCACTAGCTTGGATGACGATGTACCGGGCAAAAGGCCAGGAACAATTCCCTTGCATGAGTTGTCTGGGGCCGCAAAATATGTTGTGATGGGATAGACCCGCTGACCAAGGTTCAGCTCCCTCACCTTGTACCATGCGTCGGCTGCGTGTGACTGGGGTGTGCTGATGATTGCCAAGTTCTGCTGAGGTCGCAGTCGGAATATGATATCCTGATGATCCTCGGTGGTCAAGCCAGCAGCACTGCATAGAGCACTGGCGAGTTCTGGGCGCGTCCACTTATCGAGACAAAGTCCTCCGTGAGGCCGCAGAATTATCTTTTCATCGTGCAAAAGAAGTTGAGGCAGGTTCTGATTCCGAATGCGCTTGCGTACGGTAGGCTGGGAGGCGTCCGAATGCCCAAGATGTTCTCGGAGGGTTGCGTCTTAGCGCGCGTTTGACGGTTGCGTCGCTTATGTATGACTGTCTTCCAACAGCCACCTGTGTCGTCGTCAGTTTTGTCGTCGTAAATGTTCGGGGCAGCATCTTCCTCCATCCTTTCCCCGGTCGGAGTGTCTACCTCTCGTTGTTGGGAGGGAAAATCGGCGACGATGGGATCGGCGGCCACTCCCGCGGTATCCACCTCGGGCGTCTTCGTTGTTGTCGAGGAACGCGCGTCGGCGTTCTCCGTCGCCGATTGCGTCTTCTGCGCGTTGGAAAATGACGTTGCGGTAGATAAATGCTCCATCGAAACAGAGCGGTGAATTGGTCGAAGGCCCTTTGCACGCCCGTTTAGAACATGGGCCTCGGAAGAGCTGGTCGCTTGGCGCTCTTGGTTCATGGTGTAGAAAACACGCCAAGGCAGCTATGGCCCCGGCAGGGGCAGCTGCGTTGGAACTGCTTCAGAGCTGTAGAGGCGCGGGGAGCGGCAACAAAGTCCCGGGAAGAAAAGGCGGTCAGTGGTAAACGGGGAGAAAGCCGCTTCCCATACGACTCCCGGCGAAAGCGGCCCGGGCAAGGGCGGTCAAGGGCGGTCGGTGAAGGTCGCGTAGTCTCGGTGGTTGCGGAGCGCGCCGACGACACGTCCGTTCACTTCGGCCGACCAATTGGAACTTCGAGGAGGATCAGTGTGTCCACGCTTATAAAAGTCAACGTAGAAAAATAAATAAGAACATAGTTACCTTTGCTAGCTTTAGTGTCTTGACATGGATGCTTTGGCGCTGGTGAAAAAAAAAATGTTGATATTCTTTTCTGTTGTATGACAGCATAAATGAACCACCACAATGCTTCGGCTCATCGGACCTTGCTACGTGTTTTGTCAGCTTGTGTGATAGAGTGCTGATTTGGCTTGTCTCGTGGTATCATACGATCAACGACTTCAGAAAAGTCAATGCACCTTTGGCGTCGAATGTTTATAACAGCATTAAACCCACAAAGTTCCGGAATTGAAAATCAAAAGCATGACTTTGGAAATGTCAATGCACCTTTCGCATCAAAAGCTTATGAGAACTTTATGCCCATAAGGTTTCAGAATTGAAATCCATGCGCTCCATAGGTTCCACAGTCTCTGCGAGATGCTGCAACAAACTCACGAGCCAACAAAATGCCCTTGAAACTTTGTGATCTGATGGTGCTCCTTGTGTTACGATGTGTGACTCCCGGTGCATGGGCGTTGCCGCGAAATCCAGCCTGATTTTGCATGGTTCTCGCTGAAATGTCTTTTCAAGTGTGAAAAGGACATTCTAGACAAAATACAGAATGATTTCCGGTGCCTGGGGTTGTTTTGGTTGGCGGCGCATGACACCATGAAAAATCTTCGGGGGTGGGGGGGGGGGGGTTGAAGCTCCATAAGCCCCCCCTCCCCCCACCTGGCTATGCCCCTGATCCTGGTTACCAAATTGGCTCATTTATAAGTGGTATATTTACTTTCTGGAACGCATCGGTTTTGCCTTTTCTCTACATGTTGGTCGCTTCCCGGTCAGTTTTTCTCGCTTGTATTTTTTGACACAAACCTGTTCTTGCGGCACGTATACAGTTTCATGAAAAATAATACGGTCACTTTAATTTGGCTTTACTGAAGCAAGTTTCTGATGCGAAATATAGCTTCGTGCATACTCTTTCGATGCGTTGCGAGCCGGGACTTCGAATTCTATGCCTATTACATTGCTTTTTGCATTTTGCGCATGGTCACAGTGGTGCTTCGGCCACGCTATCGAAGGGGCTTTTGTTATCAATTTGATCAGTCGTCATTGAGAGACGGATAATAAGTGTGACACAGGAATGAGACGAAGGAATAACTGCGAAGCCGCAAAACCTGCTGTTGGTGCTCCTTCCGTACCATTATCAAGGTGATGCGCTGTCTCGTCAGGTTTACGACAGGCAATGGAGTTCCTTTCAATCAGCTTATTTGAGCGCATTGCTTTATGATGTGGGTGAAAGCGCACTCACGTATTTTTCATACTTCGTGAGTTTTCTTTGCCATTTGAAAAAAATTGTACGCTATTAGTACGTTGCTAAAAACACCGCAGTTCAATGTCATTTTGGGGTGCCTACAAATGGCTCATTGACACTTTAAAAAATTAGGACATCGAGTTAGGTGGTTAATTGCAATTACCGAATTAAATTTCAGTGACAAAATAATTTCTGGTGGCTACTCCACTGTACCGGAAACAATGTGCACTAGGTTTTCTTTGAGTAACGCAACTCCTCTTATTTTTAAGTCTTGGTGCATGATAGCTGGGGAACACTATAATTCACTCAGTAACCGAAATGAGGCCAAGCCGGATTGACTCGAAATGACAATCAACTGCCAGTCATGTGCTGCAGCGCTTTTATTCAGACTCGCACAAAAAGAAATGAGAGAGGCTGCAGTTTTTCTGGAAAGGCGAAGCAGTATGAGTGAGAGCCAAGTATGCGACAATTACACGAAGGAAGATTACACCACCGAGAGGACTCAGGCTGTGAAATTGAACTGTCTCCTACTATGAGGTCTTGTATATACTTATATAATGCCGTCACTTCAGCACTCAATTCTTCAAGGTCACACGAAGTTTCTTCAACTGCAATAAATATATACACACATACACGGGGTTCAGACGCCACCCCCTCCCCCCACCTCCCCCCGGAAAAATGAAAACTCCGCCTATGACCGGCACTGTTAGGTCGTGTGGAACAGTAGTGTTGCGACGCCCGACTGCTCGAAGAAGTCGCAGTGCTTTTGTAAGCTACCCCAGTCCACCTGCATGTGCATAGAAATTAGTTTTGTGCCCGGCTGAAACCAGTTTTGTTTCAACCGCATGTGCCGCGTGCCTTGATGCGTATTTCTCTGTGTTCAGAAACCCCCAGCAACGTCGTTTCCATAACTTCGGCCCTTTTGCATGCATCAAAAAGGGTGCTTTTTATATACATGTGCAACGGGAAGGCTTTGTGTGTAGCTAACTAAAGCACTAATAGCCTCACACATCCCAAAACAAATGTTTTTGGAAGGGTCGCCGCTTTTTTTTTTTTTTTTTTTTTTCAGTGCTGTTTCTAAACTGCATGAACCTTAATGGGAATTTGGGTGGGGAACAAATGTTCCTAGGCCATTGGCCAGGTCCTGGTGCATGAATGCCAAATCTTGCAGTCGCCGAAGCTAAGCAGCGTTTATCTAAGTTAGTACATGAGAGGATGACCACTTTCAAAAACGCTGACGGATGATAGCTCCGCCTGCCATGGCATTGTTGAAATGCTCACCTTCACCTTATGCGATACAGTTGTGGTAACGGCAGCGAAGGATGGTCTCCTTCCCCAACACTAACAACAATTCCTCATGACCAAAATTGCATCAAAAGCTGAAGGAAGGTGAGCAGATGCTATCCACATAAAGGTCGAGGTAAGCAGACGCACTCGGAAACTGCCCTTACTCTCTGTCTATGGCCTGCTTCCCTTATCGCATGCACGGGACGTTGCCTTCTCTTCCTTTCGGAAGACGTCATGTTTCCTATTGTCCCTAGAACAGGCAGAATGGTTTTAGCCACTCTTCGCCGTGTTTAAGCACGCGGACAAAGCCCTTTCAATGCTTCTCATCGGTATTTGCAGTGCTCGGGTGCCAGATTACAGATGTCATAAATAGCTGAGATTTTCGATCTGTGTGGCCCATGGACGAAGCGCAGATGGCAGCACTCCCAGACATGAAGCCTTGTGATAAAACCGGGATTGCTTGATGCCTGTTTACCTCATGCAGCAATGATGCGGAATTAGTTCGGATTCCTTCGTCCATGTGCGTATAGACTTTTAGCTCACAATTGGTGTGAGATGGGCTTTGAGAAACTTGAGAAGTATAGTATTTATATCATCTAGTACAGTTCGGTCTAGGTGGCGTTAATCAACACAGAAATGCCATGTGCCATCTTTCTTTTTGATGAGCATGGCCAGCGACGCCCAAGGACTCGACGAAGGCTCAACAATGCCTCTGGCGAGCATCTTGTTTACTTCCTGCTGAATAACTTGCCGCTCTGCCGTGGACACGCGACACGGTCGGCGTTGGATGGGAGCAGCATCACTATTGTTTATTCGATGCTTAACAAATGACGTTTGACGAAGTGGTCGATTTTCAGTGTCAAATATGTCGCGGTAGGAAAGCAAAAGGCGATATAGGGTGGCTGCTTGGTCAGGTGCGAGGTCCGGAGTGACCGTGGGACATAATGGGCTGTTGAGGTTCAAGGCTAGCCCAAGTACCAACTACCCAACTAGCCCAAGCAACCACCCTAGAGGTTCAAGGCATCCTGCAGGTAATCAGGATGATGTGGAGATGCGTCGGCTGCAAAAGCAGTGACATGGTGGGCTGTCGCTGACCGGAGCGTGGCCACCGCTTTGCCTTCAGGTAACACTTGCTTCGTCAAGCCAAAATTGATAACGGGGAGACACATCAGATTTGCGGCAAGGGTTACAACGAAGTGTGGCACAGAGATGTCATGCGCCAGGAGGACATCACGAATAGGTGCGACGACATAGTCACCATCAGGCACAGTTGCCGTTGAGGCTAATTTGACGAAGGTTAGGGCTTTTGGAGGTAAGCGAACAAACACTGTAGTGCAGAGGGTGTTCGTTGTTCGGGGCGAACGTCTGAAAGAAGAGGAAGCTCGAGGCACAGCGTAGGGGTGGCACAGTCGACGAGGGCAGAATGCGTCGTGAGAAAGTCGAGGCCGAAGATTAGGTCATGAGGGCAACTGGTCAGCATGGTGAACAGGACTGGAACTTGGCTGCCAGCAATTCCTATGCGAGTAGTGCACATACCCCTGACGGCAACAGTGGCGCCATTGGCGATGAGTACAGCTCGAGTGATGGCAGGTGTAAGAACTTTTTTGAGCCGACGACATAGGTTAGCGCTCATTATGGACACTTGGGCTCCAGTATCAATTAATGCCATCAACGGAACACCATCTACGTCTTCTTCAATTAGGTTCGTGTTGGTGAGGAGCGTTAACGGAGGATTTGGACAGGACGAACGTGATGCAGCACTACCTCCAAGAGCTGCATGGCCTAGTTTTCCATCCGGGAGGGTCCATAATTGGTCGGCGACGAATAGCAGGGTGGCTGGGGTGATGGGGACCGACGGCGCCGAGGTGACGGCGAGTTAGCAGGACGACTGACATCAATGGTTACGTTGGAGGTAGGAGACATACGGCGAGGCGAGTAACGGCGCTGGTCGGCATGTGGGTGAGAAGACTGGAAAAAGGAGCTTGAATATGGCGACGTCCAGGAGGTGCGGCAGTGGCGAGCGACGTGGCCAACGCGGAGGCAATGGAAGCAAATGGGCTTGTCGTCCGGAGTTCTCCACTCGGTAGGGTTATGGTATCTGGGAGGGGAATACAGATTGCCGTGAGGCTTAGCAGTCGACACCGGTCGCGCTTATTGGTCGGGAGACGGAGCAGGCAGCAGGAAAACCTAGGTTTGGAAATTCTTGCCGCACAACTGCCTAAATGAGAGAGATCGCTGGTACTGGTTGGTGAATGGTGGGGTTAAGGGGGCATTGATGGAATGGTGCAGGACTTGTGGCCTTGAGCTCGCGACGAACAATATGTGTGACATGCTCAGTTAAAGGTGCTGAAGCGGTAAGGTCGACGCAAGACGATGTCGCAGCCGTGTTAGGGAGCCGGGGGAACTATGGAATAACACGGCGGCTTTTCGCGATCTCAAAACGGTGGCATTCCTTGACAATGACGTCGATGGTGGACACATTGTTGAAGACCAACAAGTTGAATACGTCGTCCGCGATGCCTTTGAGTACGTGGCCGACTTTGTCAACCTCGGCCATTTTCTCGTCAACTTTCCAGCAAAGAGCGAGTACGTCTTGTATGTACAAGACATACTATTCAGTTGAAGACTGAACTCTGGTAGCAAGCTCTTTTCTAGCAGCCAGATGCTGACCGGTAGGATTTCGAAAGAGGTCGCTGAGCTTCTCTATGAAAGCATCCCAGCTAGAGATCTCGTCCTCATGTATCTAGAACCAGACACGAGGAGTTCCGCATAAGTAGAATAGGACATTCGCTAACATTATGTTAGTGTCCTAGCGGTTGTTTCGGCTAACACACTCATACAGGCTGAGCCAGTCTTCGACGTCGGCATTATCTTGGCCGGAGAATATGCCAGGATCGCGGGGATTGGTAACTGTAACGTGCATTGTTGTCGGGGTCGCAGGAGTAGGAGGAGACGAGGTGTCGTCACCGGGAGCCATGGCGGAAAGCAGGATGGTGCGGCCGCTGTGGAGCTCCGTGGCGAGGACGGGGAACGACACCCTCCACGAAAATGTTACGCGAACGAAGGATGAAAACTGGAGATCATTTACAAAATATATTTACAAGGGATAATGCAGCGCTGGCCAGTTCAGCGGACAGCTCGAAAGCCAGAGAGCGTTGTTCCTCCTTTTTTCTCGAGTGATGGCGCCCATGCGCCTCATTCAAACAATCAAATACCACACGCGTGTAGCAATATTACACAGAAATGATCCGCATTTGATGTGCATCCACCACATAAGAAACTTACTTGTCAGATTCATGAAGAATTCGACAAGCGAACATGTGAAGGAAGGAATGCAACCGAAAAACTGCTTGCATGTCACTGCATTCTCTGCAGCTAAAAACAGGAGTAAAAGAAGGCATTATGATGGAAATGATAAATGTCACTCAATGACATGATGAATATGCATATATGCGCAGAAAAAAAAAGTTTATGTGGGTTTGTTTCAACTTTCGATATCTGTCAATTGCTGATGTCTACTTCTTTGGTTGTCTACCCAAATATGTTGCAGTCGCAGAACTCTACCACGGGACAGCAACTATAACTTTGAAGGTTGCAGGTGTAATGTGGAGATGTTTCCCGGAAATGAAATACTAGTAGGGGGGTGTGAAAGCTGAATAATGTATATATTAATGGCCTATTCGATTAGTTCATGGAATTGAATAATCATTATTGAATTCAATTTGCCATTGGCAGTTTTCGATTGGTGTCAATCGTTACTATTCGCACACCCCTACTATATAGATAGTATTGTACACGTGGTTAGGCTGTTTTATTGGTATAGAAATTAGGCACACTTCCAGCGCATGTGCCATGCTGTCACGGGTACATACGCTAGAGAGCCCGCCGCAAGCATAGTATTGGAGGTCTCGTCATTAGAGTTTCAGAGCCGCAGTACACGGAAATGTTAAAACAAGCGGTAGCACAGAACATTCGCTTTAGGAAATGTGCATGCACTCACCGCTGCTAGCACTCATTGCGCAAGGGTTATGATCACAACGACCATCGCAAGCGCTCTTAGATACGGGACCTTTTCCTGAGCCTCCTTCGAGTTCACCAGACCGCATCGAATCATGCCACACCTAAGTAAGGAACGCAGAAGCAGATCTACCCCGTTCCCGAGGCGCGGCACGTGCAAACGAGTTGGCGTCCCCCACCTCGTGCGCCGCAGGTGGAGCTATTCACTGCTTGACTCTTCCTGAAAGTGTAGCGAGAGCCTGGTACTGTTCCAGGTAACATGAGTCCCGAGGCAAGACGGCTGTAATGCACCATGAAGCCCTGGCAGCAATCCCCCCATCCGCCTTTGTGAAGGCAGTTGCAGACCGGGAAGGCAATACCGCAGAGAGAAGTAAGCCCTCGTACAATTGGGGCCCAAGGAGTGGCCCTGTGCGCCGGGTGTGACACAATCGCACGGGCGCCTACCATTGGCCGAAAATGACGACACCTGAATGGGCTCGCCGATTGGCCGAACGTGACGTGACTTCGAGATACCGAATGGGTTAAAAGCCAGAGACTGGGAGCAGCAACGGAGGATTCCTTCATTCATCTCTTTCGAGCTTCCTGCCATGGGCTGCAGCGTCAGAGTTGCTGCTGGCCCGTAATGACTTTATGGTTGTTAATTTCTTTGTACTCTCACTGTAAATAATGTAAATAAACCTCCAGTTTTTCATCTCAAAGCCCTCGTCAACTTTGGCCAACTCCCGCACTCAACGGCCAGGTCCACAATCTGGGGGACAGCAATTGGGATTGTCCTACAGATCCAACAGCGCTCGCACACAGGCGTTTTCGCGAAGGGCAGTTTCTTTACCTCCCCATGACACAGGCGTCCAATGGCAAGTCCTCACACTGGCCTTTGGAATAAAATCACATGTTCTACACAAGCAGGAACTGCATAAATAGATTATTTGCTAGAAGTACTTAGCATAAATTGTGCAAGTCTACATAGCGTAAACTGGGCACAAGTTGTCTGCCTTTCTTGCGCTGTCCGTGCTTTTCCTCCTTTCTTTTTCTGTTGAATTTGGAGGCTTTCGAGCACATGTGCAGTGTTGCGCATGCAATAATGGCAGGGCTTCGAAAAAAGGAAATGGCGGAAAACTCTGCTCGATCGGCCGCTATGCACCGCAACAAGCAGATGGCAATTGCTGCAGTAATTTTCGAGGGTACGATGATTACTCGAAAAAGAAAGTGGGAATGGGGTGGTTCAAGCATTATGTGAGAGTATTGATTACGCGAGTAAATAGGAGATATCTTTGTACGAGAAGACCACCTACTGGAACTCACTTGTTTCAAAACTTCACTGGGCATCGGAACACGTGACATTCGGTTTGCTGTGCGACATGGAATGCTGCAGGTCACGCAGCCATCTGCACTTTTCACTGCAGTTTGGGAAATAAAGGCTCGCTCATTGTTTGCTGTTAGTCCTGTTGTTCAGCTGGTGTCGCGTGGAATAAGGCAAACACAGTGTTCTACTAAACACATTGCACGTCACGTCGTGGGGAAAACAAGTTTACAGATATAGTCATACGAGCCTGGGAACTAGGCGGAGGCAAGGGCAAGTTCTGTGTGCACTTGAAGAATGCTTCCACAGTCAAATTTAAACAAAATTAAGCTTGGTTGCAGACACGTGTGCTTGAAGGAATGTAGGGAAGGCGCGGCATCTAGACTGAGCCAAACACTTAAATCTTGAGAAAAGATCCATCCACGTTTTGCCTGCTTTGCAATGTTTAGTGGCTCCACATTTGACAAATGTTGGAACTGACGTGAAAGAGCTTAATGTTTTTTTGCACAGACGGCACCACCAGCAAAAAAAAGCCTGTGAGATTTATTATTTATTGGAAATCTTTTGTTTCAAGCACTGCTTAGTAATACTAGTGAGTGCTATAATACTAGTGAGTGCTAGTAATTACAAGACATTGTGTGACACTACTAATGTGCAGCACTCATTGTGAATTAGCCTGTACATGAAAAAGAATGTCAATTTGCATGGACCTGGCCAGCAGAAAAATTCATTAAAATTCCTTGCTCCTTTGTAGATTTCTTAAACAACACAAGACAGTTTTCTCTTCATAGAATTGCAGAGAAGGGCTTGCTGCTTGATAATTGAAAATTGCAGTTTCAGTTTGAATGGTTTTGCCCCTTCAGTAATGCATGACCAAGTATATCCGTAATTTGCCAATTTGAAGTAGGAACTCATGAGCTGTTCATCAGAACACAAAACAACTTTGCATTTATGATAAGTGCACTGTAATATTTGCCAACGAAAATTCACGTTTTCCCTTTTTTATGCCGTAATTGGGTGCACAAACAGCTCCAGAAGCACTGCCAACGTGATGCTTCCTGCCTTGTTCGGTCAATTTATGTCTACAGGTTGGTTGTCTGCATGTGCCTCTTATCTTGTGAAGCTCATCTTTGGGCTACCTGCTGTAGGCACACACTGATAGATCAGATGCCTCAGTAGATCTTTGTGGTGAGCTGCTCTACATCAAGACTGCATTAAGAATAATGTGTAGAGCGCTTCTGGTGCTGTTTGTGGGTCCTGTTTCGAAATTCTGAGAAAAACGGGGATATTTTGTTAATGAATTTGTAAAGTACAGGAGCGTTTTTAAAATCTCATCAATTGCTGTAACCTCTTCAGCACCCTGCCGCTGCATTACTGCCATTAGAACATGGGCCCTAATACGAGTAACTGAAAATAAGGAAATTAGCAAACGGACTGCAAACGCTACTGACCCACCTGGTGTTCTTCCCCACCTTGCATTAGTTAAATTCTATCTCTTTCAAAATCCACTTTTAATATCATAGATCACCCGGCATAGTGTTGACTGGCGTTGTTCTAGGAGGCATCCTGAGAGGTGGTTTGTTGATTTAATGAGACTTCTACATAGTTGGGTTCATTCACAGTGCATTTGAGAGCATGCTAATACTGTCCACCACATGGAAGGCAGTGTTGCAATGTCTGGTGGGCTTTCTTTTCAGCACAGGAAAAATAACTACTGTAAAACCTCATTAATTTGGAACATCGGATAATTTGGACTTGACCTGTGGTTCTGGCAGGCTTATGCATTATTTAATGCAGTCACTCACGTTAATTCGGACATATTTGGCCACACATCGGTTACTTCGAACAACTCTCTGAACTCGGCACGCATGGAGCGCCGCAAATGTGCAACGCAAAAGAGCAAAAGCGGCATTAAACCAAAATGAAGCGGCAGAGTCCGCATCGCCATAGTCATCAGCACAAATTGTATGTGAATGACAGTAACGCCGGAACTCTTCGTGCCTTTGTGCATTTAAAGCCTTTATTCTTGCGTTTGCCACCGTGCATAACACCCAGTTGGCCGCATGCCTTCATAACGGTAGTCGAAATCCGTGATCGCATTGGTAGTGACCGGGGTTTCATCCGCAGCTGTTATAGCAAACATTAGTTTCATTTTTCCTAGTGCAAAGCTGTTGAGGATGAAGAGCACTGGCTATATTGCCATGGATGAAGATCTGCTGGCGAAAAATTAATCAGCATGTGCGCACAGTAATGAAAAGTGCATCTTTGAAGAGGATGTGCACCGCGGGCTTGCCGCGAGAGAACTCGCGGGGCCTTTGCTGCTGCGAGCGCTAATCAGTCGCGAGATGACGAGCATTTCTGCTTCGACACTGCTTTTGTGCAAAATAGAAACAGGATTTGCTGATTCATTCAGTAAATGAAGGCATGTTGGCATAGTGATCCTTTGTTTATTGTTTTCTTGATACCCTCGATGATTCTATATTTGGTTAATTTGGACATTTCTTTGGTCCCGTGAAGTCCTAATTAACGGCTCTTCACTGTAGCACCAAAGGCAGTGTGATGCAAACAAATGGACGTTGTTAATGAGAATTGGAACTTTCTTTCATAAATAAGAGCACAAAAATCAATATGTAGAAAGTTATCTCAATGGAATTCAATAAAAAGGGGCCCGTTTGCAGCGTACCCTGTGAAAACAATATGCAGGTTTTGTGACAGTAGCTTTTGCCTGATTGCAGCTTGACCAAGCCATACAGCGCAGCCAAGCTATGCCAGTGCTTACAAGCGGCGCTGACCCTTGAAGGCAAGTGCTTGCTGTGGTTATTGCAGCTACAAGCATTCTCGTCTCTCCTACCGACTTCATGCAGTTCACGCTGTTGAATTTGTATTTGAGGAATGTGGTGCAACGTTAAAAAAATATCAAGTGCAAAAATAAACAAAACATATTGGCCTATGTGCTGCAAGTGCATTTGCTTGGACAGTAAATCTGTGCATTGAGAAACTCTCCTTGTAGTGCTTGACAATACTGCACTACTGTAAAACCTCGCTATAACGAAGTTGAAGGGGGAGCCAGAACTACATCGTCAAATCAATTACTCGGTTATATCAATCACTGCATGTACTGCAAACGATTTCCTTAGATGATTTCAAGGGGAACTTTCCTTACTTTGTTATAACCATTATTTTGTTATATCCCATTTTGTTATAGTGAAGTTTGGCTGTATACTAGAAATTATTCATTGGTCAGCTGTGGTAATGGATGAGTCTACACTCAGTCTTTATTTTGGTAGTCATAAAAGAATTTGTCAGCTACTGCACAAGTGTTGTACGCTGCCTTATTAAAACTCTTCCCTTACCAGGCAGTAGGCAATTGATCAGCTTGACCTACCGATTTTTAACCCATTGTTAAACATTCCTATTAGAACTCTTCCGACATTGCGAGCAATGCCATGCACCATATGAAATGGAGACTGCATCTTTACTTTTGGCAAAATTTGGCAATAATCGGTACATTGCGGACACACTCAATAGAAGGTATTATAAAAGCTCCTCCAGTGCTCCTCACACTTCATAAACAATGCAAAATGTGTGCGTTTGTCAACTCAACTACATAATTTTTGAACGACAGCATCAGACAGGACGCAGGAGCTTTTGTTGATTTGTCTAGCTTTGCATTCTTATTACACTTGCACTGGTTTAACCCTTTTCATGCGAAAATATTTCTTTCAAAAAAAGCACTAAAATATCCCAAATTTTCTTGTGACTGATTTATTGTGAACAGCTTTCATTGATGTAATAGTATCTGCAGTTCATTTGTTATTTACTGTTGTCCGTTATTGTGAATTTTAGAGCATGAGCGTCGGCGTCAGCGTAACCAAGCGAACGAGCACAACAGCGAAGGATGAAAGCACAAATGCGGAGCGGTATATCAAAGGCGCGAGTCCCAAACGGCCCCTTCAGTAATGTGCACGCGAGAAACTGGTGTCATGTGGACCCACCAGACCGCTCGATGCATACTCGTATATCGCCTCAGCCCGATGGCTCGTTTCGTACTATCATCTGCTTGCATCTGCTCTCGCTTGCACTTGTTTAGTTAGCATGGTTTCATTTCGTTCGTGCTTGTTTCAATTTTCATGGTTTGAGATTGTTTTTTACAATGATGAGTCTAAACCAAGACATCCTGATGGAAAGGTTTTTGGAGACAGTATGCGATATCAAATTCTGTACAACAAGACGGACCCTGAATGCAAGGACATGGAGGCAATGCAGCAGCAGAAGAGAGTACACCAACATATTATAATCAGTGGCAATGACATCGTCTTCATAGGATATGGCTCGCATTAAGGACGAAGAATATAAACACAGCACCGGCCTGTCAGCAGAGGAAGGAAAAAGCACTCGAAATGTCACACCTACAGAGAGGAGGCAAGATTTTTATGTGGTCACGTGACTGCCACAGCGGCTCGCCACCAGTTGGCGCGGCAGCTCTGCTGCAGCATCGTTTTAAAGCCGACAGTGCGCCGTGTGCATTTTACTGCTAGTGTGTACGGTTCTACGGCGTCGATCACTCTGAGATAGTGCCAAAGTGGCATGCGTTGTCTGTTCACTGAAAACTCCATCGATAAGGCATGCGGTGAGTGCGTCAGAACGAAGTGCTGCATGAGCGGAGGTCCGTCTGTGGCAGCTGCTCTGAATCACGCCCACGCCTCAGCGACGCGCTACCTCTCGTGATCTTCTAATTAGCGAGGTATTTGCGCCACACTTCGCTCGTTTGCAACATGCCATATGAAACAGATTGTTCCATGCCAGCCAGTGTATCGCGAAATGAAAATGAGTATAGAGCTGCGCTCAAATTTCACATTAGGGAGTATCGTAATCGTCGGTGAATTTTTTTTCTTTTTGGTTGCAGGTAGTTATGGCCACAGAAGCAGTCTATACGACACTTGACATTTCTTGAAACAAAAGCCAAGCCTGCTATTACCTTCTTGTAGCCCAAGCATTTCTGCAAATGCCATTTTAAGGTTTTGCATGTGACCAAAACAAATATGGCTGCAATCCATACTTGGGAAGATTTTTACATTGCAGTTTGGATCAAAACCACCACACACCAAACCGCACTATGTGGAAAAAGTGGTGCAGCGGCGGGCAAAACTTATTGTTCTGTGCACCAGTAGTCCTTGCTTGAGGCTGCGGTTCTGAGTGCACCTTCACTGGTCATGTTCGGTCTGCTCGCTGCCGTGGTCAAAGGAGTATGAGTGGTGATGATACTTTCGGTTGGCCTGATGGTGGCGTTATGGTCAGTCTCCCGTACTGCATGGACTATGTAGCACCAGCTGGGAGGAGTGTATGAATCGTTCAGGTCACTTTGTTACCACGCAGCTTATACTCTACATCTATGTCATGCACGTTGCACAGCAACTGGTTTGGACTGGTTTGGCCTTGCGGAATATTGTAAATGTATTGTTAGATAAAGACCATTAATTAGCATCGGTCAAGGTCTCTGAACGCAACCACTCGCAGCCGCATTCCAATTATGGTGTGCAGGTGCGCATCGACGATGCTACCAGACTCATCGACAAGTTGGGTATCCCACCCTCGTGTGCTCCATGTGGAGCTTTCGTACACCCCCCCCCTCCCCCCCTTCCTCCCCATGTGATGCTTCCCGAAAGTGCTACTGGAGGCCGGCACGGTTTGAGGTAGTTGACCCTTGTCCCAAGAAAATCTGCTTTGTAGCACTGAAGGTCGTTCAAGGGCGACCAGTCTCCTCCTGCTGAGCACCTACCAGTTAAGGAGGCGACACAAGACGGAGGCATCCATCGGAGAATAGAGCTCATGGAGTGACCCCATCAGCAAAAGACAGGACTCAGCGAGAAATTGTGGAAGCTTTTTTTATCAAAAGATTGGTGGACAGCTGCGTCAGCAAGCCATCCATATTTTTGAATGAAAATGAGATTGAGTTTCTTGAAGGTTTTGTTTAGGTCTAAAAAGTTTCACCCCTTTTAAAGTTCTTTTTTCTTTTCTTTCTTTCCTTTTTTTTTTGTTACAGCAGTTTGCTCAAACAAAGTGTGTGGATACCTTGTTCTGTGCGCCATGTTTATTGTTTCCATTATCATATTTTCTTGTGCATAGTGACTTCGCCTTTGGCCGAAGCATTGAGGTACGTGGCGATAGTAGACTATGTCCGATGAGCATATCTTGTTCTTACTGTTTCTATCGATTTAGTAACGTGTTCTTAAACTTTTGCGGTATCTTGTTTTTGGTTGATCATGTGTGACCGTATATGTGCTAACTGCGATGCTACATGGCAAGTCTTTTTGCACATGAATAGGCACGTTTCATTGCAAATAAAACCAGTTGTTAGTCAGCACTTGTGGTTTATGTTTCTCTGTCTCTGTCCCAGTCGCGCTGCACCTTTTGAATAGTCATAAACCAACTTGCCCAAATCAAAGCTTTGCTGCAACATAGGTGTGGGACTTGTTTATCGTGTAGGTGTAGGTCTGGCCTAATTAAGTGGCATGTTAAGGCTGCAGTACGCAAAGATATAGATTGAAAGTAGCAGAGATAACACATTTCCCTCAGTAGAATGAGTTGTAGGAAGTGTTGTTCGTAAAGCAATGCTGCTTTTGCTTGCCACTTACCTATTCCTTAGGGCATATCTGCGATATTGTTATGCAAGTTTGCAACATTTATATTTATCTAAATATCAATTAAAATATCTTACAAGGCAGATATGTATGGCATTTGGCTTTATGGAATGCTTATTTTTATTTCAAGCTATAATGTGACGTGCACGACATGTTGCTGGTAACGAGCTTCCTCTAATATTGGTATAGTTTGTATTCCCTGTATGTTTATGCTGCAGTGAATGATCAGTCCAGCTTACTGTTTGTGAATCAAGGACTTCCTTATTTTTGCATCTATGCAGGTCGCTCAAATCACCTCGAGTTTTCGTGCCTGAAACCAGCCTAAAAGCTGTTGGTCACAACAAGAGGGAGACAAGCTTAATGGCTGGAACACTGTGCCAATTATTCCAAGTTTTCTTTGAAATGCCATTTCTGTAGAAAGTTGTGCTGCACCTGTCCCAAAGCAGCATATGAACGAAAGCCTCATTTTGTACATGCTGCCAAACTGCTAAAGCTGAAGCCTGAACCTAAATTGCACTATCATCATAATCCTAGAGGTCAACTGTGTGCAGCGCCCATAGCTACAGATATAAGCTATGGCATCACTCCTTGCACTTCTCTGGCGGAGGTCGCAATGTACTGCCACTCTGCAATATTATTATTTGTGCTATTTGTGCTGAAGTTCCATATGCCTTGAACTAGCAGAGCTTGCTCAAAGAGGCTTTGGGGTCAAAAAGATGCCTGTGATAATGTCTGATCGCACAATGTTTAAAATAGTCATTTATGATGCCATTTCAGAAATAATATGCTTACAACTAAACCAGTGGCATATAACTTGCTATTAACAGGGGCCGTCTCAGAAGTAAAGAACCCTCTGGACGTCTTCACTGTAACTTTGGTTTAGTCACACATGGCCTAATTATACGACATGGTCGTCGTCACATTCCCTTGTTCGGCAATTTTTTTTCTTGCAACAGAAATATGCATGTTTGCCGTGCTTCAAGCAATTCAAATTAGTAGAAGTGCCTTTATGCTGTGATGTTCACACAGTTGGTTCCACTATGTGTACTTATATTTATGGAGTATTTCACTACTTGGTTGTTCGGGCTTGTTTTTATGGCATTTTAAAGATTTTTAGTGCTATTACGCGAAAGGATGTCTAGGACAGAGCATTGTCCTGCCCATCCTTTTTTCTTTTTTCATGAAGTTCTGCTAAAAATCACTTTCACTTAATGTTGAAACCATTGTTGTGTAGATGTACATTCAGCACTGTGCCAAAAGTGCTTGTCGCTGTGCCAGATTAGCTTCTTGCCTGCGCCAAGAAGTGAAATGGCTGTTCCACCACTGGAAGCTTGTGATCCTTGGCTGTACCATCATTGTGCACTGTTTCATCTTTTATAGAAATTTTGTTTGAGAGGACCAGGAAATATCTTCCGGCTCAGGCTGTGTTCTGTGAATTTGTCAAAAAGTATTGAGCATTTTACGCTTAACATGATATCTTATTTTCATTAAACCACCTGTGGCTGTACTCTGCCAGTGTTCTATCACTGATCTTGTGGGCTTGACAATTTTTACTCGGCTATCGCCGACAAAGGCAGCCGAAAAGAGTGACTTGCTCATCGTGCAGCAACTTTTTCCAGGCTGCTATTATTTTGACAGCAAAAAGAACACTGCCACAGACATTGTCATAATATATGGCAACTTTTCTTATGCGGGAGAAAGTACATGCAATGGCGCTGTTTTAGTGGTGCAAGAGGAACAGTAAAGTTTAAAGTATAAGTATAAGGAACAGTAAAGAGAAATAAGGTTAAATGAGGTTGCTAGATTGTCTTTGAAATACCATATTTATTTATTTAGGACTATCCTCATCAGAAATGCACAGTCATTATAGGGCCCATAGTTGCAGTGGTCCATCTTTACAGACTTCAATAAGTATGAACACCTGTATCGGTGACAGTGAAAAAAAAAAATGCCACATCACAACTGCAGAGCTTACTACAAATATTACTAGAGGGAACTCGGGCACTAGTGTGCTTGGGAGCTGCAAGTGTGGTGGTTAGACCTCGCATGTGGTCACTAATACAAGGATTTGCTAAACTTTGTCCTTATGGCTTCAAATGACTTCATGGCGTTAAAATTTAAGTTGGTGCTTGCGCTCGGCTGCACTAGCCTGCTCTTCTGCCCAGGCCGCAGCATCGGCACGGCGCTGACGAGCTCGTTCCCAGCTCCGCTCGCGACGTTGCTAATGGAAAGGTGCATGTTCCTAAGGGGTACGCATGATGTGTGGACTACCCATTGCGGAGCTGTAGAGAAATTGCTGCGCGCGCGGCCGGCTGCGACTGAGAGCAACGACGTCACTACTGGCGCAGCTAATCCAACTCTACCTAAATAGCACAATGCCTTTTCGCTCCGATCCATGACATCATATTACTTTGCCCGACTGCCACAGAATCTAATGGGGATGCTCCCGAGTAGGCAACAGTGATTTTAACGTCACCGCTTTCATCACGCCAGCCTTGTGAATGGAAATTTCGGGCAAGGTAGCGTGACGTCATGGATCCTAATAAACAGGCTAATCGCACGCCTGTCTCTTTTCTTTTTTTTTCGCGCGTGCGCATAGGGTTGCGTCGGAGTAGTTTTCAGCGTACAGGCGACCGACAGGCGGACGGACGAATCGGCTCGCCATATACAGCTTCGCTCTAAAAATTTTACCAAAGCAACTATAATGCTTTCCCACACGTAAGCAGTATTGGGTGCGAACTCCACAACTGGAAAAGCTGGCGCCACCGCCGGCGTGACGTGGCATGAGGGATCACGCGGACACAGCGGCCGCGTCGCCTGCTTCGGAAGTATTTGGAAGCGCCGAAGTGAGCTGAAAACGATAGTTCAAAGTCTTACCTGCGCTGCGGTTCTGATTAAGTGGTTACGCTTTCTCGCCTTGGGTGTCTGCTTGACAACGTTTGAAATTACTATGATAGATAATGGCTGCCTTTGGAGGCGTGCAGAATGGTAGGCTACTGCCCTGTGCCGCAGTGCCGGACGTACGCAACGGAGCCCGGTGTCAGCTTTATCAACATGTAGCCGCAGGACAAGAAGCTGCGTCAAGTTTGGCCCGCGAAACTTAGAACCTGAAAAGAGCCGTCGTCTACAACTCGGGTATGCAGCAAGCACAGACGCGAGGAATATTTCTGGTACGGCGTCGGGACTGCTGTGTTCGGTGAGTAGCAGAAAACGCGCACTGAGACGCTCGTCGCGCTCGATGCCTGGCTGATGCCGCGACGGTTTGGTCTATGAACTTGTTGATGCTACATACTGGCAAGTTCACTGGAATGGAAAGGAAGCGGTCAGAAGCATATTTTAAAAAATGTGTGGTATATGGTCATGTTTGTGTTATGAATTAACGCACTGGATTAGGAAAGAGGAGCAGTGGGAAATTGCCCGCTGAGAACACCGATAAACATACAGTGGGACGCAACTTAAGAAATTGGAACTTCCAAAGAATTTAGAAAAGAAAGGTTGAATCGTCGCGACGGCACATCACAGTCCCCGTAGGCGTCGAAGTCTCTAACGAAATTATTTTTTAACAGCTCTGGTAGCGTCCACGCAACAATGGTTGCTCTTGTACTGTCAAATGCTCATATTCTGCGACCTAAAGCTCACGGCACGGTGCAGCAGCCATAGTGTCCCTGTATATGCTCCCGGGGGGAGCTAAGTTGCGCATAACTTTTCCGGCGGCGCTCGCATCGCTATTCGCCGAGCGCTAACGCGTGGTGCAAAATGACGTCAAATCTTCAACTGCGCCGCTGCGAAGCCAACTTTACGGGCGTGACGCCGACTCGTTTCCGTCAGTGCTATAGAAACCCGCCGTGGTTGCTCAGTGGCCATGGTGTTGGGCTGCTGAGCACGAGGTCGCGGAATCGAATCCCGGCCACGGCGGCCGCATTTCGATGGGGCGAAATGCGAAAACAACCCTGGGTACTTAGATTTAGGTGCACGTTAAAGAACCCCGGCCAGGTAGTCGACATTTCCGGAGTCCTCCACTACGGCGTGGCCCATAATCAGAAAGTGGTTTTGGCACGTAAAACCCCATAATTTAATATTTTTAATTAGTGCTATCGAAATTGTGATCAACAGAACGTCGAGCGTGCGTTGCACCGATCGACGGGGGTACAGCGTACCAAACTGCGCAAATCACATGGAAAGTGGCAAAGCGTTTTGCTCGTCTAAGACGGACGAGACCGGCCGGCTCCGAAAGGGCAGGATATGCGAGGTGCGTTCGTCTTGTTTACGCTAAAGCAGCATTTACCTCGAGTAACACTCCTTTTCACGCTGAAATGCGTACGCCTGGCTTGAGAGGTTCACTTGTGCAATTTTTTGTGTATATGAGCAGCGCGACACAGACGAGGGACCGAGAATGGACGATACGTCTGTGCCGCGCTGCATATATACGCGAAAAATGTTAACTTACCAACTCGCCCAGTTCGCTATGTTACTTGTACGATTGTTCTGACTATGCGGCTCTAGAACGGTGTGTTCAAAACAAAGTAAATACTAGCAGATACAATTTGCCCGCTGAACCTGGCTTTCCTCTACTCTGTCTTCTTTTTTTTTTAATTTTCTGTCGGCGTTCTGATTTTTCATATGAGGTCGATTGATGTACTGGTGTTCATTGTTTTGTACTAAGCGAAAACATCGTGCGCTCTCGCTGTTGAGACAGCATTGATAGCTTCAGCATTTACCGCCCGCAATATGTTGCTTGTTCGAGTCGATGTGAGGAATGTGAAATTATTCTTGTACGTCGAATAATCGCTATGTTATAGTAAATTAACCTGAGTAGTGTGAAGATATAAATAAAAATTTGTTGTCCTATTACAGTCTGCAATGCGTGGATAATTTGCAAGTTTGCCATCTTATGTGATTAGTATAATTAAAATAACCTGTTGTTCCTCGAGATCTTAATAACTTGTTGCCTTAATAATAACTCTTAATAATTTAATAACTTGTTGCCTGAGGAAACAATATGTCGCCTTGAAGAATACAAGTCCACTTGTCGAAACGGCTCCTGCATTCACCTTGTTCACGTTTTGCTCATCGTCTTGAATTTCCATCTCCCGCATTCTCCGTCTTTTCTCTGGTTGCCTTTCCAGTGGCTTTGAATTCTACTCCCCAAGGCTGCAAGAACCAGCACTCAACCCTGCTGCCACCAGCCATTGCTCATCCATTCCCTTGTACGAAATAAATTTGATCTTGAAGCTCGTGCATCTTGAATATTTTTTCACTTGCAGATTTGCTGCTATGAAGCAGCTGTTAAGGTTGCGGTTGAATTGTAAAAATAAGCTTTGGATAAAATGTGCGCATGTAGACATTTGAAATTCGTTTAAATCTACGTGTCTTTACCGCACATATCGAAAACGTGCAGTGGCTGTGAACGACGGTTAGTGATGAATGACGGTCACGGTTAACGGTCACTGATATAACTGCAGGTACGATAGTTCTCTTGGCGACGATCATTATTCGTCTGGATTCGGCAGCCAAAACGTGCTCACGTAATTGTCCACCACTCGTGTGTGAAGTTTTCTTTAAAAACCCTTCAAAACATTTCTCCGCGAGAAAACTTCATATGCATGCTGAAAAACACTACCACTTTTGGTTCGAAGGTAATGCGCGTTTGCACGCGAACGTTTGAGCTGTTCATACGTACGTACGTTCGCGCGTGTGTTTATATATGTGCGTACATATATGTACATGCCAACTGAAGATTGCGGTTGGCACCCGTCCGGCTACGCCAATCGTTCTAGCGTAGCCTGCATTAAAAGTGCCCTCTTGCTCAGCGTTTGCGAACAATTGCCGCATGTAGCTGGCGACCAGCAGACAAAAAAGAAAATGGAACACCGCTGTTACCATCGGCCTGCAGGGCTACGGACCTGATAACCTTTCCCGGCCCGCTGCAGTGTTTTCGATCGTCTTGCGGGATGCAAGAGTTGTCGGACGATCCCACCGCTGTCAACCAGATGTAGGAGTTGTCGGACGATCTCGCCGCTGCCACCATTTGAAGGAGTTGAAGGTCGTAGAGAGGAACTCGGTGAACAGTGTTTATTTACATCTTAGACAAGACATATATCGACAGTCTAGCGTGACTCCCATATGGAGCCCGCAAGACTAACATACAGCTTACGAGCGCACAGCTCACGAGTACATTTCGAGCACACAGCGAGCACACCACTAGCAGCCGGCAAACGCTGCTTATAAGCACTTGGTCCCCCCTTGATTCCAAGCGAACGGAAACGTTCGTCCGGTCATCGTTCGACGTCACCGTAGACCAGCCCTTTTGGAGGAGGATGAGGGCTGTCGACTTGGAGGAGGATGAGGGCTTACCTACACGTGCCGCACACACACACACAGGTGCAATGGTCCGGAGCCGACGTCAGAGGTTGGCGGTTTCAACACAAAGCCTGCTTCGTCGAACTCCTTCACTCGCAACGGCGACAAGGCTAGAATTTGGCGGTTTCAGCACAAAGCCGGCTTCGTCGAACTTCTTCACTCGCAACGGCGACGAGTCTAGAGGTTGGCGGTTTCAGCACAAAGCCTGCTTCGTCGATCCCCTTCACTCGCAACGGCGACGAGGCTAGAGGTTGGCGGCGGCGTTCCAAGATGAGGTTACCACCGCTGGCGTAACTGGCTGGCAAACTTGCACTGCAGCTGGCCGTTCTTAACAGGGAGTGGCAATCTTCGGAGAACTGGCGACGCCAGCAAAGTGAACCGATCATGCACCTCCTCCGGAGAACTGAAGACCACAGCAAAGTTAATCAGCCATGCGCCTCCTTCGGAAAGTCGACAGCGCCAGCAAGTCTAGCCACGTTCGGCGGACCGAGTATTGTTACTTGATTCGCTGTCGCCTTCACGGTCTACTTGGAGCAAGAGGACTCCTGGAAAATGGGGTTTTGTGGTGCGTTTTCGCGGGCCCCAGAATTCGTCAGTCTGCTGACTTTCGCGGCGGCTACCTGAGAAGTCAGCTCTGGAATCAAGAGGCGCCCGCTTGGGCCAAGAGTGACAACTTTGTTGTACGAGGACCCTCTCAACTCGGCTTTTGGGAATCCAAAGTGCATATGTGAGTGTGTGATCCCTCCCCCTCAAAGGCGGGTCGACTACGCCTCCAACGACTGTGGACGGTCCGATTGGACAAAGGGTGGACAGTAGTTTTCCCTCACCAAGGGATCTAGGGAGGACAGAGGGTTTTCGAGGAGCAGTTTGTCGGCTGCTAGTCGTGCTCGTGTGCTTCGTACTTCGTCTTTCGGGCTCCGTTTGGGAGTCATGCTAGACTGTTGATATGTATCTCCTGTCGTAATGTAAATACTGTAAATAAATCTCGTACTCCTAGTTCTCGATGAGAGCAAGTTCCTCCCTACAACCACATCCCAAGCGTGGGTGAGTTGAACGACGGCATGGGCCAGCTACCACATATTTCATGCCCGGCTCCAACCCGTAGAACTGGTAGCCAGCGGTGGGAAGCTCCTCCCTTCAGCTACGTCTAAAACCTTACAACTGGAAGGCTGCGGTGAGATCGACCTACAGCTCGTAGACAGCAAGGAGATCTCAAGGATTTTGGCACATGGTGACCGACCGGTATCCCGATCAAGTTGTAGGCGACTTGGGATTGACCACCTCTTACAACTGACTGGATAAGGCAAAGAAGGACTTGTGGTATGGTACTGCTTGAGTGGGTAAGCGTTTGGTTTTGGCTGTTTTACCAGGCTTCGATTTCTCTGTGTTTGTAGATTTGAATCGCTGGGGATCTTTTACTTGTATTCAGATTTGCGTGGGTATGGCAGCAAGTATTGTGTAACAGCAGAGCCAAAGCTTAAAGTAGTGACCATGGCCCTATTGTGTTTGACGAGAGCTGACCTGTTGTGGTTGTGTGAAGAGGTCGAGGTGGACGTAGAGGAGGACTTTACGGAAGCAGAAATTCGTAAGACCATTCTCCAAAGTGACAATGATTTGAAACTCGTCGAACATCTAGGTAAACGAATTCTAGGCAAAAAGCGGGAACAGGAAGCAATTAGGTAAGAACAGGAAGAAATGAGGCAAAAACAGGAAGAAGCTATGCAGAAACTGAAAAAAATTTTGCAGGAAGAAGGTCTAACAGAACTAACGAGGCAGTACGTTGAACAAATAGATTTAACGTTTGGAGCAGTCACTCGAACGAAGTCAACAGCGGCTTGAGAAATATGTAGGTTGGGCGCAGCGAAAGTGGGGGAAAGTCGATAGCACATTTTGGTCGAAAGCCGAGAGAAGCAGTAGTAGCTGCGAGATTGGCCGCACGTTCATAGGTGGACTAAAGTGCTAGCATGCTAACGATGCCTTAGCGGCAACAGAGGCCGTTAAAGGCCCTAGTGAGAGCGACGAGGTGCTGTGCTAACAGAGCACTGTAGAGACAGCTAGGCCAGCTGTGAATCAATTGGCACAGTCACCGCGTGTGTGCGTCGCTTGTAATGTTAACGAGGTCTTTTACGAAATCGAGTACTGCGGACCCGACAGACGCGAGCACCCATGTCGAGTCAGATCTGCGTGTCGAAGGGAAGTGCCAGCTGGACGATGCATTTGAGGGCAGTACGCAGGAGTGCGAGCTGCGTAGCTTAAGGGAAGACAACCGCATTGTTTAGGGATCGGTGCAATTGTCCGCAGTCTAGGTAGCCAAGAGAGGAATGATTTAGTTATCATTCGGACTGTGCGCGTGAGAGAGCGATTGAGGCTGACGAGTTGTTTGCCGATGCAAGACGAGACGAGGTGGTAGGGAGTCGTGACGCGGTCAGTCGAGTTTATGGTTAAAGCCTGGCGCCAGGGAGCGATTTGGCAAGACACTGCAACGTCTTGAATGAGCTGATAGGGTGCCGGTCCTTTTGTTTTCCTGGGGAGCCAGAATAGCTTTCGAACAGCGACCACCTTGAGTACGGCTCAAAAGCGTGAATCCATCGTAAACGTTTGGAACGGGAGACCAAGAGAGCTTCCGTAGAAGTAAAACGTGTTGTTTTGTTTTATTTTTTAGCATTTGAAGATTTTCGCGATTTGAGACTAGTTTCTTTTAATATGTAAGGTATGAGCTCTGTCTACGTTTTCGTTAGAGAAGCTCAGAGATTTGAAAGATGCTCATTATGAGCACCTTTAATTTCGCGGAGAGTTAATTAATGTGTAGGTTGGCTATTTTTTGTGAGTAAACAAGCGCCAAGGTTATCGGTGAGATGTCTATGGTAACGCGTGTGTGCATTATTTAACTTTCTTTAATTTTAGAAGTGTTTTCAAAATTTCTATGGTTAAGCACGTAGGTTTTCAATAAGTGCATAATTTACACTGACAAGCGTTTTAATTTCCATTAGCGCGTGTCCTGTGCGGACGGAAGGAAGCAGAACGTTTATGACTGGGTCGCTCGGTGTGTTGAGGACGGCCGCGTTCTGACTTCTCTAGTAGGCGTGCGTAGAACTAGTTATTAGAAGACGCAATTTTTTAAGGGTTCTGTGGAGTGCGTAAGTTACGCAAGGTTAGTTGTTCGTATGAGGTAGGTGTCCTGTATGGACTAGAGGAAGAAACGTGAGTAGGCATTATTAAACGTTTGCGTACGACGCAAATAAGCGTTCTGAATAGAGACCACAAAGCTAGCGCGATTGTGATTACGTACCTGTGGAGTTGACCAGACTGTTCAGTGGCACCAGTACGTGCGATATGTACGCCACTGCGATAGGGTAGGAACAGGCTGTTCGTGAAGTTAGGCCGCTTAAGTTATGTTCGGTTGTTTTCCTTAATTGTTTATCTTTCTCTCGTTTCGTTTGCAACGACAATATCACTCTGGCCTTGTCGACATTCAGGGAGATATAGAAAGCTGTTTAGAAAGGTGGTTGGAACTGCTTTATTAAAATTGGGAGAAAAACAGTGTACATTTTGACCGAGTAATAGCCTGGCGAGTCAGGGGTGAAGAGCCTGCGCTTGCACGTGGTGCAGCGCTATGTTGTTTCGTTTGTTTTACGTACGTTCTCCACGGCCCGGGATCCCGATATTCAGCACATGAGGCTCGTCATCAGTACCCTACATGTTCTATCAGCGTTACTCATGGCCAGCGAATTGAGTTCACCGGCCATTCCGAACTTCCGGGGCGAGGAGGAGCTGTTAGATACGGACCCTTTTCCTGGCATCACTCGAGTTCACCAGACCACATCCAATCGCCGTCGCACCCAATTAAGGTGCGCAGAAGCGCGTCTAACATGTTCCCGGACCTGTCAGACAAGTTGACGACCCCCACCCGAGGCGCCGCACGTCCAGACAAGTTGTCGACCCCCACCTCGTGCGCCGTACGTGAAGCTATTGTCCCACTGCTTGACTCTTCCCAAAAAATGCAACGGGAGCCTGGCACGGTTCCAGGTAACCTGTGTCCCGAGCGAAGTTGTTTTGCAGCTCTGTAAGGTCTCTCGAAAACAACCCGTCTCCCCCCGCTCAGCGCTTGGAAACCCGAAGGCAACGCCTTGGCAAGTCGCCCCTCGGACAATGGAGCCCTTGGAGCGACCCCCTGAGCCGAATGTGACGGCACTTGCACGGGCGCCTACCATTGGAGGAAAATGATGACGCCTAACAGGGCTCGACGATTGGCCGAAAATGACGACACCTGAGCAGGCTCGACGATTGGCCGAAAATGACGTGACCCCGAGACACTGAAGGGGTTAAAAGCGAGAGACATCGAGCAGAGAGAAGCATCATTCATTCATCTCTTTCGGGCTTCTTGCCACGGGCCGCAGCGTCCGACCTGCTGCCGGCCATCGATGACTTTATTACTGTTAATTTCTTTGTATTCTTAGTGTAAATAATGTAAATGAACCTCCAGTTTTCATCTCAAAATCCTCCTCAACGTCGGCCAACTCCCACACTCAACGGCAAGATCCAATAACTGGGGGACAGCAGTGGCATTGTCCTCCAGATCCAATAGAGCCTTCGTTTTAGTTCTTCGTAAATCTCTGCTCTTCTGCAACGCGACGGCCAGGTCTGGTTAAACTCAGGGGGAACGTGAACGCTCGCTTTGGCAGCACAAAATTTCGGGGCATAATTTGGGGTTCCCAGTTGAGCGGTTTACGTTGAAATTTTGACAGGAAGCCTGGTGGGTTAACAACTGATTCCGGGCGTTTGCACGCTGAGTGGTATTGTGTTGCCGGGATCGACACTTCTGTTCCGGTTGTTGCAGAGAGCAAAGCCATATTCTTGCTCGCCAGCGATTCTCTTCCTGCCCAGAGGTTATCAGCACTGGCCAGTCGAGATTTTCCGGTCCATGGAGGAGCTGTTACGATCGGCCTGCAGGGGTACTTACCTGCGAACCTTCTCCGGCCCGCTGCAGTGTTTTCGATCGTACTCCGGGGGTGGCGATCTTCGGAGAACTGGCTACGCCAGCAAAGTTAACCGACCATGCACCTCCTCCAGAGAACTGCAGACCACAGCAGAGTTAATCAACCATGCGCCTCCTTCGGAGAGTCGACGGCTCCAGCAAGTCTAGCCACGTTCGGCGGACCGAGTATTGTTACTTGATTCGCTGTCGCCTTCACGGTCTACTTGGAGTAAGAGGACTCCAGGAAAAGGGGGTTTTGCTGTGTTTTTTCGCGGGCCCCAGAATTCGTCACAGTCTGCTGACATTCGCGGCGGCTACCTGAGAAGTCAGCTCTTGAATCAAGTGGCGCCCGCTTGGGTCAAGCGTGACAACCCATGTGTACGAGGACACGCTCAACTCGGTGAGTTCTGGGAACCCAAAGTGCGTATGTGAATGTGTGACCCGCCGTGGTTGCTCAGTGGCTATGGTGTTGGGCTGCTGAGCACGAGGTCGCGGGATCGAATCCCGGCCACGGCGGCCACATTTCGATGGGGGCGAAATGCGAAAACACCTGTGTGCTTAGATTTAGGTGCACGTTAAAGAACCCCAGGTGGTCAAAATTCCCGGAGTCCTCCACTACGGCGTGCCTCATAATCAGAAAGTGGTTTTGGCACGTAAAACCCCAAATATTATTATTAGTGAATGTGTGAGCACTCCACCTCAAAGGCGGGGTCGACTACGCCTCAAACTACTGTGGACGGTCCGAATGGACGAAGGTTGGGCATTCGATTGGATTGGAGCCTACTTTATTTGTGCCTGCAATTGGGCGATCGCGCGCCCCGACGAGGGCCTTCGTCATCTACGACGTCGCCGTTACTCAGCGCGGGTCTCCGCTCGCCGTTGCCGGCTCGCTGGGTCTCGGTCGTAGCTCTTCGCAGCTGCCTCGAGCCGCGGTGGGAGCGTTCTTGATTTTGCCTCTTCTGGATTTTTAACGCAATTCCACAAGGTGTGATTGCAGTCTGCCATCTCCCTTCGGCAAACTCTATGCATCAGTCTCGGGCTCGGTAGCGACCCGGTCTGGAGCTGTCTCAGTGTACCGCCTCCGCTCGACTGAGCCTCGGGTGCGGGGGCGGGAGAGTCCTGCGAGCCAGGCGGTATAGGCCTTCGTGATTTCATTGTAATCTGTCATGCGGTCCTTGGTTCCGAACCACGTCGGACGACCTGTCGCCGGGGCGCGGTTGGTTAGCGCTCGCAATTATGGTTCTCATTGCGTTCCGACGCGCCGCCCGCGTGCGCCGGGAACCCCTTCAGTCGCACTCTTCTGTCTTGTAGTTTGACCGCTCGCAGTACGCGCTCAGCCTCCCTGCAGATTTGGCCTTTGGCGAAGTTTCACACCGCCTGTCTCGAGTCACTTAGCACCGTGTGGCAGTTTGCGTCGGCGATGGCTACCTCCTCCGCTTGTTCCCCTCCGGCGCTTCTCACGCTCGCTGCCGTCCTCGTGGCGCCGGTTGATGCCTCTATGACGACCCCTGCGAAGGCGCTCCGTTGGTATTCGGCCGCGTCCACGTACCGCGCGTGTTCCTAGTTGGCATGCTAGTCGATGAGAGCCTTGGCCCTCGCCGCTCTTCTCCCTTGTTGAACTCGGCATTCATGTTCTTCGGTATGGGGTCGATTCTGGTCTGGCGTCGGACCTCTTCGGGGACGAGGAGCTTCATCTCCACCTCGTTCGAGCATCCTATTCCCAGATCGTCCAGTATGTTCCTCCCGGCTTTGGTCATGGACAGCCACTCCAGTTGAGAGGTGCGTGGCGCTTCGGCTATTTCTTCAAGCGTATTGTGTATACCGAGTTGTAACAAGCGGGTCGTGCTCGTGGACTCGAACAGGCCCAGCGCCGTCTTGTACGCTCTTCTGATGAGCACGTTGATTTTGTTACGTTCGTGTTACAGTCATCTGTGGTAGGCTGCAACGTACGCGACGTGGCTGATGACGAAGGATTCGACGAGGGCTCTTCTCTCTCGTGCCAGCCTCCCGGGAAGTGATTCGTTTAAGGAGTCTAATCGCGTTGGCTGCTTTTGCCGTGAGAAGGGTGATGGTTTCGCCGTTTCTTCCGTGCTTTTCGATGACCATGCCTAGGATCCTAATTTTGCCGACCTCGGGGTTTACGTTGCCGGATTTGGTCACGATTCTGATTTTTTTCGTTTTCGCGTTGTCTGGTCTTGCAGCTGCTGTTTTTGGTAGGTGGGAGTATGAGAATCTCCGATTTGCTTGGCGAACATCTCAGTTCAGTGCCTTCCAGCTGATCTTCTATTGCGTCGACGGCGGCTTGCAGCGCGCCCTCGATGTGGGCGTCGCTGCCACCGGTCACCCACAGCGTGATATCGTCCGCGTAGATGGTGTGCCTGACGTCTTCGATGTCCGCGAGCTTTTCGGCCACTCCGATCATTACCAGGTTGAACAGCATTGGCGAAATGACCGATCCCTGCGGTGCGCCGGTGCTCCCGAGCTTTGTCTCTTGCGTCTGTAGGTCGCCTGCTCGTAACTCGGCGGTCCTGTCCGTGAGGAAGTCCTTGATGTAGTTGTAGGATCTTTCACCCATGTTGAGCGTGGAGACTTGGGACAGAATCGCCGAGTGTTTCACCTTATCGAAGGTGCTCTGCAGGTTGAGCCCTAGGATTGCTTTGTTGTCGCGGGCGCTGCCGCCATCGTCGATGATTTCGTATTTGAGCTGCAGCATCGCGTCCTGCGTGCTGAGGTGCTGTCTGAAGCCGATCAAAGTGGCCGGGTACAGCCCCTCTCGTTCCAGGTAGTCTTGCCACCTGTTGAGCAGGATGTGCTCCAGCACCTTGTCCACGCAGGACGTGAGCGAGATGGGCCGGAGGTTATCCGTGTCCGGCGGCTTCCCCGGCTTGGGGATCAGGATGGCCTTGGCTGTCTTCCACAGCTTTGGCAGCGCGCCCGCTCTCCAGCACTTGTTGAAGTATTTGGCGAGGTTTTCAATCGAACCGTCGTCGAAGTTGAGGTCGTGCAGGGCCGCGCGTACCTCCTCGACGTCGATGTCACAATCGAGCTTTGCGTTAGGTAGGCCGCTGTACGGCGCGTGTTGTTCGGTGGGTGTAGTCGGCAGGTATTTGTCGTTAATGCGCCTGGTGACTTCGTCGGCGCCGTGTACTGAGACCGCCCGACGTATGAGCCTGGCAAGTCTGTCCCTTTGAGGCGACTTGGTCTTGGTTTCGTCGAGCAGGTGCCGCAGCAGGGGCGCTGCAAGCGCTTGATTTCGTCGGACGTGTGTTCCTGCAGCTCCGGCTTTGGAGTGCTTTTTCTTTTTGGAACTATGAAATGCCGCCACCTCTGGCCGCTCCTTGTAGCCAGTCCACCTGTGGCACCGAACCGAGCCATCGACGGCCCCCGGGATACTGCCGGGGGCAATGCAGCGTCGCCTAAAGTGAGTCAGAATGCTTTAGGCTTAGCCGCCTCATCGCGTGAACAGCGATACCGCCAAGGCGCAATAACGTCACGCAAGAAAGAGCAGCTGCGGCAGCAGTTAGCTGTGGAGATCATGGCGACTACTCCTGCTGCTGAGTCGGTTACCGCCACCAACGAAGAGACGATGGAAGACGAGGTAGGGGACCCGCGAACACAGGCGTCTTTGTGCAACGCTGCATCACCGGGCGCGTCTCCAGTGCTTGCCTCGTCAGTTGCTACTGTCCAGAAGCGTCCGTGTCTGCTGAATCCAGACGCCCTCCCGGAACGCCCATCTAACAGCCCCCCTGGATCGTACAAAGTTGCCATCCGTCCAAAGGAAGGCTACAACATAGAAGACATCCCTACGACGACCCTTCAGAAAACGCTCGCTTCTTGCGTCACCGCGACGGGCTTCTCAGGCTACACATATCACCGGGCCTCCAACACGGTGTCGGTGTGGGTGCCGTCCTTAGAGAAAGTGTGTGCCCTGTGCACATTGACAGCAATCACCCTTCCCAATGGACGCGTCTTGCCCGTTCAAGCATACCTGCTCTCTGGCACGGACATCTCTCGCTACGTGGTAACAGGGGTCGATCCCGACGAACCGCCGGAAACTCTACGTGATAATTTGACTTGTGACACTCATCATGTGCTGCTAGCCTGCTACCTAGGACGTGGTCGCACGTGCCTGGTAACAGTTTCAGGACCCGCTACCACACCCAAACGGACTATCTATAATGGCGGGTGCGTCCTTCGACCTCGTTCATACCGCCCAAGCCTAGTATACTGTTATCAGTGCCTACAACAAGGCCACATGCGTGCATCGTGCCCTAACCCGGCTCCGGTGCAGACAAATGAGCCAAACGCCTCCCAAGCATTTCGATGTGGTCTATGCAAATCCAATTACCATTCAATAACGGATCGCACTTGCCAAACAAAACGTAAGGCTCAGAAAAGTAAACGCGGCGTTCGCACTTTTCGCCCTTCCACATACCCAGGACCTGTTGGTGTCTCCCAACCGCTTCGCTCCGCTAACAGAAGAGGATGAAACCATCGAGAAAGATGACCCTTCATCATCTAAGGGGGTATCTACTCCTCAGGTAACTTACAGCGATGTTACTAGCCGTACTCGTCACAGGCATCGTGCGTCTACAACGGCCCAGGAGGAACTTCAAAAGGAATTGGGTGACATCGATCGCAACATCGAAAGATTGCAAACGGAATTATCCAAACTCAACTCTCGCCGCATCCGCCTTGTCACTGCGAACACTTCGTCGAGAACAAATAGGTGGCACATCGGCGAACATCGGCGGCACAAACGCCTCATAAATGTCATTCACCAGTGCCGGCGTCAGGTATTGCGTCTGTGCGTGAACCTGCGCCTAAAATCGCCTCCGACCCGGCATCGCTTCTGCGTTATGTTGTGCGACAGTTACAGGCCCTAACTGCCACTCTTGCGGAGCACTTATTATGATGGCTGCCGCAATGGCCTCCAACCCCCGTTCATATGTAATTCGATGGAACTGTCGGGGTCTCGCTAACAAGGTTGGCGAGCTCCGAGAACGCATTCGCTTGGGCTCACTTCGAGCTTGGGCGTTCCTCCTGCAGGAGCAGAACTCTCTTCCTCGAATCTCGGGGTTTACTAGCTACGCAACACCTTCCATCCCAGATCGCCGTGCGTGTCTGTCAGGTGATGAACCAGGCAAAGCAGCTATATATGTTCGTACCTCCCTCGTTCAGACGGCTATACCTATGGTGACATGGTGCACTGCGTGGCAAGAGGTCGTGGCTGCAAAGGTGCAACTCTCTCAGTGTGCTATTGTGCTTGTGTCGTGTTATGTGCGTCCTCACTCGGGACAGGCGCCCCGTCTTCGTCTAGGGTGGATCACCTGGCTTCGTCGGCATCATCCTGGCTGTCCTATTCTCATCGTCGGTGATTTCAATGCTCCTCACCGTGAGTGGGGGTACTCTGTGTCTAGTGAACGTGGACGTCTCATCCTTGATACTCTCACCCAGAAGAAGTTTCATCTGATTAATATCGTATCCATGGCTACATGTGCACGACGTTGCACCCATCCACGAATGCCACCGTATTCACCGGACCTGGCCTGGTGGTTGGGCCATCAGACAGTTACCTGGCATCGAGAACCGGACTGTTGGGGGAGTGATCACCATCCCATTCGGCTCGGCTTAGCCCCTCAGACAACCGACCGCCTCCGTCGCCAATGTAGGGTTATCGAGTGGGACACGTTTCGTGCCTCGTTATCAAGGGACGCTCTCGCCCCTCTATGCGACCCCACCCCGATGTTACTACCGGCGGTCAAAACAGCCACTTTAACGTCATTGGTCGAGGGATCTCGTCCGGCGCCAGGTCTTCGACTCCTACAGCTTTGGGCACAGCGTCGCCAAGCAGAGGTCCATGCCAGCCGACACCCAGATTCCGTGGAGGCTCAACTCCGCCACCGTCAGCTGACAGCTGCAGCTAGACGCCATGAACGCCGCCTCTCACGTCAACGCTGGTTGGCCTGGTGTTCTTCGCTAGGTCCAACCACCAGCGCCGCCTCAATTTGGAGAACGTTCCGAGCAATGGAAGTTGGTGGACGCTCTCCTGACCCGGGTTCCAGCGCGTGCCTCGAGTCTGGCAAAACCGCAGACGTCTTTGCATTTGACATAGCGCAGGCATTATTTCCTGGTTATGATACGCAGCCACCTGTGATCTCCGCCCCATTTACGCTTCCGCCTAGTGCAGGGGCACTCCCATCAGCTCACGCTATCGCTGGAATGCAGTCTCCGTTCACGATGGTTGAATTTCTCGCTGCAATAGACCAAGCCAAATTGAAGACTGCCCCGGGTCCTGACGGTGTGACCTATGAGGCGTTTAAAAACCCAGAAGGAGCCACCTTGAAATATGTTCTTAGCTCGTTAAACGCTGCATGGCTGTCAGGAGAAGTACCGGAGCACTGGCTGCAAGCAGCTATAATCGCCATCCCAAAGCCCGGCAAACCTCATGACAACATATCAAATCTTCGACCAATTTCTCTTATGTGTACATTATGGAAATCGTTGGAACGCATGGTGGCTAACCGTCTCCAGTGGTGGCTAGACGTACATCACTGGTATCATCCGTCGCAAGTTGGCTTCCGCCCCCACCTCGGTGCAGAAGACGGCCTAGGTCACTTGTCCTCTATGGTTTTGATTGGTGGCCGATCGACCCGAGTGAGGTCCGTGCTCGGCATGGATGTGCACAAAGCATACGACCACGTCAGCCACGCTGCCCTCGTTGAAGTGCTACGCTGGATTCACTTACCCGCTCACATATGCAAGTTTATTCACACCTTTCTTACATCTCGTGAATTCGCCATCCTCATCAACAAGGAGAATGTGGGATCCTTTCGGCCACATCGCGGTGTACCGCAAGGGTCAGTGCTGGTCCCCATACTTTTCAACATTAGCCTCCTACCCTTGGCATGGCGGTTGGGCGACATTGCTGACCTGCACGCACTCATTTATGCGGATGACATCACAGTCTGGACCGTCCACCCGTCTCTCCAAATTCAAGCCACAAGGTTACAGCTCGCTCTTACAATTACAGATCAATGGTGTTCTTTTCTGGGACTCACGTTGTCGCCTGAAAAGACGGCTCTGCTTCCGGTCGCGAATGCGCGCGGCCGCCGTACGTTTAACACCACCCCTATCGCCCTTCTCTTGCAAGGAAGCAGAATTCCAATCGTCAACTCACTCCGAGTTCTCGGCCTGGACCTGTACGATTCCGGCTCCGCCGGCCCCTGGATTCGCACAGCACGTCAGAAGACATTCCAAATGCTGCAACTCATCCGTAGGATTTCTCAAAAGTCAGGTGGTGCCACAACCACCATCGCCCGCCTCCTCATACGTACTGTGCTACAGATTGATATACCAAGCCCAGTTTCATCACATGACACGAGCAGAGTGGGACCGCTTGGAATCTATCAATCGAGCAGCAAGCAGGTTATTACGGGCCTCCCACAAATTACGCCCATTCACGCACTCCAGGCCGAAGCGCAATTAAATACGCTAGACGAACTGGTCCACCAG
The DNA here is from genome assembly GCF_050947875.1 of Dermacentor variabilis. Classification (NCBI taxonomy): domain Eukaryota; kingdom Metazoa; phylum Arthropoda; class Arachnida; order Ixodida; family Ixodidae; genus Dermacentor; species Dermacentor variabilis. The sequence goes on along the minus strand of NW_027460280.1, from coordinate 41,224,017 downwards.
CATCGCCAAGCTCGTTCCGCGAAGTGACATAATATCCCTGAAGCTGCAGCTCTTGAGAAGTATATGGCAGACGGTTCAGTGATGCCCTGCGATTCCTGCTCGCCACGACCTCCGTGGCTTTATCAGCAAGTTACGGACAATCGGCCTCTGACTCGCATACACACACGATCCATTGGCCACCTTAGAGAGTCGTGTATAATAGCAAATAGCTCATCAGCTACGAGTGCAAGCTCTTCGTCTAGACATGTAGCGTATGTCGACGATAGTGTGAGTGATGATCAAGTCACCACGGCTATCGCTTGTCCGGAAATATTGTCAGAAATCGCAACTTGCTCGTATGCTTGCTCCCCTGCCTGGCCGTCGACACAGGCGGAGCTCTTGGCAATCCGAGACGCAATATCCATCCTCTGCCCGCTGCTTCCGCCGTCTAGTAGACACATTGACATCTTCACCGATTCCTCAGCTGCCATCCGTTGTCTGCGGCGTGTTCTGAATTCCGACGTTTTGGCACAGGAGATTCAGGACACAGTGGAGAAATTACCCGTTACAGTACGTGTACAATGGATACGTCGCAATGCACATCCCACACAAGCCTTAGTGGATGCAGCGAGCCATAACAAACCTTTGCGTCCACTTCAACTGACCCCCACCTTTCCGGAGACAAGGCTCCTCACAGAAAAAGAACACCTTCGGCGCGCCACCCGAGCACTTCTCCCACCGTGTGGCACCGACCTCCCTGGCGGCCTAGCGCGCTGGGAAGAGGTCTTGTTACGAAGGTTACGCCTCCGTGTCGCCCTCACCCCTGCGGTAACCTGGTCGTGGTCGGCACAGTACCGTGCCTCCATCAGCGATTCCTGCCCCTTCTGTCCCGCTCCTGTCTGCGAGGTGGACACTGGGCACCTCCTCTGGACTTGCCCTTCTCTACATGCCCTCCGCCAGAAACACCTGCTTCGATGTGGACAACCCCCAGGTCGGCCGCCAGATGTAGAAAGTTGGATCTTGGGGCCCGACCACCGGACATTGCTGGACTTCCTCCGCGAATCCAGAGTGTATCTACACGTTTAAATATTTCTTTATGCCAGAAGGCACGCTGTCGCAATAAAAAAAATAAAAAAAGGTGCCGCAGCAGATTCCACGTCTTCCCGCTGTGCATCTGCCCATCTGCCGCGTTGCAGATCTCGTTCCACTGTTGCGTGCAGAGCGCGCGGCAGTGATCCTCGATCGCTCTGTTTAGCTACGCCACCTTCGTTCTGAGTCTGCGGTTAAGCCACTGTTTCTTCCAGGGATTGAGTATCGACTGTTTAGCTTCGATGCGATGCGCAAGCCGGCTGTCTACTTTATCGATCTCCGCGCCTGTTTCAATTTCTTCGGTTGCGTCGCGTACGCTCTTGGTGATTTCGGCCATCCACGAGTCGCTGTCTTTGATCTCGTCGTCGCCGTCGCTCTTCTGGCTTCTGGCGTCTCGAACTGAGGCATAGTCTATCCACCTGTGTGTTTTGATGCTGGTGTCGTTGTGTTCCGGTATGCCGATTTCCACGATGGTGTGGTCGCTGCCGAGGTTGGTCCCCGTGTTTCTCCAGGTGACCGCGCCCGGATGTCGTTCTTGACGAACGTGAGGTCCGGAGTGGTGTCCCGGGACACGGAGTTTTCGATTCTCGTCGGATGTGTCGGGTCCGTGATGAGGCTGAAGTCGAGTTCCGTGGAGTCTTGGTACAGGTCGTGGCCCTTTGCTGTGTACTTGTTGTAGCCCCAGGCAGGGTTCATCGCGTTGAAGTCTCCGCACGCGATCAGCGTGTTGCTGCCCGCTGCGATGCTGGCTCTGTGCAGTAATGTCTTGAATCTCTCTTTTCTCTGCGATGGGTTGCTGTAGACGCTGAGCAGAAATATGCTTCCTTTTCTCTTCTTGCCCGGGATGATTTCGGTGAGTGTGCTCGATCTTGATATTGTTTTGCAGCTCGTGTTTGACGAACGTGAGTCCCTTCCTGACCAGGGTGCACAGGCCTCTCCCGTCGGGCGGTCCCTTGTGCACTCTGTAGCCGGGGAGGGACGGTGCTGCGGTTAGTGTTTCTTGTAATAGTATAACGTCCGGCTTCGCGAGGCATGTGCGATGTGCTGTTGAATGACTGCCTTCTTCCTTCCGAAGCCGCGACAGCTCCACTTTTCCCTCACCTAAGGATCTAGGGAGACAGTGGGTTTTAAGCAGCAGTTTGTCGGCTGCTATAGTCGTGTTCGTTTGCTTCGTGCTTCGTACTTCGTCTTTTGGGCTCCGTTTGGGAGTCATGCTAGACTGTTGAAATGTATCTCCTGTCGTAATGTAAATACTGTAAATAAATCCCGTACTCCTAGCTAGTTCTCGATGCGAGCAAGTTCCTCCCTGCAACCACATCCCAAGCGTGGATGAGTTGGACGATGGCATGAGCCAGCTACCACATATTTCATGCCCGACTCCAACCCGTAGAACTGGTAGCCAGCGGTGGGAAGCTCCTCCCTTCAGCTACGTATAAAACCTTACACCGCACGGCATCTGCCTCCTGCGCTCGCGAGTAGTTGCTTCACTGCAGAGCTGGAACACGATCTATGCGCAACTCTGCTCTCTGCGGGAGCATATACAGGGGCACTGACTGGATAGGGCCGCATCAAGGCAAAGCCACCTAGAAAAAAATGTAAGGCCTCCGCACGCCGGTGTGACGTCACGCTAGTCGGATGGGCCGGACAGTCGACGCCGTCGGCGTCTCCGCGCCTAGGTTCGTTGCGCTTGCAGTGTGTCTCTTTGCGCGTCGCGGATACTATGGCATGAGAAAATTAGTGCTGTCCTTAAAGTGACAGCAACCTATAAATTCAGATGCTTCGTTTCCAAAGCAAGACACGTATAGCTGACGCAAAAAATAAGGGGGAGCTGCTGGTTCACCGCAGTCAACACCACCATAGAAAGCAGCATTCTTTCATACCTTCCTTAGATTACTTGATTGGCAACATTTTTGTTTTTTGCGTGTATCGCAACACGACCTGCCTTATTGTGCTTGTGATGTTTGGTCGGGACTAAGACAAGCAAACTGCATGCTGCTTAGTCACTCAACTTTAGACGGAACGAAAGAAAGAGGAAAACTGCATATTGAAGACACAGAATATACTTTATTCACAAATGATAAGAACTGCATTCAGAAACAAACATTTTAAATCTTCCATATAGAATTATCATTCTCACTCTTGCATTGCGTAAAACAGTCCTCGCTAGACACACAAATATCGAGGTTAATTTTATTGTGAAAATTTTATCATTTAGGGTCACGCACAACTAATTGTCAAATAGAATAAGCTTCCGTCTTTGTTTTACCATTTCTCGTGGTTATATTATTTCCACCCGCCTTGTTTGCAGGCCTTTTTGGTCTTCATAAAATACTGAGATAATGGTGAAAAGTAAGTCAAAAGCGAGAGGCCTACTCTCAGTCTTAAAGGAAAACATGCAATTAATGGATTGCGGTAGCATGGAGAGTTCGAATCATAAACAGGTAGCACAATACACTCAAATAACATTTGAATTGGCCAAAATGCAGGGTTTAAATTTTGATAATGTAGGCAAATAAGTCCTAGCTACGCCACAGGTTTCTTTTTACAAAGGTTCTGTCAACACAAACATACGTAGATGTTCAACAAAACAGAGCTCCATGAATAAAAAATAAATAATGAGAAACATCTCAGGCCTTCAAGGTCTGCAATTTTCGGTCGTTCTTGGTGTTGCGTAATTTGTCGTTTTCTGTGCGGCACAAGTTGTTCGGCAGTGTATTCGCTGCAGCACTTACAACATGCCCCATTACCTCCTGTGCAGGATGACCGAATTCACACACATCGACATCCTCAAAGTCATGAAGGGTAGCGAACACAAGGCCGACAAGAGTATCTTTCTGCCTAGGAAGGCTGAAAAATCGTACGGCATATTCTGGTGTCCTGAGCTTGTCCAATATAATTTCAGTAAAGAGTACGGCATTAACTACAACTGCTCGTGGGAACTTCAGGCCACCCCTTGTCACCTTCGTGATTAATGCATTCTCAGGGTCATCTAGATCGACGTCTTGCATCACAAGGCTTTCACTGCAAGATGCACATGTCAGCTTTTTTAGAGCTGCATGGGCACAATAGCCGGCAACATAGGTTAGTGCCGGTAGCCTTGACGTTTTTTTCTCAATGTCGGAATCGGCCACAGTGACTTGAAACTGGCCGTTTCCTGAATGCACACTTGCCTCCAACGTGTTCGCGCTCGGTGGTAGTAGAATGTCCAAATCTGGCAGGTCCAGAACCTTCTGCAAACGCAATTTGTTTTCAGATTCATATATCTGCCTTATAGACACGTGGTAATTGGCACCAGACAATTGCCGGTACTTTCCAAAGCGATCCTCTAAGCTATCAGTTTGAAATTTGCCCAAAAGAACATACTCGAAATGAAGCTCTTTGAGACAGTATATGGCAAGTTCGTGCAAGGCATGGGTAGTGTGGCTGAAAGCTATGTGCGTTTCACGTGTCAAGCGGCCATTGTGATGTTCGAGGCTTCTCCAGTGATCAAGCCATGGAACTATTCTCTCTAAGAATTGTAGTTGAGGACATGACGATGAAACTATTGGACCGTGCAATTGATCTCGCAACCGCTGTCCTTTTCTTGGCGTCTTGACGTTAAAAATGTTCCACCAAGTCAAAATGGTGTCGACATATTGAGAGGTTTCCTTTGCATGCTGGAACGTTGCAACACTGAGAGCAGCAACAGTAGATGAGTTAAAAATCTTTAAGGCCAGTTTAACGTTCTGCCGTTCCATGTTTGAGGGGTTCAGTGCCTTCAAAGTGAGCGTTGGTGCTAGCTTCAAGAGCTCATGCTTTTCAGCTTCGTGCAGCTGGCATAATACCTTGAAAGATGCTGTAAGTATCTTTGGTTCAGCCTCATCACTCTTCGGTTCAGGAAAGTACATGCATTTGCCAATGTTTCTTTGATTCAGCCAGTTATTTCTTATACACTTTAGTATGTGAACTGGGTCCACCACAAAAAACAGGGGTCGTGATGGGTCAGCAGGATGCTGGTAAACAATGCTGACACTTGCCGGCTTAGCGAAGTAGGACATGGCTTTTCTGTTTATGGAGTTATTGTCCGAGATCACTGCGATTATTCTAAAACCAGATGCCTCTAGATCAAGAACAATCATCCGAAGGAAGTCGTGCAGCGCCTTAGCATCGATTTGTGCCACAGGAAGGATGTGTACAACATCCTTGTTTGAAGAAAGCAGGCTCTGTATCATAAATACGTGGGCAGTTTTTGCTGCAGTCGATGAATTTACCGCAGCACCAGTAACCAACCCAGCCTTGTAATCAAAAATGATTGAAGGTGAATCTCATCAATCATTAACGTTACAGTCTTTTCATGCTCTTTATATGTGCTTACAATACACTTTGCATAGGAAAGAAAGCTACATTCTTGCTGCTCCGTTTCAGGGCGTACATCGTACGATGAACACAGTCTTCTGATCGTATCAGGATGCGGCATCTTAAGCTTCATCGAGCTTCTCAGGAATCTATATGCATGAGGTGAAATTGTGAACAAAAGGCTAGCAAAAACCAATAAATCGGGAAGATATCGGCCAGCATCATTCAAAACAAGATCAACTTGACTCTTCAAGAATTTAAGCACTTCCAAATGCCATTCTTGCAACTCGCATGCAAAATGTTTTCCACTTACTTCCTCTAGCAATGTCGAAACCAATGTCAGTAGATGACGGGCCTTTTCAGAACGCTCAGTGCTGATATCCTTACGTGTCTGTTCGATCATGTGTAAACCACTTTTCAAATCTCTCAAGTCGCACAGCTTTTCAGGAACTAAAACATCACCACACTTCCTCACACCCGTTTCACCAAAAAATACTTCGACGCGCAGGTCTGTGGACACGATCACCGAAGTACGGACTGCAGGAGCAGATTGAAGTGACTAGTCCAAAATGAAAACCTTGGAGCCCTTGTTCAAAACTGTCCAGAAGTCCGAACACTGAAAGCTTGGCAAGGCCTTCAGCAAGTCCGCAAAGCTACCAACCAGATTTTTGGCGTCCTCTTCTGCTTGGGTTTGCTGAGAAAGCATTATTGCTTTTTGCAAATATGTGGCTTCCAAGCGCGCTCTTTTGGCAGCCGGCGCTTCTCGAACGCACACTTGCGGACGCGATAAATAGGCAGGGCAATTGGGAAACAAGCTCGGAACTGCAGTTTTCTTCAGACGGATGTTTTTCATGGCAACTTCGACCACTTTTCCTGTCTTGACGTCCGTGTAAGATGTCGTCTTTAAGTAATCCGATGACAAGAAATGCTTTTCACAGAGCTGAAATAAAAAAAAAAAAAACAAGCCGTTACAGGTATGAAGCTCGACGAAAATGTTGAATTTACAAGCGCGTCGACAGGTGCAGAGACCCATCTATTGTGCACGCGTGCACGAATGCATTGCGCACTATGCTGACGAAACCTATTAGTCTGGAAACCCAGAATAACAATAGAGAGAAGAAATACTTACCACTGTGTACTTCGTTGGCGAGAAGTCCTTCCGAGGAACTGCTCTCGTCCATGCTTCCCGAGTGGCTCGGTCAGATGAGAACTTGTGCACTCGGACACTTTGTCCTCCGTCATAATTGGACTTGCAGTTTGGTGCGCAACAACAGCCAGGCATCGTTGCGCTTCCGTGTACAACGAACCACGCACAATCGAAGAAAAGCAATCGCGTTTACGGTGCAGCATGCCCCACCAAAGCCACCAAGCAAATGCTCCACGCGTTGCCGCTCTAGCGTTGCAGCCACGGAGAAAATTTGTTTTCAAAACGCGCGCCGCGTTCTAGAAACGCAGCGCTCCCCCATCCACCGCTACCATCCGACTCTCGTCACGTATTGACAGGGGAGAGGAGGTGATGCGGTGGCCTTACATTTTTTTCTAGGTGGCTTTGATCAAGGTCGCGCCGTTGGAAACTGCTGGCGATTCTGCTCGGCGGGGTCGTTCGTACGCTACTGTTTGCGATCAGACCGCCCAAATGGTGTTTATAATTGGATATTACATGTATTTATGCCTTAGGAATAGATGCCTTTCTTTCTCTTCTTTATTTCATTTTATTGATTTTTAATGCTGCTCGGTGACTGTGCGTTCATTGCGGTCGCAGTGTCGGCTTTCACGCTACTATGTTATTGTACGGTTCCCTTTGGAGAACAAATATTTTTCTTGTTCTTCAAGCAGTATGTATCCCTCGTGCGTATTTTTCTCATATAGTTTTTCATCAGTAGTCTTTCGAAGCGCAGCCGAAAAAAAAAAACATATGTAAACGTCCTGCTTGCTGCTTCAAACAAATAAAACATATCGGCCCCATCCGATGCCCTGTACTCAGGGTGACGGGAAGTACTCTGATAGCAAAAAAAAAAAAAAAGAACTGCAGCGCAACATACCATTCACGTTTCCGTATTCCTCACATAACAGAACGCGGAGTAATTGGCACGGTTTTTTTTTTTTATTGCGGAAGGCACTCGGGAGCTGAAAACAGTTCTAGGTAGCGATTATATAGGCTAATCTTTGGCCCGTAAGCCGTGTGAAATTTTATGTCCAGTCCATGCTTAACAACAACAACAAAACTCAGTGCCCTTCCACTCTGTGAAGGATGACCAGTGAAGCTGTGTATGTGGGCCCCTTAATGGCGAGCTGCACCTCCGCCGCGGGTCGGCCCGGTATTGTACTATCTCCGGGATCGGCCCACGTATGGGGAGTTATTAATGCCTGCGTCACATCCGCCGCGGATCAGCCTGGCATTGTACTATCTTCCGGATTTTTTCTGCACACGGACGCGATAGTGGGGAAAGTAGCCCTTAACACCTAAAGTGGATATGGCGTTGCGCTGCTAAACTCGCGCTCACGGGTTCAAACCAGGTCGCGGAATTCGATTCGCAATTCTGTAAAGGTACATCTTAAAGAACCCCAGGTAGTGAGAACTGAACAGGGTGCCTCATAAGCATATCACCAGACGTAAAACGCTAGAATTTGTTCAATTAAAAAAGAACAAGAAAAAAAAAGAAAGTAGCTGTGTCCTTCGACTTTTTTTCTAGGGGTGTAAACGAAAGAAATTATTCTCGAATCTGATTTCTGAGAAAAACATGTTACGCTTATCTTATATTTCATACCTTCAATGTAATGCCGTTCCCGACCGTACTTCCGCTCAACTATATAAGCAGCTTCTGCAATATAAACGGCTGTTTTCAGTTATCCGGCACTGCACTATGTGTTCAAATGTGTTCAATAAAAACATGAAACGACGTTTGATTGAAGGCGAAATTCAAATGTAAGAAAATGTATCTACCGTTTGTTTATACATATGTTTCTCTCTATTTTTTGTTGCGGACAAGTGCTGCAGCTGCATGTTCTCGTGTCTTAATTCACCAGTCATGTACGCAATGTATTTGTACGTGTATAACTTTCAGCGCTTTCATATTACCTTGCACATGTTTGCATTTTTCCCGAATTAAGTTTCACTGTGCGCATTGTAGCGACGTTTCGACATATTTGTCACGCTTTCTATGTACATTTTTTGTATTGATATTGTTACTGCCAACTGCATGGGTACCGGGGCGTCAGGCCTTACCGCCTTTTGTCCCGGTCCCCTCTTTTCCTTGAAAAGAAGAATAAACTTCACTTCACTTTACTATCATAAGAACAATACTGAAGCATTTAAAGGAACGGCATGCCTCACCTACACGTAAACATATTTGTAGATCTGCCGTGTTCGATGAAGAAGTTATGTGTGGTACTACATTGGGCACCCAGTTTTAATGAGTTACAGTCTTGTAGACATGGTGAGACTGTAAAAAAAAAAAATACGTTTTCCTTGCCTGAATCAAGTTTGCAGGTTTACAGACTGTCCCAAAACCGTTTATACTGAATGACATCTAGGAACTTGTTCATCGGAACCGATTAGCACCAGTGCGTTAATTCTCTCAGGAGCTGGTGCGCCTCGACGCAACAGCCACGACTCTCCAACAGCACATCATTCGGAATAAGAGTCCTGACTTGCACGGCCCCTCACCTTCGAGGCTTCAAAAGTGCTGTTATTCCTTACCTTCGAACGCAAACGGCTGTTCAAAAATTTTTGATAGTGAATTCTGAATAGCAAATACCATTCGATTAGACTGTATGTTTCTACTTCATTTCGCCTGCTGGCACGTTGAAGGAGATCGCCAGACAAGCCACGCAGATTACTTTGGTAAAGACTTTCCAATCTCCCCGATTGAGTCTCAGTGCATAGGCAATATCTTTTCCCTAACATTGTTGTTCATATTAACGTCCAATAATTGCCTTGATTCCTTTTTTCGGAAAGTCTATTGGTTAACCAATAGACTTCCCAGGAATTCACCAGTCCCAAGTGAATTCACCTGGGACTGGTGCAGCTTTTAAAAGAAACACGCTTATTCCGGACGGGAGTTCTCACTTTTTCAATCAGTGTATTTAGAATACTTTATAATTTTTCTCTTGCATATATGGCGTGGAGATATATGTCTATATAAACCTGGAGGCTTACGAAAAGGGTTCTGCTTAAATTGAGGACGACGCAACGAGCTATGGAAAGAAGAATGATGGGTGTAACGTTAAGGGATAAGAAAAGAGCAGATTGGGGTGAGGGAACAAAAGCGAGTTAATGACACCTTAGTTGAAACCAAGAAAGAGAAATGGGCGTGAGCAGGACATGTAATGAGGAGGGAAGATAACCGATGTTCATTAAGGGTTACGGACTCGATTCCAAGGGAAGGGAAGCGTAGCAGGGGGCGGCAGAAAGTTTGGTGGGCGGATGAGATTAAGAAGTTTGCAGGGACAACATGGCCACAATTAGTACATGACCGGGGAAGTTGGAGAAGTATGGGAGAGGCCCACGACCTACTGTATAAGGTCGTAATTTAAGGTAGGTCGTGGAGAGGCCTTTGCCCTGCAGTGGGCGTAACCAGGCTGATAATGATGATGACTCTTAGTTTTATCTAGAAGTACATTGGTCATTTGCATCTCTTCGCGACGCACAGTTAATGAACCTAGTTTATTTCACTATAATATAGTTATCTTTGATCACTGTCCCTGACCAATATTCCACCAACAAGAAACGCGCGTCAAATGACACGATATCAATAACGTTTTCTTACGTAGCTCCATATTGCAGATAGGCGGCCTCTGGGGCAAAAATTACGTGTTACATTTAGAAAACAATGTTAAAAACAGGAGTTCACCTGGCTAAAGCTACAATTGGTACCGGCAGACAACAGTCGTGGGCGCACCAATGCAAGTAAAACCATAAAAAAATTTTACTACACAGACTTTTTGCAAGAAAAACTGGGCGTCCGCCAGCATTCGCGCAACGAACGCGCGCTCGCTAGCAGATGATGCAGTAGACAGCGACAGCAAAATTGAAGACATCGCCTTGTATAATACATGCCTGAAATATATATATATATATATATATATATATATATATATATATATATATATATATATATATATATATATATATATATATATATACGTGGCAGAAATGTGATAACCAAAATTTGCAGTGGAAACGAAGCACTATTATAAGAGCGTACGCGCGCAACCGGTCTCAGGGCCCGCAGCGAAATTACGCTGAATATGCCGCGAAGCGCGTCTCCACCTTTATGGATGGATGGATGGATGTTATGAGCGTCCCCTTTGGAACGGGGCGGTGGGTTGCGCCACCAAGCCCTTGCTACTATGCTGCCTAATATTCTACCTAGGTTAACTAATGAAAAAAGAAAAAAAAGCTCTATGAACTACCTTGTCCAAATTTTCTGATCCCCTATTGCGAACTGGGTTTTTGTACCTCTCCGTCTTTTGTCGTTTCCCTACTTTTCGCTATGGATGGATGGATGGATGGATGGATGGATGGATGGATGATTGAGGCTCAACCCTTTGAATCGGGCGGCGGCGGCGCGCGCCACCTAGCCTTTAATGGTTCTATATGCATGCATACCTATGTATTTACTCCTTTACTTTTGCGTTGATATTATCCAACAATCAGATAGTCTCCGTTTAGTTATTTCTAGCTGTTCAAAGTCTATTCTACTTTCACTGTCTTTAAAACCCAAAGCTTTGAATAGTTCCCCGTTAGATTCAACTGCAGGGTGAAGTTGTTTACAAGCAAGTATCAGGTGTTCAGCCGTTTCCTCCTCCTCTCCACACGCCTCGCACACCAAATCTATCTCCTGGTATCTGGCTCGGTACGTTTTAGTCCGCAGTACACCTGTCCTGGCTTCAAACAACAATGAGCTTCCCTTAGAGTTATCGTAAATATTTTCTTTGGCTATTTCTTGCTTAAACGTCCTGTATGTCTCCAATGCCGATTTGGTTTCATCTTTGTACTCCACATACCCCTCTCTGTCTCCTTAACCTTTTTCTTGACAGATGATTCCTTACTAATTGTCCCCCCGCTACTGTCCAAGTATTTGCTTGTCAATTTTCTAGTTCGCTTCCTCCACCTCGTGTCAACATTCCTCGTGTATAAGTAACTGAAAACCTTCCTAGCCCACCGAATTTCCCCCATTTTTCTCAATCGCTCCTCAAATGCTATCTTGCTACTAGCCTCTCTGCCCTCGAAAGAAGACCATCCCAGATCCCCCTGCACTCCAAGGTTTGGTGTCTTCCCAAGCAACCTTGGCCAACTGCCGCTGCTTGGCCGATCGTCGGGAAATGATCGTCAAACGACTATATTGGCCAGCGAAGGTTGGCGAGAGGTCGGTATGACAACGGCCGCCGCCTTACCGGCGGGCAGTCGGCAGAGGGCGTCTTGCCAACCTCTCTGTCAGACTGACTCCCGACCCGCCAGTTGGTCGCCGGCTCGGTACGATGGCAACGCGTCGGACCAACGCCCGAGGCCGATGAGTAGCATAATTTAATTTTTATATCAATTCCTGTCTGTCGGTCTATACTTATAAAATTCTCACTAGGGAAATTTATTATAGGTGAAGGTAATACATTGTTATGCTTACAGAATTTATACTTTTCGTGACTATTACATATACACAGCTGCATTATAGCGCAATGCGTTCAGAAACAGCGATATATGTGTGTGGGACCGTTTTCTGAAGCAATATGAAACTCGTCGAACGCGTAAATATGTGAATTAACCTACCATGCTTCTTTAAGGGAAATTCTCGGGATGCTTGCAAGGATTAATTCTGTAAACATGCGGAATTTCACGTGGGCTGTGGTATATATTATGAATTTTCGCTAATTCTTTTTTACTGTAATTTAAACACTAAACTTCTAGAAATATTTGGGGTTTAACAAAGCAAACGTCACCAAATTAAACTTGTACCTACCGCCCTAAACATGGCCTCCGAGATGCCATCATAGAGCGTCGACGAATCTCTGGGGCGGAGCGCTGAAGCGGTTAGTGCGATCAGACATCGCATCGCTCTGTTAGCGCTGCCCTCGGCGCGCTGCCACGTTCGCTGCACTGCTAGTTTTCCTCCGACTCCCTCCCACAAGCGTCTCCTCTCCACAAACGTCACCCCCCTCTTCCACCCGGACTCTCCGCCTCCGCGCCAAGAGCTGCAACACAGAGGCGCCTTCCCCACCCACTGCATTCAGCCACCACTAAAGAGAAATGTGCAGAATATAACCAACCCTTATATATAGCTTTCATTGATTACGAGAAAGCGTTTGATTCAGTCGAAACCTCAGCAGTCATGGAGGCATTACGGAATCAGGGTGTAGATGAGCCATATGTAAAAATACTGGATGATATCTATAGCGGCTCCACAGCCACCGTAGTCCTCCACAAAGAAAGTAACAAAATCCCTATAAAGAAAGGCGTCAGACAGGGAGATACGATATCTCCAATGCTATTCACAGCATGTTTACAGGAGGTATTCAGAGGCCTGGAGTGGGAAGAATTGGGGATAAAAGTTGATGGAGAATACCTTAGCAACTTGCGATTCGCTGATGATATTGCCTTGCTTAGTAACTCAGGAGACCAATTGCAATGCATGCTCACTGACCTGGAGAGGCAAAGCAGAAGGGTGGGTCTGAAAATTAATTTGCAGAAAACTAAAGTATTGTTTAACAGTCTCGGAAGAGAACAGCAGTTTACGATAGGTAGCGAAGCACTGGAAGTGGTAAGGGAATACATCTACTTAGGGCAGGTAGTGACCACGGATCCGGATCATGAGACTGAAATAACCAGAAGAATAAGAATGGGCTGGGGTGCGTTTGGCAGGCATTCTCAAATCATGAACAGCAGGTTGCCACTATCCCTCAAAAGGAAAGTGTATAACAGCTGTGTGTTACCAGTACTCACATATGGGGCAGAAACCTGGAGGCTTACGAAAAGGGTTCTGCTGAAATTGAGGACGACGCAACGAGCTATGGAAAGAAGAATGATGGGTGTAACGTTAAGGGATAAGAAAAGAGCAGATTGGGTGAGGCAACAAACGCGGGTAAACGACATCTTAGTTGAAATCAAGAAAAAGAAATGGGCATGGGCAGGACATGTAATGAGGAGGGAAGATAACCGATGGTCATTAAGGGTTACGGACTGGATTCCAAGGGAAGGGAAGCGTAGCAGGGGGCGGCAGAAAGTTAGGTGGGCGGATGAAATTAAGATGTTTGCAGGGACAACATGGCCACAATTAGTCCATGACCGGGGTAGTTGGAGAAGTATGGGAGAGGCCTTTGCCCTGCAGTGGGCGTAACTAGGCTGATGATGATGATCATGATGATGAAAAAGAGACGCGTTTTACGATGCTTGGCATCTTTCTTTGCCTCCCTCAAGCTCCTTTTTGCATCAACTAATAGCGCTTTCACTCGTGTGAACGACAAGTGCACCAGAACATACGTATGCTCAGCCTGAAGTTAACTTATGCGAATTATTACAGACTGTGGAGCTAGGAGTCCTTGAATTCCGCTCAGCAGGCAGTACCGAGCGGTGATGCTTTCATTCCCAAACAGAAAAAACTAATGCAGGCCTTGCTCCACAGTGAATTTTTTCTATTTCATTTATCACGGCAAGACTATTCGTATCCTCCTCTTTTGGATATTTGACGTAAGGAAAGTGTCAGAAAACTAGTTAAACATCTATTTACTACAGCTGGAGCAGATATATTGTTTACTCAAAATGAATTGGTCCGATATGAATTCACAATTTAAAATTTCGGAAGAACATGCGCGACGAGGTGATAACACTGAACGCACGCTGAGCATTTGCCAAAAGGCGAACGCGAATTGTATTGAACCAAGAATAGAACTACGGTTAGGAAAATGCATATTATGTGGAAACCGCTGGAAACAAAAAAACAGTGGCGCAATAAAAAAAGAGGACTAGAAACAGAATGAGCCCTGTGTCCTCGTCTTTCACGCCATGATGTTTCCCATGAGCCAAGCAAACGTTATGCGACATACTAAGAATTAACTTCCCCTAATAAAAGTGCTGATGTCTTCATTTTGCAGGAGATGACTGGGGAGCGCCAGGGGTTTTCTGTTCCTGCTTTGCTACGGGACTGTGAAACGTAAATGCATCAATAGTATAACTTCGGTGTTGCACCTACAGCAACACAATCTCGAAATCTTCTCAGCCAATCTTTTCTTCCTTTTAGTAGAAATGATTTGGCTGCTACGACGGCGCAATTCATCTGTTACGGCACCGAGTCCCACTACCCATTCTCTAAATTTTTGTTTCTTCTTTCAAGAAATGGTTTGCCAAAGGCTCGAGGATCCCTTTTTACGAGTGCGTCCCAGCAAGACTTTCTCTGTTGCACGCTTCTGCAGCAGCACTTCGCGCTCGCCCAGGTTTTCTCGCATAGTTTCCGCGTGGGCGATTTTCAAATAGCAATGCAAGGTTTTCCCTCATGGTGCGGGCTGCCGATTTGACACTCGGCACGCCGCTTGCCGGTTTTCCAGTTGTGCTGGCAAGCGCTCTGTTAGGCACTCATACATAACAGACAACTGTATCCTCGCAGTAAGCGCGTTTCTCTTCGGTGCAACAAAAAATACGTTCCTTCATAAAAAATCTAACACGTATGATTTCGGCTCATATGTATATCTACAGCACACCGACCTCTTAATGGAATAGTGCTTTATGTTCAGATTCATGATTTATCATTCGCTATGTGCCACTGGCTGCGCGCAATTCAGTCTAATCCTTCAGACTGAGCATGTGCCATCTTCTTCGGGTGATTCGTGACGGACGGCGCGGCAATGCTCGAGACTGTGAAGTCTCCTTTCTTTTCGAACTCGCGCTGCTGCTTGCGGACGGAATGCTTTTCTCCGGAGCCTGAGGGGACGAAACTTGTTCTGGACTTTTTTTTCTTTCTTTTTCAGCTTCTTCTTGGATCACTGGTAAAGAAAGTTGCGAGTTCGGCGGCAAGCGAACCGCCTGGTTTCCGCGACCCCGAATGTAAAGACGAACACAGCCCCCTCACTCCCCCCACCAACACGTCGCGCGAGAGCAGGCGGGGACCATTCATGCCGTGCAGGCGGCGATGATGTTACAGCGGGGCTGGGGAGAGGAGCGGGCTCCCTGCCGCCGAAACGCGCCGGCGCGCGTATACTACTCCTTGCCCCGCAAAACACACAGTGGAAAGTGCGTGATATATCCTAAGAATTTGAAAAGGCGGTAGCGCAAGAAGACACGGACGGAGACGAGAGGACAAGGATGGGTGCTGAACTTCCAAAAACATTTATTGTGAATGAATCACGAATATATACATGCTGTCCGAGCCCGGTGTAATCATCTGCGCATTCGTAAATATGCCAACTATTTGTCTGACAGCGTGATGGATGCCATGTTGACACATCCCCATGCTTACACAGCTTTTTTTTCTCTCCTCCATCGATGATGGAAATAAAGTTCAAGTTCACTTCTAGAAATCGGTTCAGATTCTGCGATTTCCCGTATAACACGAGTTTTACTCTTCTTAATAACGAAAGTGTTTACAAGGTCGGGCGAACAGTCCCTGCAAGTCAGACAATGACTTGCCAGAAAACCTTCGAAATCTTTTCCTTCACGCGGATTTTTTTACATTGTTTGCGTGCTTCCTTAACCTATCATTAACACATCTCCCAGTATGGCCAATGTACACTATTCCGCACCTTAAAAGAATTTCATAGACTACCCCTTATGCGTATTCAATAAAAGGCGGCCTGTGCTTTATGCCGCAGTCACGTTACTGGCTTGCTTCCGGGTCGGTCATTCTACAAAGCTTTTACAGCTTATGGGGAGCAGCGA
The DNA here is from genome assembly GCF_050947875.1 of Dermacentor variabilis. Lineage (NCBI taxonomy): Eukaryota > Metazoa > Arthropoda > Arachnida > Ixodida > Ixodidae > Dermacentor > Dermacentor variabilis. The sequence goes on along the minus strand of NW_027460280.1, from coordinate 41,207,750 downwards.
ACACTCGTAACGCTGAGCCACCTTTTCCAAATTGTGGGATAGTGTGTGAACGTAAGGTATCACAGCTACATTCTGCCTACGCTGTGCGCGGGTTTCGCACGTTTGTGGCTTTGTGCGCATATTTCTCAGCAGGTTCCCTGCAGTGTTCTTGGCAAAAAAAAAAAAAAGCCCTCCTCCATTGCACCCTGTGAAAGTGGATGTACAACGAAACGATTGCCGACGTTAGACGACGTTACTCAGAAACCAACCACCACTACACCACAAGCGACGTACGTAACGCGGGCACGCATGTATACGGAAGTGCAGCATACATGGCCCCCGCCAAGCGCAAGAGCCTTATGGAACTAAATGAATCTTTGAGGGTAAATTGTCAGAAAATGCGTAAAATACAACTTAAGCACAAGCTTCAGACATGATAACTTCGGATTGCAAATCGAGTATGCGGGAAAACATAATTCTGTTACGCGGAAACTGAAAGACAAAGCCCTTTTCTAGCTGCCATTTGAGGTCTGTCTGAGTGGCCACGGCCGGTAGGTGGCGGTACCTCAGATTAGTACCACAGAGAAAGGCGGAAAAAAAAAAGCGAGCTCGCCATGCAATAGGCTGCATAAACGTGCAGGGCGCCAGAAGAAAGGAAAAGCGCTTTTAAATTGAGGAGCAGTTAAATAGAGAACAAATCGGGGTGTATGCGATTATAAAAAACGCACCTTAGAGACTTAAAAGATGCACCAGTCATTGAGAATTATGTTTGGGAAGGTTGCAACAGAACTAAATCGAAAGGAAAGGGAGGGGGGCCGGAATGTTCAAATGGGAAAAAGCATATTCAAAGTGTCAAGGGCATCTTTGGTTTTCAGGCACAATGAGTGGAAATAAAACTTGGCTGGGCTTAACGTATTTATGAACGAGAAAACATTGCAGAGAGAAGAACCAAGGCTTAGCGGAATGCCTAAGTGCTGATATTAGGCGTTTTCGGAAATAATGCCGAAATTACCCTGTTAGGTGACATGAATGCCCACATACAGGATCTAGACGTTTATACCGACAACAACAGGAAGTTATTGCTGGACCTTTGTGAGCAACGTAACCTCGTTATCGTAATTACGGGCCGTAAATCTGATGGTCAGATCAGATGGGAAGTTGGAAATAGGCAATCGACTATTGGTTACTGTCTGATGACGGAAGATATTTATGATAAGTTCAGATCAGTTGAGATAAGTTGAGCCATTGGCGAGTAAGACTGTAGTAACACAAGGACTGGCCATAAACGCACCATTTTGAAAATGGGATATGTAGTTGTGAAGGAGAGCACGGAGCGAAGAATGGCCAGTCCAAATTTGAACGCTCAACAAATAACAAATATAGCCGCGGGAGTCGAGAAAGAACACGGCAAATGGCCAAGCAAAAAGTGGGAATACAGTGAGCTTCTAAATGTAATGACGAGAGAAATTAGGAAGGAGAAGCAACACGTTTGTTGGAAAACAAAAAGGAAGTCAAAAAAGCTGGTGGAACAGCGTGATACCCGAAGCATGATGCATGATGCGCATGCATCATGCATCATGCTTGTGCGCATGCGCACTTCGTGTAATATATATATATATATATATATATATATATATATATATATATATATATATATATATATATATATATATATCGTTTTTTTTGTGAGACCGAAAGTCCTCTCTCATGTTATATTAGTGGTCGCGTCATTTTGTGCATATACGCTAAGCGTTTAATTGGTTTTTTAGTGACGTGCCACAAGGGACCATGCACACTGTCCGACAGCCGCTGAGCCAATTCGTATATTTAAGAAGCTGTGTTGGTGCAGCTTAGTCTTGCAGAGGCCGCCAAATTTAATGTCTTGTCATCGGTCACAAGAAAAGCTAGCATAATAAAGTAACGGGGCACGAAAGGTCTTCACGAGTGGTTCAGGCAGCAATTGAACAACACTTTGAAATTGAACCTTCAGGCCATGCGTTCACACGCGCCAGTGCGTTCCGACAGGCTGCGCAGTGCTTTGAAGAAGTGAGAGGCAGCAATTTTTTGTTGTTGTTGCTTTTGCGTAACAAATGTTGAAGGACGAATATATATAATGACGGAATATATACCAGCTATACAAAAGCGATGACGGCGGTTCATCACACGGGGAAAAACAGCAACCATCACATACAGACGTTAGTGACAGTTCATCTGGCAGTTAGATCACCTTCCGGCTAAAGGATGGTTCTGTGTTTTGTTCTGGACTGATAGAACTCTAGTAATTAGAGTGAAATCAGAATCAAATTTATTTTCGCCATATATGCGGGTGCGCATGCAACGACCACTATTATGAGAGCAAGAGTACGTGGAGACCAGTGTGCAAGTCGCAAGAAGAAGATATATCGCGTAAGTATTACATTTGCTTTACCAAAAAGCACAAGATTTCAATACTTCAAAAACGGATATGTTTGCAACACTATTGTGTCGTTCATTATTGCTTTCTTCTTTTGTAGTTAAACTATCGAGAAAATAACTATTTAACGGGGAACAAAATTTAATCAAGTGGATATTGCATTAGACAGTTCTCGTAATAGTCATCTGAACTGCAGAAAGAGTCAAGCAAAATTGTTCGCGAACGGCGCGTTAATTGTAAACGGCCCTGTCGCAGCACAGAAAAAATCTTCAAACGAACTAAGCGCAGGCGACTCGTGGACTGTACAGTTCTAGGAAACATTTCAGTTAGATGTTTTCTCTGGGAAGGGTGAAAGAAGCGATTATACGAAGGCGAATTGTGAAGAGATGTCAAAATCTGCAATTTTTCTAGCTATTGTCGATTCGTCTAAGAATAATTAAGGCTGCATGCCAATCAATGTAAATCATAAAATAGAGCATTTCTGCTGTCGACGTGGATTTGATTGGGGAGAACTAGAGTTAGATCAAATTCTTCCAATTTTCGCTCAATTAACTAATGACGTTCAACAATCAAGCAGTTAAGAATTAATAAATTCATGGTATATCATGAGTGTTTTCCCAAGCGCCGTCTCCTGTGAAGCATATCTACCATTTTCGTGCAAAGCTCTCTGGAAAGCGTATTGACTGTGTATGCATGCATGCACCTATCGAACTTCGTGCACATATAGGCTTGATGCTTTGACGATAAATACTTATTAAATTTCAAATTATTTATTTCTGCCTTGTAAAGGTACAGACAGCAGAGGCGCAGAAAAAGCTGTCAGATACAGATTGACAAAGCCGCAGCCCCCTTTCGCTTGGCAGAGCCTTTACAGCGACACTTTTAAAACAAAGACAATTGCACCCGGTAATAACAGGTATACAATACTGAGCAAGTACAAAAGGAAACCAATCAAGATTATACGATATTTGTACAATACTCCCAAACAAGAAAACAGAACCTACATGCTAACGTACATAGCACCCAAAGTACTGTTCGACGCGTTGAAGAGGTCAAAATTATTGTTCACATAAGGTATATACATATTCGTATAGAGCTACCAATCCCTGCAAAATATAGAACGCAGATTCTCATTACACACACGCACGCACGCACGTGCACAGCACACACACCAAAAGGAAACGGCATGCGCGCTCACAGGAAGCGCCTGAAAAAAGAAAAAAAAAGGAAAAGTGTGGGGAACCGAGGTCGTCTTGGGCTATCACCTCTCACTCTCCCAGAAGGAATGAAGAGGTTCTTGGAAAGCAGGGACGGGCGATTCTCTCTGTCAGCATCAGCTCCCACCAGCGAGGACGGGGCGAGAAAGCGAAACGGGGCTTTCCTTGCTGTCTATTTTTTCTTCGTCAGGCCAACGCCGTCTGCTCGCAGGGGCGCAGGCGAGTTCCCGCCAAATGGCGCGGGGGCGCAAGCAGTTGCGTGAGTTGCCGCCAAATAGCTCTGGATGCCAGCTCGTTCCGCGTCTCTTGGTGGACTAGTTGGTGCATTTCTGCTATCATGGACTGCGCATATAAACGCAAACTACACAAAAGTGACATGGACAGCGCAAGCCCTTTCCATGCAGTGGAGCCGCCGTATCTCGCCGTTCAAGATATGCGTACTCGTAAGTGGCATTTTAATTTCACGTTGTGTAATGCATGACTGTCTTTTTCAAGTGAACAAAGGTCGCTTTGTATTGTGTAAATGGTTTTGCAACGTATGATAAACTCCTTGTTTTTCGGGCTTATTTTTTCTGACAGGAAGAAAAAAAAAGAGGCTTTACATGAGAACGGATCAAGCGTTCGAGAGTTGGGACAGGGAAATGTGAGACGTACTTTCATGTATATATTTCTAATATTATTTTTTCGTCTTGTATTCTCGTCAATTTTTCTCTAGGAAACACTGGAACGACACTGCTTAAATTGAAGCACAGTGTGCGAATGACCTGCTACGCTCGGAACTGTTATCACCATTCTGGAAGAAATCGGGTAAGACGCTTGTCTGGTTATTATTGCGGAAAAGTCATAATTAATTAGAAGTTGCTTTCGTTCCTTCCCACAGATGAAAAAACATAACTGTAAATACCTGTATGATATACGTCTGGTGCATTGCAGGTAAGAATGGATTGTGTGTGGCGCGCTTCACCGCATGTGGACTAGAGTAGATCTAGGAACATCAGACAAGAAGACACGTATGTGAAACCCTGCGGATAGCTCATATGTAAGTTCTTTCTCAATTTTTCTTTTGTTGCATTTTCGTAGTTTACGTGTAATACTTTGTCACCGCGGTCTCGACGTTATGTATACCTATACATTTGTCTCGTGGCAGTCTGCGTGCTATTTTGTTTGTGCAACTATGTGTTGTATTCATTTATCGCGCTGCCTGGGTGGTTTTTTTTTTCACTGATATTCCGACCAAAGTCGGTAAACCTATCCTTCCTGTCCTCATGTTTCCTTGGGCGGCTCTAAAGCGTATCTTAGAGGAATATTTAGCTTCAGATTCCCGCATGGAACAGATGGTAAATGACATGCTGTGTTTTCTTTTTAGAGAAACTATGTATTCATGTTTAATATTTGGTTGATTTTCATTTTGTCATTCATACAATACCGCAGCCATATGCCATTCTGTCATAGAACGTTGTTTCTAGATATATTTGTTTTATGTAGTTAAAACATTTGAAACGAGAGCGTTTCTTATCCTGGCCATTATTTTTTACAGACCACGATAACCACGTATTTGGATGTCTGGTTTAACTCTACGTGCGCTGGTTCGTGCAGGTGAACTTTTTTTCCAGATACGGAGGAACGGACACCGGTCGTACCGTGAGCACTATTCTGCAGGACATACTTACAAATGAAGCTGCACTGCAGTTCAGCTGGAAATGGTCGCAGGGGAGGAAGCACGCCTTCGTGAAGCTCATGGCCATCACGAATATAAGTAAGAAATATGGCATAACAATCAGCTTTCTAGTGCACGTTGCGAACATCGGTACCAACTGCATGCTTAGTTTTTTTTTCTTCATTCAAACAAGCTGCTGCTTATTGCATCTTGCTGCGTCCAGTATTAGCATTTTCTTTAATAAAATAATGCCGTAATAAGTGAGTTCTACTTGCGGCGTCCATATTTTGCCACTGCTTTTGAGGAGTTTGTTTTGCTTCACCATATAATATATGCTGTATATGCTGTTTCTGCTTTAACCCATGTATGCTAACTGTTTTCTGCAAAACATAGACCTATCATCGTTGCCATCATGTCAGCAAGTATATGTATCATGCCATAAGCTTCCCCTCTTGCCTCTCCACATTTACCTATTCACCTCCTTGTGCCGCTTGGCGCGCTCCGGGCTCCGGCGCGTTCTTTGTCTCAGCGTTTCAACTCGGCTGTTTCATACAGCGCTCACGGGAAGCAACAAGACCTATCGTGGTGTAAATAGCCGCGCTACCTATAGACACAGTAGCCACTGTGTATGCGTGTTTTGCTATGGTTCCGTGTTCAGTTCCCCCTATTGCTAACGACATATAAATTACCAACTATCCGGTACTTACACGATTTGTGTCGTCCAGCCACTCTTCCTGACAGCTTCGATACTGATTTGCACGTCACTAATATTGCTTTGTTGTCGTTTCTTTAATGTTTCGTGAATATCTGACTTATGATGTTTTTGATTGTTTCACTTCTTCAAATGGAATGCGACTCACCAACTGAACTATAAAGCGGGGGCAGCTTTCTTATATGTGCCGCTTTTTTGCAGCATTTGTGAGGAGCACGTTCCCTGACGCTTCACTAGCATCAGTGGTGGAGTCGCGAAACACTGGTTGGTTGGAGCAGCTGACAGGGATGGAGGCCGGAATGAAAGAAGGCGCCGTGACCCTGCTTCAAGCCCACCAAATATGAACTAGTGTTTCAAACTTGTGAACGTGTCGGTGTACATATCCAATTTAAGACAATTACAAGAAATAAAGACCTGTATCAGAATCTTTTGCCTGGCATTTATGTGGCATGAAAAGTACAAAAAAGCGTTCGCTTTCGTGTGGTACTTCTATGCCGGCCACCACACAAGCATGATGCATGATGCGCATGCTGTTGTAAATGCATGATGCAAAAGCTACGATTATTCGGGGCGTCAAAAGCAACGTCGGCTTTCAGCACCGGGCCGGTGCAATGCCGACCATTATTGTCGTCAGGGCCATGGCTGGCCCGCGTGTGGCATGCGCTCGGCTGCGTTGGCCAAATAGAATGGCCCTACGGCTGGCCGACTGACTACGTACCTAAAGCCTTGGTAGGCCCTCGTATGGGACGCCGTCGGCCAAGTCGGCCACAGTGGTCGGGCCTACATCGATTGCCGACGATCGGCCGACGTTAGGCCAATGTCAATCCCCAAAGCTGGGCCGCCCTTGGTTGCCGAGGTCGGGCCAGCCGTTTTGCAGTCGGTCGGAGACGTCGGGCCGACTCTTTGCCACGGTCTTTTCGTTGCTTGGGTTGCCATGTGCTCCCAGAGCGAGCCTACCCACACCACGTTGCCTAATTTCCAACTGTTGCCGGGTCTCTGTTCTAATACATAGAACTGCATTGGCAAAAGTCAGGCCTGGTACCATTACCCCCTTCCATATCCCTCGTACTACCTCGTACCTATTGTAGTTCCACAGTGCCCTACTCTTCATAATCGCTGCACTTCTGTTACCTTTAGTCGTTAGATATTTTTCGTACTCTGTCAGATACTCAATGTCATTATTTATCCACACCCCAAGGTACTTGTATTTATCGACTATCTCCAGCGTGGCCTCCTGTATCTTATGCTCGCTGCAAATGTTATCATTAAAAATCATGACTGCTGATTTTTCTTTGCTAAACTTCAAGCCTAATCTGTCTCCTTCTGTACCACATATGTCCATTAATTCCTGCAGATCTTCTGCATTGTCAGCCATTAATACAATATCTTCCGCGTACATCAGTCCTGGTAATGACTGTTCAATCAATTTTCCTTGTTTGAAAAATGATAGGTTGAAGCCGAGTCCGCTTTGCTGTATTTTGGCCTCTAAACCTTGTAGGTACAGCATAAACATTAGAGGTGACAATGGGCACCCCTGCCTAAGCCCCCGCCGAATCATTACAGGCTCCGAAACCTGCTTTTCCCATTGTATAATCACCCGGTTACCTTTATAGATATCTTTTAAGAAATTGGTTACTCCATCTTGCACTCCTAAAGTTTCCAGAATGCCCCACAAGCCCTCTTGAAGTACACTGTCATAGGCTCCCTTGATGTCCGAAAAAGCCAGCCATAGGGGTCTGTGTTCCTTTTCAGCTATTTCAATGCACTGTGTTAGCGAGAACAGATTGTCTTCTAGCCTCCTATGCTTCCGGAACCCATTTTGTACCCAAGTACCCCCTCGTTCGCTACCCATGCCTGCAGTCTGTCCTTTATAATCTGCATAACCACCCTGTAAACCACTGACGTCACTGTTATAGGCCGATAGTTATTTATGTCAGCTTTGTCCCCCTTTCCCTTATATATCATTTTCATCCTACTTAGCCTCCATTCGTCAGGTACTTTACCATCCACTAGCATTTTGCTCACCACCTCCCTCAATGCTTTCTTAGATTTCGGGCCCAATTTCTTTATTAACGTAATTGGAATACCATCGGGGCCTGCCGATGTGCTACTTGGTACGCTCTTCTCAGCCCTTTCCCACTCTCTTTGTCCAAGCGAAAGCAGTGGGTTGACCGGGCTATCCCTCTCCAACGTACTGCATGTAGCATTTCTCTGTTTTGTAAATTTTTCCCTCATCATGGTTCCTATATGCTCCATTGCCTCCTCTCCCTCTAACCGAGTACCTTGAGCTGTTACTATATACCTCTGCTCTAGGCTTGTCCTATTACCCAAGGAGTTCAGATGTTGCCAGAATTTTCTAGCTGCCTGTTTATCTTTTTTATTGCTTATTTTTGACAGCCATTGGGACCCTTTTGTCTTTATTTTCTCGTTGATCAAATAGGATGCTTCCCTTTTGCATTTTATGTAGTTTACCCATTTCCCCTCTACTTCTGCTTCAGGTTCTCCCTTACTTTTGGAGTACCTGTGTTCCCTGGAGGCTTCCTGACGTTTCTTTATGGCCTTCTTAACCTCTTCATCCCACCAGCTCTTGAGTTTTCGTATCCCTAGCCTTGTTTTCCTGACTCGCGCCTTACCTAGCTCACGCTCAAATAGTCTCATTAACTTTGGGTAAGTCCAATCAGTTTCAGTACCCTCTGATATTTCCTCTTCAATTTGTTTGGCCGCTATTTCCACTTGGTCTTCTGAGTAAAAAATCACATCTGGCGTTTCCTCGCGCGTCGTTCGTGCTTTAGTTTCCCTCTTAAAACTCAACTTGATACGTTTGTGGTCGCTACCTATACTTCTGGAGCCCTGTTCATCTATAATCATGGCTCCTAATCTATCGTACATCCTATGTGACATTAACGCATAATCTATTGTCGAGTGTCGACCCCCTACCTCCCATGTTATGATCTCGTCACACTTTTCAGTAGAGTTACAGACAACTAAGTTAAGCCTCTCACACATATCCAGCAGCATGTTACCTGTGGAGTCTGTGTACCCATCCATGTATTCAACATGCGCATTCATGTCTCCTAATACAATTACTTCACATCCTTTTCCTAGCTCATTGATGTCCGCTGCTATACAGTCCAACATTTTTTTGTTTTCCTCTTTAGCATTTGATCCTGTCCAAAGGTATACAAAGCCTATAAGTGTTTTCGCCCCTGCTACTTTTCCTTTTAGCCATAAATGCTCCTTGCATTCCTGTTTGACCCTTTGCCAATTTGTATTTTTATGAATGAGTGCTCCAATTCCCCCACCCTTTCTGCTACCCTGCACTCTGTTGCAGTATTCCCATGCATAATCAGGGTTACAGGGCGGTTGTTCCAGGTCCCTAAGATGTGTCTCTACAACCCATAAACCATTAAGTTCTCCTGTCTTAGTTATTCTTCGATTTCCTCCCAGTTTAGCCTATTTCTGCCACCTTGCATGTTAATGAACCCTATGTCTGACTTAATTTGGCTCTTGCGCTTATTCCTGTCACCTCTCCTACAGTACCGATGTTTGCGTGTTTGTGGCTCCTGCCTCGAATCGTCCACGCCTACACTATCTTGTTCGCTCGCAGCGCCCTCTCAAAATTTTTCCACGCGCAGCTCCTCAGCGAGCTCTGTGTCAGCGAGAGAGCACCTTGGTCTAGGTCAAGGCATTGGTCTAGTACACTCTAGTGTAGAGGAAGTCATGTGGTATTTCTCCATATATTTCTCCCTGTAGCGGCCATGTTGTCGGGGCACAACAGAGGTTTTGTTGTGGTGGTCACAGTACGGTGTACTGCATACTATAGAGTTTCTCACTACATTTTATGCTGCATACAGAGGGAGAAACCTTTCTCTATGGAGGGGATATCTGGGGGTATGGCCGGTAGGGCTTCACCTCAGTTTTTTTCTTTCCTCCATGGTCTGAGGCAGTCCTGGACAGTTCGGGCATGTTCGGGTCAGGGACCGTTGAGTTTTCCGGGACGAAAAATCAAAGAGGCAATGCAATATGCCATGCGACCCTCAAAAACGCGGTCTCCGAAATCTGAATTTTTTGTTAAGGGGGGGGGGGGGGGGAAGAGGCAACCGTCGCTGAGGGGCGGATTGGGACACCACCATCGGATATTTCCCCTCTTCCCCTTCCCTTACGTAGAGTAGCAGGCCAGATGCTCCATTATCCGGCCGACCTCTCTACATTTTCCAATCATTAAAATACTTCTTCTTCTTCTTCTTTCCTTCTTCCATGGTTAAAAGCATAGAGTTTCCTACAAATATTACGTAGGAAACTCTATGGTTAAAAGCTCTTATGCTTTCAAACATGGTTATGAACAATGTTTAACCGCGTCTGCGATAGTGTCAAAAAAATTGTTGCGCAAGCTTTTTGTGATCAGTGGCACCAATCAGCAACGCAAGAAAACCCGTCAGAAAAAGAAGTGCAACCCAAAGAGGTGCACAAAAAAGTAAAAGGAGTCAAAGGAAAACCAGCCAACTGAGAAGAGTGGGGAGAGCGCTAGTAGGCTAGTGGCTTTGGCACTGGCACTCCTGAGAGCGCTACGATCCTCGTAAATTGTCGAATGTTGGTATTTTCAATGTCGCAAGTGCAAGCTGTGGAATACAGCGAAGCGATTGAATAGAAATTGCGGTTTTGTTATTGTAACTAGCTTCGGGAAACCGTCGGAGGTTTCAGCATGGTGACCATTCATCAGTCTTATATGGTAAGACGATCCTTGTAAAGCGCGTGTGAGCCTGTCGCAGAAGTGTGACGTTCAGTGTTATAAGCCTATTTGTTCTTTTTAAGTTGTGCTAAAGTTCACCAGATGAAGGAACTAATGAAGGCTACACGAATCAGTTCAGTGCATATGCAATTGTCGCTATAGTTATTCCTCCGCATTCTACTTAACGTCGATCCTCGCACTCGGCTTGAGTGGCGGGGTGTGCTTGAGGCTCATGCGTATGGCTATGCGTTACAGTGATATTTGGTGCAGGTCATTGAGGTACGATGTATATGTGTATGCCGTTTAGAATTGTTTGGGCAAGGTTCTGACTGGTATTGCAGAACTCGCGGGGACCAGTAGCGCTGAACTAGCGTCACAAGTTGGTGGCTGGGCGTAAATATATTTAGTTTTTTTTTCTTTTTACCAGTAACAACGTGTCATTATTTCGTATTATTGGCGGCGCCTCCAGGACACCAAAGCGGCAACAGGTACACCAAAGCTAGAACCTGCATTGGGCCATTGGTTGGGGCTCGCCGACGCCTGCGCGTGCCCGCGGTGTGTATAAGCCAATCTTATAACACCCCCTGACACGCTCCGGCCCCGGCGGCTCCAACCCACGCACCGTCCTGCTTCCAGCTTTGACCTCCCTGCTGCCCCTTGGGTGCTTTGAAGATCCTGCACCGCCTGCTTGATTATAACGCTGTGTCTAAATGTACTACGTTGGCCGTACGCGAATCCCAAAGCTAAAGGTACGTCGGACGTCAAGAATGAAGACTTTCTCGCGCCTGCGGCGCCCGTGCTGAGTCAGTCATGCCTGATTATACCTTTGTCGCGCCTCACGGCGCTCTACCTTCAAAATAACGTCGCTGATTTTCCCGGGGGAGCGACAGGGGCCCTAGTAGAGACCGGGCCTGCTCTCCTGGCGCAGTATCTTCGCTCGTGCCAGGCTTTTCGTATGCTGCTCTCCGTGACATTTCAAGAGTGTTTTAATGCTTCCTTTTGAGTTGAAACGTCCTTCAGCAAAAGCACGTGCAAAAATCTGTAGACGGGAGCCGCGGAGCTAGCGAAACGGAAGCTCCGACATATATTTAGCTTCTGGGATTCCAGTACGTCTGGCGTACCGTTAGACACTTCGTTATTATAATTTCAGGTGCTCTCCTTAGGCCTTCGTTTGACGATTACATGTGCCCTTCTGGAGCAGTACTTGTAAAAAAAGTAAATCTATCATCGCGACTAGCAAAAGCACCCTGCAACAAAAAAAGTTACCTGCCACTTCTGCAACACCAGTCAGAACCTTGCCGTTGTTTGAATTGCTATCAACAGCATCATAGTGTAAGGTGTGACTGGAAATGCACAGTTCACGAGATTGTTCAGCATTCAAAGTGACCATGACTTATTTTGACAGGTCGTCGAGTGCAATAGATCGTACATTGACCTCCTCTTTTTTCACGATCCTGAAAAATGCTTGGAAGGAATTATGTAAGTTCATCAATTTCAATGCCCGTATTGTGCTGTGGTTTTATCATGACATCATCCTGCTTGTGTTTCAGTCAGTTGAAAAACTCTGTGATCGGAAGCAACAACCAGAAAGCCACGGTCATACGAATGGGCCTTGTTCCGAGGTAAAGTCCACATTTCATTTGCATTTTTTGTGTGTGCAACTAATGTGTGGAAAAGTCGCACAGGATCACAAGTTGCTTATGAAATTGTGTACAAGAAGTCTAAACATGGGAACAGGAAAAATATAAAGACAAATTGACATAACTTTTCATTTAGTTTTTACTGTTCCAACCAATTTGATAGGTTGTGTGCAAAAGCTGAGCTTGTGCTTTTCTTATTGTTTTTGTGCATTTTATTGGAACACACCATAGCAGGCAAGCATCATTTGCACTAATATGGCACTGGAATTCTCATGCATAAGTTACAAATAAAACCCTCTCCACATTATTGGTGTATAATACGGTAGCATTGCTGTCCTGAATGTATAGGGATAGCGACTAGGTTTTGAAAGGTAGACATAGCATTGAATTGCATATTGGCTGAATGCAGGTTGTTGCAGATATTGCGCGAGGAGTCTCATCCACAGCTTTTGTGCGAAACAGCAGTGATCCTAAACAGCCTGGCTAAGGGCACAGAAGAGAATGTCAAGGCTCTTCTTGATGCAGGTGTGCTACCAGTATTGCTTCAAGGTGAGTGTAACCAGCCAGTTGGAGATCTCCCGAGTATAATGAACACAGCTCTGGCTTTGCTCATGAGCCAACTTTTCTTTCCGTGTGTGCAGGCTTCCAAAAGCATACACAACTGCTTCCGTGCGGTGAGCAGTACTCATTTTAAGCTTGGCTTTTTGCTTGTCTCTGCTGCGTGCAAGGGCCTGGCTTGTGAATGCTGCTGCTTTGAGTTTATACCGCATAAAAGGTGTTTATGCTGGTAGGAAAAATACGCACTTGGCACACATGCAGAACCTCTGCAAAAGTAGGCTTTCTGGCTTGGAGAAAGCTTGACCTATTGCTTTTCTGTGTTCGTAAATATGTGTGGGAGCAGAAATTGCATGTGCATTAGTAGCAAAATACTGTCTCAAGTTGCTTAGCGAGTGGGTTATCTTTGGACTGTCTGTCCACACAAACAAAAAAATGCACTCTTCAATACAATTGAGTATGCTTGAATCCTTGCAGTGCAATAGATAGCTTGTATGGGATGTCATAAACACATCTAAACATGCTGGTCCTCCAACATGGCGGCTAGGGTGATGTCAGTGTGTCATTCGCTGTCATGGGTAACTTGCTTCAATGACTTGGAGATGCAGTCAAAACGTTCTTGCCGTATGTGCCAGAACCATGGCAGAACCATTGTGTGAGGTGCCAACACACGCATGTTCTCACCATGCTGGTCTTCCTACATGATGGCTAGGTTGATGTCAGTGGAAGCCATCAATAGACTGTTCAATGTCTAGTCTCTGATAGTGTAGTAGCTGTTCAAACAAATGTGCATTGTCATTTACAGTTGAAATTGTCTGCAAAAGATGGCTACAAGTAAATAGATATGGGTCATATGTATTGAAAGTTACAAATATTAGTAATAGCTGTCAAGACAGATGTGTGCTCAAGTATATGGTACATACCCCAGTGCACCGTATTGTTAGGCCAGCAGTGTACTAACAGTACGGTTCATTGAGGCATGTTGTTCCCGATTTTAAAAAATGGGGTTGAGATGTCAACATATTTTATTTATTCAAGTTCCAGGTTTTCTTCAATAAAACTTCAGAAGGGTTTCTACTTTTTAGATTGTTCTGTGAAGCTGCAATCAAGATAGTTCCTGACAGTTTAGCATGGTGCTTGAGAATGTTTTTCTGAAGGTGGTAACAAATAACACCTGATTCCCCGATTTACCAGTGCTGTTTCCACTTTAAGGCCTGTTAACAGAGACAATGGATGAGCACAAGCATAGGCAAAACGTTTTTATGAGATAACCCCTGGACCGATTTTGATGAAATTTGTTGCATTTCAAAGAGAAAGTTAAATTCTAGTGACTGTTGGAAGCGGAATTTCGATTTAGGGCTTGAATTTTCTTAAAACGATTTTAAAATATTTGACCGTTTGAAAAAAATAGAAGCATGAAGTTTACAAATTCATAGCTCTGCATCAAGAACCGATATCGCGCTTCTGTAAACGGTATCCATTAGATCATTCAAAGCGGACAAATTCAATATATCATTCTACATCTTATGTGAATTTGTTATGTTGGTTACAACGGTTTTGCAAAAGTTGTATTTCCCTATGATTATATTTTTTTATATTCATGTGTAACATATCAATTTTGTTCGCCTTAGATGTACTATTACATGCAGTTCACAGAATTGTATTAACATTTTTAGTGGTTGAGTTACACAGTTGTAAACTTGATAGTTTCGTTTTTTGAAAATTTTCGATTTTTGCCAATATTTATTAAAAAATTGACGACCTAACTCAAAAATTCGAAACCAACAGTCACTAGATTTTAAGTTTGTCTTTTAGATACAACAAACCTCGTCAAATTTGGTGTAGTGGTTGCCGAGAAAAACGAATTTTCTTTTTACATGTATCTAGAGAGGAGCACTCGAGCTAAAGCTTCCTCTTAAGAGGAATATCAAGTTGAGCTGGTCTGGTAAACAATTCTACTTGAATACCGACAACGTCAGTCTTGCTGTGAGCAGAAACTTGGTAAGCCAGAGTGCACGTAGGACACAGAAGTGGGTAACATTGCCACAGTGAAGTTCCCAAAACAGCTTCCCATGACATCATGGATTTTGACAGCATCTGCTTGAGTCTAAATTTTATCAGTCAAGGAAGGTTTACAGTGCACTGTAAAGGAAATAGTGGGTTTTTCTAAGATAAAGAAACACTGTCCAGTGCATGAAATTACTTTGAAATCCATAATTTCATACTGGTGACTTTGTGCTGTGGTTTAGGGGTGAATAACAAAGAGGTATGGACTTCATTTTTTTACTAGTAATCAATTTTTACTACCAAATAAAGCAAGATAATGTTTGCAAATAACCTCTTACAAGTCTAAACTGATTTGTTGTTAAGTGACCTGCGTAGTTTATTTTTCTTTGCTGTTAGCTGTGGCTTACCAGCTGTTAAATGAGCTAGGATTAGGCAGGCCCATTGTCTGTGATGCATTGAAGCTGTTGCTAAGAAGTCTTCAGTTCATGGCAATGCCTGTGTGTGAACATTGTTTTGGGAAAGTAATTCAATTTGCCATAACATGTTTCAGTGGTACGAAAAACTGCTTGGGTGATAGCAAATTACGTAATATTTAAGTTCTATGGTATTATACCATCAACATTCCAAATAGCCTGTTTGCACCCTGATGAAGAGAACTTGCTATTTTAGTGCCGTAATAGGGGGAGCGGGCTACAAGACGTACATGCATTTTAATTCAAGGCTGAATTTTAACAGATAAAAAATTGATGAATTTGTTTATTTTGAACATTTGTCTTAGGTTTCAATCTTCTAGCAGCACTGTGTTAAAGGGACATGAAAGGGACGGTAAATTAGCTAAAACTGATAGTGTTCATTCCAAATTGTATTTTTGCTTATTTCGTGGAAAGGGGTTCTCTGTTAAAGGAGAAAATTAAGGGTAATTTTTCTTTTTTTGAATTCCGGGGTGAACACCCAGCTTCAGTCCGTTGGTGTGGCATCACGAAAAGTAAATTCGTTCTCAGCTAAGTTAGATTCCTCATAATTTTTGTATTTGGGTCATTGTGACACAGTAAAAGTTTAAGAAACTTGCTAACTTTAGCGTTTATCTCTTTTAGGAGCTATGTGGTCCATTTTTACCAATAAAAAATTCACTCTGCTCAAGCAGACACTGTCAAAATCTTTGATGTCACAGGGAGCTGATGTGGTGTTGCCATGCATCATACATATTTGTGTGCGTTTCTTTTTTTCATGCGAAAGCATTAAAAAAAAAAGAAACGCTCATTGAGTGAAAAAGCCAGCTCCCAGTGTTTGTAGAAAAATTTCCGTTGACTGCGATGCCACATCGCGAACCCACTTTGACAGAGTTTTCCCGTTGGCTGCGATGCGGCGCCACAAGTGCACCTCGACGGAGCAGAGCTCGTGAAAGGGAACACATGCTGCCCATGGTATTGCGTGAAGGGAGAGGGTATCTCTGTGCTGCCATGTCGCCTTCACTTTCATTCTCGGGAGCCTGTGTTATCCATGTGTTCCCTGTCCACGTAAGCTCTCGCCTGCATTTTGACTGCGCTTTGGTAAGGCCAAATCAAAATGTTCCAAGCGTCTCGATGCATTTGCTTGCCCGTGAGGAGTTCATAACTCGAATAACTCGAAGGACCGCTTAATGGCATTCAATTGGACATTAATGTTTTTGCATTCACAACTCCTAAGTGCTTAGGCTTCCTCGGATTTTTTTTTTCTTATTAAGCCTCCTCTTGCGGTAAAAACTTAGATTTTATTGTATTGCAAAGGGTAATGCTCAACTTATTTTTCTTTTTAGTGTCCTTTTAAGTTAACAAGTGGCTGAATGGTGTTTGGGACATGAGCTACATTGAACCTGTCTAATTTTATATACTGCCTTAATATGTCTGGTTTGCTTGTTTATTCACTTGTGCAAGTCAAAACGAAAAACCCCTTGCTAGTATTTTGATGCACTGCTTGCTGTCGTCTTGTATACCTTGATAGGGGTGTGCAGAAAGAGTGTAGCCTGCTCAGCTAGCACTGTGCATGTCAACCGACAGTGTGCTTGCACTGGTTGCATGCGACAGTGCACCTCACATTCTGTGGACCACACTTTCATTAATGTTTCAGGAAAGATGCAATTTTCAGAGTTGAGATAAAGGCAAGGGCTTTTTTTAGCAATGCACTGTTTTGAGCTGCAAACACATCATTTGTATGATGTACACGAATGAGCAAATTAATTGGCTTTTATAGTTAGTATAAGTAATTTTTGAGCACATGTGGCAATTGTGAACCAGTAGGCACCATTAAGGCATTTCCATTTTTAGGGCGTTGGCACCGCTTTCAAAATATTTTGCCATGTTATTTGCCTCTGAAGAATTTCTTGAACGCCCCCTGCGGCAGCACTGCATAGAAAGCTGATGTGTTTCATGGCACATTTTGTGGATGCATATCTTAAAACTGGTGTTTGTCTCAGTATACCTAATAACTGGAAATGTCCTGAGTTCTGGCTTATTTCAATTTTGCGACTGCAACATGTGCTCTAGAGCAACCAAGAAAAATGTTGATTAGTGAGCTTTTGATGGTCATGTTGATAATTTGCATTCATCATGTACTTTTAGACTATAGTGGTTAATAACACATTGCACAGATAATGTAGCCTTTTTATCTCTTCTACACTGTGTTAAAAAGGTTTAATAATCATGGTTTCAATAAGCAGTGCAATGTTTTATGTTGGTAAATGCTGAATTGTTTGCATGTCATGCTCTTGAACATGTTGCGGTATTCTTTGACCCACTTCTTTTGCTGCATTATGGTAAAGTTTGAGACTTTAAATAGATACAATGCGAAGGAAGAATTAAAGGAATCTGTTCAATGTTTCTATTTTTGACACCAGAGTACATGCCACTAGTTGTGGAAAAAGAGAAATCACCTGATGGGTTAAAAAGGCCTTGTCTGATTTTAGGTGCCTGGCATGAAATTGGGTAGTCTTGTCTGTGCTAGGTGATTGGTGGCACAGTGGTCTGTGCAGGCTTGCTTGCACCCACCACTTACAGGAACTTTCTATCTTGCTATCAGCACCAGGATGTCTTCAGTGGCCAAACACAGCATTGGAACAGAGTTGAAATGTTGCTAGCTATGTAGGACCCCTGTTGATAGGGATGATGTGCTTTCCTGAACATTATCTGATGCCACAGCATGCCCCAGAATGGTGACGGTGGGCAGTGCTTCAGCTTTAGTGTGCTGCCATTTATAGCTAGTTGAACCTGTAATTATTTCTAGCTTGCATATTTCAATTTTTACGTAATACAGCCCATTCAGTATTTACTTATAGGTGATTACCTCTGCCTTTGTAATTATAAACAACATAGTATTCTACACATTCTGCACTTTTGATGTCCCAGAAGCTTTTCTTTAGTACACTCGTGAAGTGCATTTAAAGAGTAAATTTTAGAATTCGGTTCCTGATCTTGTTGTTTTGGAGTTTAGTTAACTCCTTATTTTTAGTGAACTCCCTGACATTCAGTTAAGGATTTAAGTTGCCAAGAAATATTTAATTAAGCAAGAGCATGCCTGACCTATGACAAAGGCATTCCGGCCAAAAACGGCCACGTCGCAAACAGTTGTACCCTGTGCAAATCCATGGCGATTTGGAGTGTGCCTTGTGTTTTTTCGCCCACTGTTGAATATCAAGGTACACTAACAAATGGTCGGAGAGGTATGCTGGTAAATAGTGCTTATTAATATGCCAGTAAATGTGAAACAAGAAAAGACAGCAGACTTTAGTGATTCCGTCGGCTCTGAACCCATTTACTATGACAGCAACATTCTCCTTGAAGACCACCATCTTAATTCTGCTTGCCTGCTTTTTCCTCAAATAATTACGTTTACCCACTGCGTGAGTCGTGGTGTAAGACGATTTAATAATTTTGTACTTTACTTGAACGGTTAGTAATTAGAGACATTACAGGCAATAAGAAATAAGAAGCCACAGAATGGGTTTCTCCTTGTGCGAAAAAATGGTATTCGTATGTTCCGTTGCTAAGATTTCAAAAACATGTTTTGATGCTGGGCATGCAAGCGCAATTCGTCAACAGTTGTAGAGAAAGCATTTTATTCTACTAGAATAGGAGGAATGGAATGGACCAGTTCAGCCACTCCAGGAGTGCGAATGGTCCTACTCTCACCAATTAGGGGAGTTAAAAGAAGTGGAATTATGGGGATCTCCACTCTCCAGACGCGAGTGGGAATGGAATGGAGAGCACTTCCCCTCAACTCTGGTGTGAGTGTTTGTCTTGAAAAGATTATGCCCCAACAGGGCAGTGGGTTGCTTTTGCTGGGGCATGTGAACTTGAGTCCGCAAGTTAAAAACCTTTTTATTGTTCTCCAGCTACAAAGTTGAAGATTTTGTGTCACATGGGTGCGGTTACACTGGCTTAGTGCTATGTGTATGAAGAAGGATGGTTTGCTGGGCAACTTAGTATTCCAATATTGAGGTGAGCAGCACAAAAAATAAAACTTGATACAAATGCAAGGAATACAGCGCTGTGTTCATTTTCCTTACCTCTGTATCAAGTCTCATTTTTTTGCACTGCTCACCTCAAGAATGTATTAAGAGAAGGAAAGGGCTTTGGCCATAATGGATTCTGTTATTTGCGGGCTCACCTGCAGGGCTGGTGCACCAGGACCAGCGATATGTGGAGGCATGCCTGCGCTGCCTGCGCACGCTGTTCCGTTCTGAGTTGACGCCTGTTGAATGCATGTATGAGGAGCCATGGGCAGTTCGACACTTGATCCTCATGGCTACGCAGACTCATGCGTCCAACCAGGAGTGCATTGCCACCATCCTAACGGCTGTGTGCAAGGTAGGCTGATGTGGGATATGGAATTGCAGTAACCTTATTAAAGAAACTACCCTTGCATGTGATTAGCTCAAAGGCCTTTCCATCATGCCATTAACCAGCTTACTGTCAGCATTTTTGTCCCATGTCTTCTACTAATTGAGATGCCAGCGACATGAACAGTTCATTCTTGTGAAACTTGTGTTTGTTGGGCTTTGTTATATGTTATTTTCTGTTGACGTGGAAGAGACAAAACTTGAAACACTGCTAGAACTGCAATGATTAAACCGAAGGTAAATTAAACTTTCAAAGAATAGAAGGCAAAGATACCTGGGCACAGGACGAATGCTGATGCTCAGCTAAATGTTCATGGAATGTCTGAATTGAGGTTCTGCTTGCAAGTTGTCACAGATAGTTAAGCTAGCAGCTAATTGAGGCTGCTTAAGTGGTGTGATGTGGCAGTGTGTAAGTGTGCATCACCAATATTGCAATTGTCCTTTAAGGGCAAATGCAATATCAAATACAAAGTTAATTATTTGAACGTCACATATGCCTTTGATGTGACATGACAGAAGAAACATGCCATTTTTGTGTTTTCATTGCATATTCCTGTACAAGTGTTCCTTCTGTGAATTGTCAAATAAGTTGGAAGTCAGCACTATCTATGCTGTTTCTCGTTTCTTTCAGTGTTTTGCTTTGTGCTGTATGTACATTCAGGTGGGAACAAATAGGTATTTACTGAAGAACGGAGAGTTCAAAGTGAGCGAAAAGTGCTGCTATTGCCTTATGCAGTAAAGATACCTAGGTGCAGTGGACTTTGTAGAGATGTTTGTGTTATTACAGTCGTTATGGAATGTTGTGTATGTGCTGCATCCCAAATTTTATTACTTGAAATGTGTACCATTGGTGGTGATAACACTGCGCACACGTTTGTCTGGATTTCCTTGAGAATTGTATACATGTCCTTCATTGCAGGGCAGTAGCTGGACAAATATGTGTAATGCACTTCATATGCTTTGTAAAAAGCTCCATGTGGTGTAGTCTAACTTCGTGGTACAGTCTAACTTTGAAGTAATGAACATGGATATATAATGAATTATTGGTTATAACTGAGTAAATGAAAAATTTGGTTAGCCATGCCTTATTTCAGTGGGCTTACCTACTGCTATATTTAAACTAAAAGTACATACAATGCAATATCAGATATAGTGAAGTGAATAATTTCTCACCCACAGTTCAAAACATGTTTCTCGAGTGACAGGCATTCCGGAGCGGTATTGCCAATCAGTTACTCTTAGGGATATAAGTGCTTTCGCGTGATTTGGCACCGAACATGTTGGCATCTACGAGCAACAGCTTCCCTGGCACAGTACCAGGATAGCGTGCTTGGAGCTCTACAAGAAACGCTATCGCTGTACACGCCGACGCGTCAGATGCCAAATCATTGGACATCTTGCAATAGTGATCGTATCACCAACAGGGCTTGACAGAGAATACCGCTTCGGTGTGCGATCTTATAACGGTTTGGAAAAAAAACGTTTGCTTGCTCTTGTGTGATTTGTCAAAACAGTGCTTCCGTCATCAAAGAAGCATTGAAGAACTGTTGATACATGCTGCGGAGGCTGTCGACAAAAGCCATCAGAATAAATTAAAATTAGCGACATTCCTCCTCTCCTGGCCACTCCTTTCCCTGCTCCTTTGCTGCACCCGCCTACCCTCGCCACTCGCAGTTTGCTCTTTTATATCGTAGTGATCGTGCTGTGCAGCACT
The DNA here is from genome assembly GCF_050947875.1 of Dermacentor variabilis. NCBI lineage: Eukaryota > Metazoa > Arthropoda > Arachnida > Ixodida > Ixodidae > Dermacentor > Dermacentor variabilis. Next base: position 41,186,254 of record NW_027460280.1, on the reverse strand, counting down.
GTGATTGCAGGATCTGCGATCAAGAGCAACTGTCATAGCCTTGGCCGAAGGCCATGGTGACGCTTGGGCACTTTTTTTTTGCGGAAATGGCATGAGGGCAACCACCAGACTAAACTCCACCAACAGGGAGGCACGGATAAGCCTCAGACTTTCTCACCTGCCCTCGCTCGCCTAATCGGGTGGTACACAAAAAAAAAAGAATGTTGCTACTTTCAATTTTATTCAGGGGGCTTACATTGACATGACTAAGAAAATACAGAATTGCCTTGAGAAGCTCCTCCCCTTGGCGAGAAAGGCCGAAATGGCGAAAGTGGTTGCACCTACAGACGCTGTAGAAAATTTTATAGTTCTTGACTTTGTGTGAAGCTGCCAGATGACAATTATGTCTTCTTTCTTCAAATAAATTAATGTTTGTAAGTTTGGTAGCGTTCACATGTCGTGCTGCGCTGCACAGTGTTGTTTGTGTGCATTTGATTGGTCAACGGGCAGGCACGAGTTTTGCTGTGCTCCACTCAGCTGTCATTGTTGGGATCGGCCACTCAGTGCTGTGTGGCAGATCTTAGCGATCACGGCCAGGAGAATAAGTGCCAGAGAAATGCTGTCGCCCATCGACATTGATATTGCGCTTGTCGTTGTCACCCTTTTGTGCCCCGTGTCCACTCTTGCGCTAGTCACATCAGCATGGAATACCAACTAGCCCGGTCTCACACCCTGTGACATTGACAAGCCAGTTGCTTATCACGCAAAATGTTGCAAAAGCAATTTTTTTTCACTGAAAGTGAACTACCAAGAGTACTGTCTTGCTGAGTGGCTTGCAATGCCGACACATGGCGTCATGCTTGCAATTCTCTCATGATGGCACAACCTTGGATTTTTAAAATCTATGTTAGTGTGTAAATTTTTTGATGAATAGTGGATAAAAAAGTAATTGTAGTGGTAGCTGCGACTTTGTTATAATGTGGTTCGACTGTATTTAAGTGCACGTGCCTTATATGTATGTATATATCATGGGGAAAACAGTTTTTATGGTACAGGTGCCGCATAAACAGTTGCTTTTATTACAGCTTAGATATTGCAGCTTAGGTGCACGCGATGAAGCATGCAGTTACGCCCCAAGTTCATCTGCCTGTCTGGATTGTGGGCTATATACTGTATTCATTGAAGTCTAACGCACACTTTTTTCCGATAAAACGGGTGCAAAATTGTGTGCGCATCAGAATCGAGTACGACTCTAAATCTGCATTACCATATTGCCATTGACATTTCAAAATGGCCGCCTCGTACGCACTTCGAGCCTAGCTGCCGTAGCTTCCTCCATGTGCTGTAGTACGTGTGCTTAGGTTAGTACACCGTGCATCTTCACGTTTTCTGCGTTTGCTCTATCAGTATGGAAGCGCTGACTGCGAAGACGCGCGACGTTGCAATTAACAGGAAAGTGACCATGTATGTGGAGATGGATGGAAATCGGGCCACATCATGGGGGTTCGGAGTTTCCAATACTTTCGTGCGGGACTGGTGCAAACAGAATAGCCATTCTACTCTGGCAGCTGCTGCATATGGCGCGGCTGCGCGGCCCCTATCTCGAAATCTATCTGCGATGGAGACAATAGGTGCACCGCGCTGCGTTCTCGTCGCTTCGTTCGCTTTGAAGCGAGAGGCCGCACAAAGGTCACTTTGCTCGCTCCTGCTACAGCATTTCCTCACTCCAGCATTTTGATAAAAGAGTTTCCGCAGTCACTGGGTGAGAAGTGTTCGTGTTTGCTTGTGTGCGCATGATGCCATGCTTGTTCATTTAGTTAATAAGCGGATGTTTAAAAGTTTTATACGGCTGATAAAACTACTATTCTTACTTTTCATATAGCTATCTACTAATATGCTATCGCAATCAATGCTTCGCCTTTCGGGCAAAACTGCGACGTTTTCTGTTTATCGCAACTTTAGTGTATTGGGAGTAAATCTTTGTTTTTCCAAATGAGAGGAAGTTGCATTTCTGTATGAAAGAATGAGGTGTGTGGTACTGTAAAGCACTTATGTTTAGGTCACGGGAAACGGGTGCGTTTTACAATCGAGGGTGTCTTTTTTCCTTTTTTTTTTGTCACGGAAAACGGGTGCGTGTTGCGATCGAGGGCACGTTAGAACAAAGTAAATATGGTATGCCATAGTGCTTGGAAGTTGAGCAGATCCAGCTATTCTTTCATAGCAATTTTTAATGATAAAGTATTTTTTTTCATATTCTTTTGTATCCACAAACTTGGGACTCTGTAAACACTGGCATGCATTGTTTACTTACAGACACCAGACCATCAGAACTACCTCTGTGCACACGGTGCAGTCCCTGCCCTAACAGCATTGCTTTGTTCTCCAGTTTACAAGGTACTTTCATTTTGTGATGTGGTGGACTGGAGTGGGTTGTCTTTTTCATTCCATGCTGTTTCATGCTTTTTCTCTTCTTTAGGTGCAACTCCCAAGTCTTCGCTGTTTGACGCACATGTGCTACCAGAACCCTAAAGTGTCCCAAGCGCTTGTTGTATGTAAGTGAGCTGCATGTTGTTTATTGGGTAGGGTTCCCTCTGCAATCTGTCCATCCATGCTTAGCCATGCTCATTTGCAAATTCCCCAGATAATGGCATTGCCTCCATGGTTGTGGGAGGGCTCATATATTTACCGATTCACTGGACAGCTTTGACACCTATGGCCTTTCCCCTTTCTTTCACAATATCTATACAGTCTAACCCACTTATAACGATCCCAGATACAGCTAAACCTCGATGTAAGGAAGTCGGTAAAATCTGCAATTGGCTTTGTCATATCGAAATTTAGTTGTATTGAAATTTGACCTTTTATGCAAATAAGCACAGTCGCCGATCGATGTTTCTTACATGGAAAGGGACCACAGAATTTTCTGAATTATTGGGCAATTGAAAAAATTAAGTTTGAATGAGAAAACAATCCATTCTTATAAATTTAGAAGTTGACAACGAATGATACGGTTTCATGCCACATACGTTGACGATATCTTTACGTGGTGGTACGAATTAAGCAAAGCCAGCCACGCTTTCATGTGTACTCTGCCATCACTGCTGATAACGTCGCCCGCACTGCGACGACGCTATCAGGAAAAGTGCCTGCAGCAGGGAGTGAATTCTTTGTCTGCCTCTCGCTGCAGTGGGTCAACAAAACTCCAGATTACGTAACCACCAATACTAAACGCGTAGGAAGACAGCTTACAAAGTGTCATGCCCTCTCCGCACGCCCACTCTTTGCACACATGGCAGATTACCTCTGAAGCAGGGTGTGGGGCTGCGTATGTGCTCAGCTGCACTTACAGCCATGATAAGCCACGCCACAAATCGAGACGTGGGCCAACTTGACCCCCCCCCACTCGCCCCCTTTGCGCGAGCTTCATAGCGTTATTGCGAGCTCGCTTCCCTCCCCCTCTTTGCCTTTGCTCGTGCAGGAAGGCGGCACTTGTGAAGTCATCATCTTTCTTGTCACACCCTCGCTCATTTTCACTCGCACCTAAAGTGCACAGTGGGCAGGCCTTGATAGGATCTTAGACTTTATATGGAACATGAAGCGGCTCCACATTGGCAGTCGTACTTGTTGCATGACGTGCGATTTCAGAAGTGGGTTTGCAAGCAGCAGTTTGTGATTCAATCATTTGACCATCTGTGTCCGCAGAAGTTTCCATTAATTGTCTCGGCATTCTTTTGCTGTGGCAGTGAAATTTCGTTATATTGAAATGGCATACAAACACACCTCGTTATATTGAGGTTCTAAATATATGGTGTTCTATGGGCATTAAGGTACAAACAGTTAAATACTTGGTTATATCGAGAATTTTGTTATACTGAAGTTCGTTATATCGAGGTTTAACTGTATAAAATTGTATCAGTTATAACGACCACATTTTTCTGCATTTCCAATTTTCTAACCCTGCCTATCGAAGCTGTGTCCATGTATAATGAACATTTTCAAAAGCACTGAACCGTTATAACGAACACTTCAAACTCAGTTGCAGTAAAAGGAGGGCACACACGAAGTTCCATATCACAAAATTGCGAGCGTACTGGGCGCATAGCAGCATGCCCCCTGCTCCAGTCCAGCCATTGTGAAGACACGAGTGCTGCACGTCGATTTCGGAAGCCATGAAGAAAGTCACTCGCTTTCAACGAAGCCAGGGTAACCATGTTTCTAAGGCATGTCTCCAGTGTACTTCAGGGTGAGGTAGTACAGCGTACTGCAGCCGTGACTTCCAAGATAGCACTGCCGTGTGTGCCGGTGGAATCTCTGAGGCCATCACTGCGGTACTCCCGTTCTTGCGTAGTTCTCCATGCGATACCTCGTGCACTATGCCTTAGTGAGATTAGAAGAACTGGTGAGGCTTATACATTGCTGAATAATGGCCATGTCCTCTGCTATTGAGGTCTCCCTGATAAGAAGCAATATGGGGTAGGATTCCTAATCCATAAGGACATAGCAGGCAACATTGACGAATTCTACAGCATTAATGAAGAGGGTAGCAGTAGTCGTAATCAAACTTAATAAGAGGTGTAGATTAAAGTTAGTACAAGCCTACACTCTAACATCCAGTCACAACGATTAGGAAGTAGATCAGTTTTATGAAGATGTAGACTTAGTGATGAGAAAAGTCCAAACTCGGTATACAGTAACAATGGGCGAAAAGTGGGGAAAAAGCAGTCTGGTGAACAAGCAATTGGTAACTATGGTGTCGATTTTAGGAATGCTGGAGGAGAAATGCTGGTAGAATTCGCAGAAAGAAATAAGCTCTGAATAATGAACACCTTTTTCAAGAAGCGTAGCAACAAAAAGTGGACCTGGAGAAGCCCTAATGGTGAAACAAGAAATGAAATTGACTTCATAATTTCTGCCGATCCCAGCATACTGCAGGATGTAAAAGTGATAGGCAGGGTAAAGTGCAGTGATCATAGGATAGTGAGGCCAAGGATTCACCTCAATTTGAACAGAGAAAGAGTACGATTGGTCAAGAAAAAACGGGTCAACTTAGAGGCAGTAAGGGTAAAAGCAGACAAATTTAGCCTGGTACTTGCAAACAAATATGCAGCCTTAGAGCAGCGAGATGATGATGATGATGATATAGAGGTAATGAATGATACCGTAACGAGGCTGGCTTCAGAGGCAGCAATTGAAGTGGAAAGCAAGGCACCAAGGCAACCAGTCGGCAAGCTGTCCCAAGTAACAAAGGACATAATAAAGAAACGACAAAGAATGAAAGTGTCCAACTTAAGAGATAAGATAGAATTCGCGGAACTGTCAAAACTGATCAACAAATCGGAAATAAGCGATATTAGAAATTATAACGTGAGAAAGACTGAAGAAGCCGTAAAAAATAGAGGCAGCCTGAAATCAGTGAGAAGGAAACTTGGCATCGGACAAACCAAGATGTATGCACTGGAAGATAACCAGGGTAATATTATCAGCGATCTCGAAGGTATAGTAATATCAGTGGGAGAATTCTATACTGACCTGTACAGTACCCAGAGGAGCCACGATACCTCCATTCGAAGCAGTAGTTAACAGGTTGCAGAGACTCCTCCTAAAACCAGCGATGAGGTTAGAAGAGCCTTGGAAGACATGAAAACGGCGAAAAGTGGCAGGAGAAGATGGAATAACAGTCAATTTAATCAAAGATGGAGGAGACATAATGTTTGAAAAACTGGTGGCTCTCTTTATGGAGTGTCTATCGACTTCAAGGGTCCCAGAGGACAGGGAAAATTGAAACATTATACTAATCCACAAAAAGGGAGACGCTAAAGAATTGAAAAAGTATCGGCCCATTAGCTTACTCCCAGTATTATTTAATATTTACCAAAATAATCTCCAATAGAATAAGGGCAATACTGGAGTTTAGTCAACCAAGGGAACAGGCTGGCTTCAGGAAGGGATACTCTACAATGGATCACATCCGTGTCATTAATCAGGTTATCGAGAAATCCGCAGAGTACAATCAGCCTCTATATATGGGTTTCATAGATTACGTAAAGGCATTTGATTCAGTAGGGATACCAGCAGTCATAGAGGCAATATGTAATCAAGGAGTACAGAACGTTTACGTAAATACCTTCGAAAATACCTACAGAGATTCCACAGCTACCTTAATTCTACACAAGAAAAACAGGAGGATACCTATAAAGAAAGGGTTCAGACAGGGAGACACAATCTCTCCAATGCTATTTCATTTCATTTCATTTCATTTTATTACCTTAAAGACCCCATTCGGGGTATTACATAAGGGGTGGTTAACATGTGAACATAGGAAAAGGCAGATGTTACATTGAAATACAAGTTTCAACAGTTTCTAGAAATTGTGAATGACATGTGATGGCAGCGACATCAATGGGTAGGTCGTTCCAGTCCTTGGCAGCTCGAGGAAAAAATGATGATTGAAAAGTGACAGTTCGTGTTCGAGGACGAGAAACTTGGAGTTGATGGCTGGTGCACTGTGACATGCGTGAAGATGATGGCGTGATGTAAGGCGGGCGGCTTAGTGAGCTGTAAAAAAATTTGTGATAAAGAACGAGCGTGGCGATGCGACGACGAAAAGCAAGAGATGCCAAGCTAGATTGTGCCTTTAAGTGTGAAACGCTGATGTTATATGAATATGAAGAATGGATGAATCTAGTCGCACGATTCTGAACCGACTCGAGTGCATTGATGATATATGTTTGATGAGGGTTCCAGATGGCGGCGGCATATTCCAGTTGTGGCCTGACAAATGATTTGTATGCGAGTAGTTTGACGTGCTGTGGAGCATGACGAAGATGACGCCTCATGAACCCAAGAGACTTGTTTGCTGACGAGATTACGTTAGTAGCATGCGCATTCCAGGAAAGGTCGTGGGACAGGGTTACGCCTAAGTACTTATAGGTTAGAACTGATTCTAGTGGGACGTTTGCAATTGTGTAAGTAGACAGATAAGGATTACGACGGCGGGAAATTGAAATAAATTTGCACTTGTTAGGGTTCAAGGCCATTTGCCAACGGTTGCACCATTCCTGCACGTTATTAAGGTCATTCTGGAGAGATGCTTGGTCAGAGATGTTAGTCACAGTACGATAAATCACACAGTCGTCAGCGAACATACGAATAGGACAAGATACATGCAGGGGAAGATCGTTAATGTATATTAGGAAAAGAAGCGGTCCTAAGACTGAGCCTTGAGGGACACCTGAAGTGACAGGGAGGGGTTCGGAGGAGACGTTATTGACAAAGACGAACTGGGAACGATTAGTAAGGAATTCTTTTATCCATTGTACTACAAGAGGATCCAAGTTCAATCTAGATAATTTTATTAGCAAGCGGTTATGAGGCACTGTGTCAAAAGCTTTAGAGTAGTCTAGAAAGATTGCATCGGTTTGAACGTTGTTATCAAGATTAACGTGGAGATCATTAAGGAAGATAGCTAGTTGTGTTTCACATGAAAGCCCTTTACGAAAACCATGTTGTGAAGGATGAAAGAAGTTTTCCGAGTCTAAAAAGTTCATGATATGCGAGTATATGACATGTTCCATGATTTTGCAAGGAACACTAGTTAATGAAATGGGGCGGTAGTTTAAGGGGGAGTCTTTGTTACCTGCTTTGAATACTGGAACGACCTTTCCCACTTTCCAATCATCCGGTAAAGTACCTGTAGACAATGATTGCGTGAACAACAGAGTGAAACATGCCGCGGATATATGCTTAGTATTCATTAGGATCTTCGAGTTAATTTCGTCTACACCAGAAGAAGTACATAATTTGTTTTTTTCAATGATTGATAGTATACCATCTACCGAAAATACAATGGGTGGCATATGTGATGTTATGTTAGTAGGTAGTGGAGAGTCTGGAGTGGTAGTTTCTTTTGTAAACACGGAAAAAAATGCTGTGTTGAATATATCGGCGCACTCGGCGTCCGTGGCGGTGTCGCCTGCTGCATTCGTCACGCTGATGGTACGAGCTTCTTTGGGATTTAAAATGCGCCAGAACTGCCGAGGATTTTGAGTAAGTAGCTTGGGCAGGTCGACGTTATAAAAAGATTTTTTAGCAGTGTGAAGGGCACTCAGGTAGGCGTTCTCTGCCGTGTAGTATCTTGACCAAGCCTCGGTGCTTCCAAGACGCGTGGCTAGCCGGAAGCGACGTTTCTTTTGGTTTTCAAGCTTCTTTAAATCTCTGGTGAACCATGGCTTATTTTGATTAGTGTGCATAGTTATTCTTGGTATATGTTGTGTTTGTGTATATGTTTGTTGGTATATGTATATGTTCACTGTGTGCTTGGAAGAAGTATTCAAGCTATTAAAATGGCGAGCCTTAGGAGTAAGGAACGACGGCAAATATCTCGGCAACCTTCGATTTTCCAATGACATTGTTCTGTTCAGCAACAATGCAGACGAGTCGCAACAAATTATTGAGGACCTTAACAGAGAGAGAGTAAGAGTGGAGTCGAAGATTAATATGCAGAAGACAAAGATAATGATGAATAGCCGGGCAAAGGAACAAGAGTTCAGGATCGCCAGTCAACTTCTACAGTCTGTGAAGGAGCACGTTTACTTAGGTCAAGTAATCACAGGGAACCCTGGTCATGAGAAGGAAATTCATAGAAGAATAAAAATGGGTTGGATCGCATACGGCAAATGTTGTCAGCTCCTGACTGGAAGCTTACCATTATCATTGAAAAGGAAGGTGTACAATCTGTGCACTTTACCAGTGCTGACATATGGGGCAGAGACTTGGAGACTGACAAAGAAGCTTGAGAACAAGTTAAGGACCGTGCAAAGAGCGATGGAATGGAGATTGCTAGGCATAACATTAAGAGACAGAAAGAGTGGTTTGGATTAGCGAGATAGACAGTATTCTAATTGACATCAAGAGAAAAAAAATGGAGTTGGGCGGGTCATGTATTGTGACTGTTAGATAACCGTCGGACCATTAGGGTTACAGAATGGGCACCAAGAGAAGAGAAACGCAGTCGAGGACGGCAGAAGACTAGGTGGAGCGATGAAATTAGGAAATTTACGGTTGCTAGTTGGAATCGGTTGGTGCAGGACGCTAGGGAGAGGCCTTCGTCTTGCAGTGGACATAAAACAGGCTGCTGCTGCTGATGATGATGATGATGAGCTGCTTATGTATTGCTACCTTATTGTTGCTATTGATATTCACATGGCCCGAGTTGGTGTGAACGCAACACGGCGCGCTGCTGACATGGAAAATGGCAGTCAGTGGTTACTACGCAGTTACCTTGAAATCACAGTTCGTTGACGCCTCATTTTTGTTGTGTGTGATAATGGTTCATGATGGCGTTTCACCTTTTGAACTTAATACTTTTTCAGCTGAAGCGGCATAGAAAAGGTATCTTTGCGGATCACAGCTCTCACGTGCATAATGCTGCAGCCATAACAGTAGGACCTTCGCATAATGCTGGCATGCCGCAATAGTTTCTGCTTCCAGCCAACTAGAACTCCGATCTTGTATGCAGAATTCATTCGGATCCCGCTGATAGTAAAATATATCACAAGCTTTTGGAGAAAGAATTGCTGTGGCTGCACTTGTACTTTCGAAATGGCAAGTAATGGAAACCATCTGGGCGCCATTTTGAAAGAGCTACGACGCCCCATTTTGTTCTTTAGATAATATTTTTATTGGAAACTTGCAGCTAGATGTGGGAAAGTGCCGGAACAAAGGAAGAAGATACTAAAAATGGGATTTTCGGACCAAGGTGGTCCAATAATAAGTGCCAATTCTAGCTTCACTATCTTTAATATTTACGGTTTTTGTGGGAAAGTTCAGATATAACAAACTACTGATACAATGACCACTTTTCATGGAACTATCGAGTTCATTATAAACAGGTTTGGCTGTATTAGCAGGAAATTTTATACAGTGCAGTCCGCTTATAACTATATCGAGAAAGACGAAAAATATGATCGTTATAACCGATGATCGCTATATCTGGACTGCAGTTATTAAAAAAAAAAAAAAAGCGGAATATACCTTTGCAGCTCCAAACTCGAATTCGCTACTTGCTCTAAAGAATAGATGATGTAGAAAGTAGGCCATGAAAAATGAACTTTATTTCTAGCACCAATGACAGTGTCAAGGGTTAGGCACGCCGAAATAGTCCAAAATCTGCACTTGCTTTTGCTGCAGCTTCAGCTTCACAACAGTGGTGTGCATGGATTCCAGCTGCTGCGCGAACACTGGCGGCAATCCTTCCATCATCATCATCATCATCATCATCAGCCTGGTTACGCCCACTGCAGGGCAAAGGCCTCTCCCATACTTCTCCAACAACCCCGGTCATGTACTTTAGCAATCCTTTAGCATGCATAAAATCGACTAAGGAGTCGATCGACGACAGTGCACTTTGCGTGGACATCGAGGTCGGGGTCAAGGAGCCACTGTCAATCTTGTTGTCACTGTCGCTGCTGCTGTCGCCACCGTCGCACAACTTTGCCGTCTGTCGTGACAGCACATCTTCGGCGATCGCCTCGTCGGTGATCTCATCGCAGAATGAGGCAGCACTGTCTGCAGTCAAAAACTCCTCCTTCGACGCACCACCTATGTCACCAGTAGGAATGAGCTCCCAGAGCTCGGTATTGTCAGCGGCTTACACCGTGTTGGTCTCAGTGGGTTGGGGAAGTTCATCCTTACGCACGAAGCCCGCCTTTTTGAAGCAATTGGTGATGAACCACTGGTAAAGTGCCTCTTCAACATCGGCGTACAAAGGGTCTCTAACCCTTTTCCCCTGATCAGCATGGCCGCTGATAGCTCATGCCTTCACAATCGCGGTGCTCCCGGTTTTCAATATGGTTGATATCATTAACTGGGCAAGCTCATACTTCTTCACAAGGGCGCTCACCTTGAAGCCGCATCGAGAGTCCTGCAAAATATCCATCTTCGTGTCAAGCGACACAGCTTTGCACTTTGTCGGCGCCATCTTCGAACTGGGTTGAACCGTTCGTTGCACGCTGCTTCGGTGGCGTCAGCCTATCGCGACAGAGAGAGACGTGGGACGGGCGCCACCGTGCCGCTTTGCTTGTTGCTTTTTTTTCTTTCTCTCTCTTTTAGAGCGACTGTAGCCGACGCGCATGAAGCAGCTAGCGCCATGTAGTGGCGCGCTGCACCTTCTCAGCTATTCTCCGGTGCGCAGGTGAGGCGGGACGCGCTGCGCGGTAATGGCGGCAGATACGAACTTACGGAGGTAAACATCGGCTCGTCTCGACTTCGTTCGTTTCAGGGTACTAAGCAACGCAAATGTTACGATTATTTGGCACGGAAAACGCCGTCCAGACGGCAAAATTTTGATCGTTATATCCGATATGCGGTGAATAACCTATCATTATAAATGTTTTTTTTTCCCCATAGACCTAATGCATAAAATGACACTCTCATGTCGACCCATCGTTATAACCGATGTATCGTTATATGTGGTATCGTTATAAGTGGACTGCACTGTACATGCTTCCCTGGGCTGCTTTCACTTGCAGTAGAGTAAAACAAAGCTTTGTTAGAAATATGGTGTGCTCATCATGTTTAGTGACAGTAGCTGTTTCGTTTAATTCAAAATGAGCCAAAAATAAACAGCAGGTAAGCATGATAAAGCATAATCAAGAGATGTACCATCTTTTCCGGTGTATAAGTCGCTGTTATTTTCAGAAATTTTCGTCGGTGCGTCTTTTATGCTGGTGTTACTTATGTATGGAATGAATCCGGTTCGTGGCGGCCGTGCATGGTCCGTGCTCGAAAAGGTGCCTCTGTGCTTCGCAGTGTTCGCACACTTTAAGAGACAGCTCTCTGGGCTAAATTAATTCGAAGCCCGCCGCTACGGTGTCCCTCATAGCCCATATGTCGCTTCGGGACGTTAAACCAAACAATTTTCCGCTTTTCCTAGTCACAAATATGACATTGATCACGTGCTACTACCGCACGCCACCTTCTGCCACGCACAGTAACTACATGTCATAAGAAATTGAAACAGCAAATTGGCTTGCAAAAATGAAATGCCACGACACGTTCATTGCACTAATCCTTGCGTAGTGCTTCACATGTGTAGCACCGGTCATGTCATTTTTCTCGCTAGTCATGACGCCGCCTGCAAGGCGAAAAAGTTGCGGTGCGAAATTCAAGCTGCATGCAATTGCATTTGCACAAGAACATGGAAATCAGGCTGCAGGAAGGCAGTTTGAGGTTATGGAGAAAATTATATGCGACTGGCGCAGCGCCACCAGCGTGCTCCAGACAATGAAATCGGCAAAAACGGCCAACCGCGGCAAGAAAGCTACTTGCCGGAGTTCGAGGACCGTCTGCGCGCGGGGGTACTCGAGCAATGACCCGAAGGCAGGGGGCTGTCTACAGTGCAGCTCCATCTCAAGGCGACGACCTTTGGAACAGAGATGAATACTGTTGGATTTACGAGCGGTCCGTCGTGGTGTTTTCGCTTTATGCGGCGTAATAAGTTGGGGGTGCTAGCACGAACGACGATATTCCAGAATCCCTGACGACTTTTAGGAACAACTGGAAAACTTCAGTGCATTTGTTAAAGACGAAATTGTGACCAAGGACATATATGCGAGCTACATCGTAAACATGGACGAAGTCCCGCTTACGTTTGATATTCTCCTTGAGAAGAGCGTCGCCGAGAAAGGGGAAAATAAAACTATAACGGTGAGGACAACTGGCCATGAAAAATCGCACTTCACTGTTGTTCTCGCCTGGTGCGTGGACGGTACGAAGCTGCCTCCCATGTTAATTTTCAAGCGGAAGACTCTACCAAAAGACTGCTTTCCTCCCGCTATGGTGGTGCAGGCCAGTGCCGAAGGATGGATCGGTGAAGCTATGATGAGTCTGTGACTCGACCAATGTTTTTCGCGTCGACCTGACGGATTTTTTCACGTTAAGAAGGGAATGCTTGTGATGGACAGTATGCGGGCACACTTCACGGATTCCATAAAGAAGATTAGTGTGGAGAACTGTGTCCCAGTGGTGATACCAGGCGGCATGATGAAGATGCTGCAGCCGCTGGACATTTCTGTGAACCGCAGTTTGAAAGAAAAGCTGCGACGCTTCCGGGAGTCGTGGATGTCCGAGGGTGACCCCAATTTTACAAATACACAGGACGCATGAGACGCGCGACGTTTGGAGAGGTGACCAAATGGGTCTCCGACGCCTGGGACTCCATTTCCACAAAAACAGTTGTAGCTGGGTTCTCAAAGACCGGACTGATCCTGTTTGCAAGTGGTGACGATGTTGGCGAAGAAAACATCGAGTTTGAGGACGACAGTGAGGCGCTGGGGGAACTCCCACTTGAAGTTGCTGAATTATTTGTTAGCGACTCAGAGTAAGAAGGCTTCGATGGTTTTGCCTAAACGCCATCTGTAAGTACATGCCATCTGTGTGTATCAATAAACCATTTTTGAAAAATTAGTTCTGTCTAGACACCGGTGCATCTTATACACCGGTGCGACTTATGTATTTTTTTTTTTTCAGAAAAACTGCCGTTTTGAGGGGGGTGCGACTTATACAAAGGTGCGACTTAAAGACCGGAAAATATGGTAATTGCCAGTAAGACAGTGGTGCCTTCTGGTGGCCATGAATGATACCACAGCACTGATAGCAAAGCTCAGTGCAACAATAGGTGAAGGATTACTGGTATTACTTCATACTAGCACAATGGCACAGTTTCTAGTGCAGTAGTGACTACAAAGAGGAGGGGAAAGCCACGAGTCATGGTGGGTTCAATAATTGTTTTCTGATTGTTCCAATTATACAACAAGCTGTATTCTGAAAGCTTTTGTTGGATATTTGGGAAGGGGTACCGTTGAATGCCAGGCATGTGTTCCTTGGAACCTGCTTCAAGGCCCTTCAGCCTATTCTCATCTTGCGGGTGTTTCTTTGTCATTCAACCCCTTATTTGGCTTCGGCAGGCTTACTTTTGTACTTTGATATTCTATCTAATAAATATTATTATTCCCATGTCACAAGACAACAATGAAAGATCCCTTTAATCCCTTTAAACAATCCCTTTAATTTACATTCGTCTTATCATCAGTCATGTTGAGTGGTTGATCTGGGCACTGCCATCCAAGCAAATCATCAAAGGGTGAAAAGAATGGAAAATGAATGGTTACAAAATATGGGCCCCTAGTCATTATTCAGCAAGAGTTTACCTACCCGGACAGATAAAAATTCCCCGCAGAGACGTCTGCGTCAGCAGGCGTTTGGTGTGTTGCGACACCACGTACCCGAGCACACGAGGGTTGGACCCTCCCGCGTGTACCCGTGCGCGGCTTAGCCGTGTCTGGGGAAAGGGGGATCCTGGAGGTTGAGCCGATGCTGGGTGTTTGGACCTTTAAGGCCCCCGGGCGGAGGCAACACACCTCTTTGGCCTCTGCTTCACATAGATGGCACCCCCGGACTGACCCACCCGGGGGAAATTGGCAGTCAATCTTTTTTCTTTCCTTTCACTAGTCTATCTTTCCTGTCTCCTATTTACTTCATTTCATTTCCAAGTTTCCGGGTGGCTAGGGTTAACCATGTGGTCATGTGGCCTTCCTTGTGGTTAACCATGTGGTTAACCATGTGGCCTTCCTTGGTCCTGGTTATATGGTTATAGCAGTTATGTATGGCTAGTAGTTTTTAAAACACATTGTGTTTGGCTCCATGGTGGGCAGCCAGCTTAGCTGCCGAACGTATCTGTAATTTCATGAATAGAACCCCCTCTTCAGAAAAACCTGATCGGAGGCCGAAAAGGCACCGGACCAAGGTAATGGACTTCAATAAACCTAGTGATAGCTTTACAAAATTTTTTGTCATCACGTCTGAAACTGAATAAAAAATTCAAGACATGTCCGCCTTCCTCATCGCCAAAGCACTTGACGAGTGTATTGGTGAGACCTACAAAGCCAAGAAAATGAATTCTGGAGACCTCTTGCTCGAAGTTATGACGACTGAGCATAGCAGGCAGATTAAGAAACTTGAGAAGATTGGCGAGAACAGTGTGTCTGTCTCGCCACATTGGACACTGAACTACGCGCAGGGTGTGATATCAGATACAGAACTCCTTAAGTGCACAGACAAGGAAATCGAAGAAGCCTTGAGAGATCAAGGTGTTCTAGCTGCAAGAAGAATAAAATTGAGAAAAAATGACAGTGAAATTCCGACCAAGCACATTGTGCTGACCTTCGACTCCATAACTCTTCCAAGTGCCGTTAAGGCCGCTTACTGGTACCTTAGAGTAAGACCGTATTTGCCCAATCCTCGCCGGTGCTTTCGGTGTCAGAAATACGGGCACGGATCCCACTCGTGTCGTGGAAGAGCAACCTGTGCTAAATGCAGTCAACCAGACCATGGTGATGAATTGTGCACAAACAAGCTATGCTGCGCAAACTGCGCAGGTCAGCATGCGGCATTTTCCAGATCTTGTCCTCAGTGGAAAAAAAGGAAAAGAAGTGACTGCATTGAATGTACGGGAGAACATATACATTGAAGCCAAAAAGAGAGTCGCATTTGCCGATAGAGGTACTTACGCACAGGCTGTGCAGAGAGGGCGTGCGCCGCCGATGGTGTCAGTTGGAATCCAGGTGGAGCTTCTGGACAAGGTGTCAGCTCTCTGGCCCTCCTCACCCAGTGAAAGAACAGACGCTCATCGCAACCCTCTCCCAAGAGGCCCAGAGGCTTCTGCTGCGGCTGACAGCAGTCAGCACGCGGTAGAGGCCTCGAAGGTCTAACGCCGGTGCTGAAGGACCGCTTTCTTTCCAAGAAGACGGCACCTTCACCAAGCACCATCAACGATGAACGCCCAAAGGGTAATGATATGATGTAAGTGTGTCCACAGGACACGAATCAAACAAAAGAGCCTACATCTGGTAGGCAAACCAAAAAGTCGGGCATTCCCCCTGGAAAACACATAGGGGGTAGACTTCTGGTCATTCCCCCTGACAAGGAGACGTGACCTAAAAAGCATTTTAGCAAGTTTCTTGCTCATTTACATATGTCATCTTTGTGACCTTTTACATAGAATCTCTTCGTGAAGTACTTGATAATCCACATCTTCAAATATGGCTACTATTGTGCAGTGGAACTGCCGTGGTTTAAGAACTAATATTGATGACATTTACGATCTTTTTGAGGATGCTGAGGCTTCTGTTATGTGTTTGCAAGAAACTCATTTGAAAGGTTGCCATAAACAACCTCTGCGTCGATATAGCATCTTTCGCAAAGGTAGGGAACAGGCGTCAGTCGCACCTGGAGGAGTCGCTATAGTGGTTGCTCAAGGAGTCCCAGTATGTGAAGTGAAGCTTAACACCAACTTAGAAGCTGTTGCAGTAAAGGTTCAGATAGAGAAAAACAATAACAGTATGCTCCCTGTACTTACCACCAGGTAAGAATATCACAAGAAAAGAATTAGAAAATCTCGTGAAAAAACTTCCAGAACCTTTCCTTTTACTGGATGATTTTAATGCTCATAGTAACATCTGGGGCAGTAGCCACGCTGATGCAAGGGGGAAAATGGTAGAAGAATTTTTAGACAACTGCAATGTGTACCTTTTTAATGATGGACCAACATATTTTATTGCTAAATCACAATCTACTTCAAGCATTGACCTCTCCTGTGGCACGCCATCACTTGCTGGGTTTTTTACTTGGGACGTGAAGGAAAACCCACGTGGCAGCGACCACTACCCTATTATACTCAAGCCGATCGACGCGTCTCCAACAATGCCAGCACGAAGACAGAGATGGAAGATGGGTAAAGCAGAGTGGTCTCTTTTTTTTTTTTTTTGGAAAGCTCAGAAATAAGGATTGAGGATGTCATCGCACTCAGTATTCACGACTTATGTGATGCGATAACGAAACAAATTTTAGATGCAGCTGAAAACTCCATACCACTTTCACAAGGGAAGCTTCCACGTAGACCAAAACCGTGGTGGAATGATGCATGTGATAAAGCTCATAGGAAACAAAACTGTGCATGGTCTCGACTAAACAGGTACCCAACTTTCGAAAATTTATTGTTTTTTAAACAAAAGCGCAGTGAGGCTAGAAGAGAAAGACTGATAGCAAAAAGAACATCATGGGTGAAATATGTGAGCTCTATAAACAGTCACACAACAAGTAAATTAGTCTGGGAGAAAGTGAGAAAAATTGACGATGTTCATACAGAATACACACTTCCTATATTTGACGAGGAAACGGACCTTAAAGGGCAAGCAAATATACTTGGCGAGCACTTTGCTGGAATTTCGAGTGACGCTCATTACACTCCTGAGTTTCTTAAGATAAAGGCCACAGCAGAAAAGAAAGATCTTCGGATATCACTGAATAGTACTGAGCCATATAACTGTCCTTTTACAAAAACTGAACTCTTCGATCCGATATATTTAGGGAAGAACCATTCGGCAGTTCCAGACAACATACACTACAAAATGCTACGACACCTACACATGAACACTTACGACACAATCCTTCACCTCTTCAACAGGTTGTTGGCGGAAGGCTATTTTCCAAAAGCATGGAAGAAGGCGATAGTTCTACCACTTAAACCTGGAAAGGCACGCTCTGATCCTAACAGTTATCACCCCTTTGCCTTAACCAGTTGTTTAGGAAAAACATTAGAAAGAATGGTTAACAGACGGCTTGTACACCTTTTGGAAAGTAAAGGGTTACTTGATCAGTACCAGTGTGGCTTTAGAGTCAATCATAGTACAATCGACCAATTAGTCCGGTTAGAAACAAAAATCCGTGAATCTTTCGTCCAAAGGCAACATTGCGTCTCCGTTTTCTTTGACTGATCAAAAGCGTATGATATGACGTGGAGACATGGCATTTTAATGGACTTGCACAGATACGGAATAAAAGGGCACATGCTTGGTATAATCAAAAGCTATTTGGAAGACCGAACTTTTCAGGTGATGTTTGGACCAACTTTCTCCAACTGTTTTATGGAGAAGAATGGAGTGCCGCAAGGTGGAGTATTGAGCGTTACACTATTTTTAGTGAAGCTCAATTCGATAACTACAGTTATTCGTTCTTCCTTAATGTATTCTTTATATGTCACTGACATTCAACTTTGTTTCTCCTCTTGTAATATGGCTACTTGCGAACACCAACTCCAGTTGGGTGTAAACTCTATAGTGCGATGGGCAAACGAAATCGTTTTAAATTTTGCACAGAAAAAACAATATGCGTACCTTTCAGTCAATACCGAAGGCTCACACCGGACCCAACATTACATATTAAAGGACAGCAAATCACAGTAAAGAACGAACACAAATTTCTTGGCATAGTCTTTGACAAGAAACTCAACTTCAAAGTGCACATCGCTTATGCAAAACAGAAATCTCTGAAATCCATAAATTTAATAAAGCTCCTATCCCACCGATCATGGGGTTCAGATAGAATATGTCTGCTTTGCATATACAATGCAGTTGTCTGGTCACAATTAGACTATGGATGTTTTGTGTACGGCTCAGCTCGAAAGTCTGCATTAGAGGTTCTTGATCCGGTGCATCATCTTGGACTACGTCTGTGTTGCGGTGCATTTCGTATGTCTCCCATACAAAGCTTGTATGCAGAAACCAACCAGCTGTCTTTGGAACACAGAAGATTATTTCTTGGAAAAATGTACATAACGAGAGCACTGTCCTGTTCAACGCATCCTTGTAGACTACTATTTACAAGGCCGCGCTTTGAAATACATTTTAGCAACAAACCGGCAATCATTCCTTCCTTTTTATCAGGTACCAAAAGCTGAATGCGGACCTATGTTACGACCTAAGAAATAAATTCTTGCAAGATGAACCTTCTTTTGCTCCTTGGGAGATGAAACATGCGCAATGCGACTTTAGTTTAACAAAAAACAGAAAACAATTTTCACCAAGAGAGGCTTTACTAAGTGAATATTTAGAAATAGAATCAGAATATAATTTTCGCATGAAATACTTTACAGATGGATCAAGAAGCTATGGTAATGTAGGCGCTACAGTGACATCAAATCAATTTGAAAAACAAATGAGACTTCCAAGTAAGGCTACTGTCTTTACTGCAGAACTTCATGACAAAACAACTTTAAGAATAGCAGTTGGGAAACACTGGCAGAAAGTGCGGGATCAAGAAAAACTTAACAAGCTTCATTGCATAAAACCTATTTTACGAGAATGGCAGAGTTGTCGCCACAGACAAAGATTTTATGAGGTTATTTTATGTCGCTTAAGAATTGGTCACACAAGGCTGATACATAGTTTCTTTATCAATAACAAACCACAACCAACATGCCAACACTGCGGTGAAAATTTAAACGTGCTACACATTTTAATAACATGTCCTGGCTTAGAAAAATGGAGGGAAAAATATTTTAACATCTTTTACGAAAAAAGAATCCCTACCCATCCTATGTTCTTATTGAGCGATGAACCACTGGTCCCATATGAAGATACTTTTAACTTTTTAAAAGCCACAGGAATCCTACAAGAACTATAGCACATTTCATGTTTTATATTTTTACTTGGCCATTTACACCATTTTACAGCATTTAAACAAATAAGCTAATATGAAAAACATGTGCTTGGCGCATTATAGTCTGCATGGCTGCTGTGCCATAAAAATCCCAAATCATCATCATCAAATAAAAATTTTAGTTAAGCTATCGCACTGCTAGTTTGATTACATTTGTTGGTAGCATGTCTGTTCGAAAAATTTTTGAGTGGGATGCTGTGATACACTATTACTTTCACAGCTGTATGCTTTGTATGATACGCTTCAACACAGTGCATGTATGCTTATCTTGTTTCTACATATTACATACCTGTGCATGTCGTTACAGCAAGCTATGGTGGCAGGACTGTTCCTGACATCTTGGTGACCCTGATGGCCAGAGACAAGCCCACAGAAATGCAACTTGCAGCAGCAAAATGGTTAGTTGGATGTTTATTGTTTTTTTTTCATTACTTTTGTTGAAACATGCCACATGGAGATGCATGTGCACTGCGCTAAAAGTTCCATTTTCTTTCTTCCTCCTCAGTATGACCTTTCTGAGCAGAGCAGGGGCAGTGCACTCTGAAGACCCTCGGATTGTGTTCAAGGTATGCATTTTTACTTTGGTGCTTAAGTTGGTAGGCCACAAAAATTTTTTTTTTTTAGTTGGAAGCCATGATTTTAACAGGACTTAAACGTCTTTTTCTTACGGAATAAATATGTCTTATTTAGCTTATTCAACTATGAAAGTGCAGAAAATGGTTCATTTTATTTATTGGCAGTTAATTTTTGTCATAAAATGTGGTAAAAGTGCTAGTCGTGCCAGCAGTGATAAGTAACTAATGAATTGCTGAATTGAGTAAAGTGAAATAGGATAAATGCAGTGTGATAAATATTAAAAAAGTAATGTTCAGGAAACTAAGCAAAGTGAAAAAAAAAAAAACATGAGCCATTCAACTCTGTGAAGGTGGATGATCAGTGAAGCTGTGTAGCACACCACAAAGAGGTGACGCAGAATTTTGAACAAAGGTACAAACACAGTGTCTTAATTGGTGGTTATGGTGATGAAAGGTACGCACACACATTCATTGTGATACATCTATGTTCGTGTTATACATTCGTTCTATACATTCGCGTTTTCATTTCGCAATATATTGAGGCAAAGATTTTGAGACCAAAATCGCTGCACTGACTGGTAGTGGGCCAGTGCTGTCAGCGCCTTCGCAGAGGGAGGGGCAGTATTGGAACGCTGGCATGATGAGCGGCATCGGAGCCAGCTGTGGAAGAAGACGACGAAGGCACGAGCAGTATATTGAGGCAAAGAATTTGGGACAGAATCACTGCATCAACTGGCAGTAGGCCAGTGCCATCAGCGCTTTCGCAGAGGGAACGGCATTATTGGAACGCTGGCATGATAAGTGCCGACGAAGCCAGCTGTGTAAGAAGAGGACGACAAATGAGAGAGTCGTGGCATGAGCGTATTCGCACGGTTATACCGAGAGGTGCCAACGAGCCAGCTGTGGAAGATGACAACGAACGCGCGAGCAGTGGTACGAGCTATTGTTGGTAATGATAGTTTTTGCTCGCACACATAAAAATTTCACAGAACCTTAGCCATAAACAGCTTCGTAGTAAAAATTCCCAATTTGGACCAAATTTATTTGCAAGATGAGCTGTAAGTGCAAAAATATTGCATCAATATCTGTTGTTCTAGTTCATTGCACATATCTGTGTGTGCGGAATGAGTGTGCAAAATTTCCTATCACAATTTTCATTTTAAAAAATTTATCCAAGTTTGCGTAACATGAGGTGGCGCAAAATGTTGTTTTGAGAAAAACATATCCTCAAATCGTGTGAAAAATGTCAAAAACTACACAGAGGCCTAAAATGCACCAGCTTCATAGCTTGAGGCTCCATGAGATGCATTAGTTCCCTCTTGTTCGTGGGGCTGCTCGGCGACAACATAAAATGAAAAAGATATTTTGAACAATATTGATATAAAAGAAATACAGTAAAACTCCACGAACTTGAAGAGACCATGAAAATTTGTTCGTCTTATCAGAAGAATACTTGGCAACATCGCCAGGTACATCCAAATACAGTCAAACCTAGATATATCGAACACGGATATATCGAATTATTGCGTACATCGAACACTTTCTATATCACCTAGAAAATTGCATGTATTTTTAATTTTTTATTTCGAGCAGGGTCGGGGGGGGGGGGGGGGAACGGAAAATGGATATATCGAACTCCGCCACCATAGACCACGTGTGCGCTGTTGACAGGTGCTGAGCTTTCCCGCAACTCTCTCGAAGATAGCAGTAGCGCAATGGCCGTTCGTGACTGCTGTGCACTATAGCTGCACACATCGATCACGCCCAGGGTGCCATTTGAATGTAGCGCCGTACACACTAGGCGGCTTGGCTAGTTCGGCAACGTCAACAAGGCATTGCATTTGCCACACTGACTCCTCCTTGGTGCCGCGCTCTGCGCATGCAGCGCCTCGCGAGAAATGGTGGTTCGCATCCACAATGACTTGCGACAGCGTGCGCTCACTGGGCTCATTCATACACGCCTTGGCAGATGCCACTTAATACTTTGTTATTGACAGTGTTTCAAAATGCTTCGATTGACGGACATGGCGATCGCGGCAGAAATAGCGGCCAAACGAAGATGCTGCTGAGGTTGATCCCACAAGCGATGATGTTGCCCTGTCCCGACTTCAACCGAGGCTGTATCTGCTTTGGCGCTTCTACGCCACTACCGGCCTATCGCTTGTGGATCTTTTAAGACTATGTTGGGGACTCTGTGTTTAAGCACGTGGCTGCCAATAAGAAGCAGGCTCGGCTGTTGGCTGTTGAAGTACTTTTGGCTGTTGCAGTACTTTCAGCCAAATAAATAAATACTTTGTGTGAAGCCTTAAGTGTGTATTTACTGCACCACGATTGGGGTGTGACCGGGGATCGTTGTTTGGAGCGCGCGTTCGGTTGCGCCATGTGCGATTGGCCTAGACGACGCCGACTTCGCGCGGCTGACGAAATAGGCGCGGCCTACGCTTAGCGTGCGGCCCAGTCGACCGCGCGCTCCCAGCAGACGAAGTCAGCACGGCCTAGGCCAATTGCATGCGGCGCAACCAAACGCATGCTCCGAACAATTATCCCCGATCGTGCCCTTGGTTCACTGATTTATTTGCAAAAGTTCTTGATGCATTTTTTACAGTGATTTTATATATCGAATTCTGGCTATATCGAACTGTTTCGCAATCACCGCGCTGTTCGATATATCGAGGTTCGACTGTACCATATTTACTCAATTGTAATGGCCCTCGATTGTAATGCGCACCCGTTTTTCATGACGCAAAAAAAAAGGAAACAAAAAATCGCCCTCGATACCAATTTAACCTGGCAACAGCACTGAAATCCATACAGAATCGTGTAGCAAGGTTAATTCATTCTGACTACTCTTACCACACTTGCGTCACTAAACGTAAGTCTTCTGTGAACCTTCCAACCCTCGAGCACCGCCGCAAAACAGCAAGACAGTGTTTCTTTTATCACTCACTGCTTCACCAGACCGACATCACGCCTGCACATCGCACTTCCTCCCGTGATAGCCATTCAAAGTCTGTTTATCCCCCTCCAGCTCGCACCACCGCTCATCTTAACTCTTTCTTTGTTCAAACAGCGAAAGACTGGAATCATCTACCTGCTGAAATGGTACACCACTCCAGTCATTCATCGTTCAAGGCGTTCATTGAGAATATGACCTAAATATGCCCACCCCTCATGTAAAACCCCAAATGGGGTATTTGAGGTATGAATAAATAAATAATGCGCACCCGTTTGCTGTGACTTAAAAAAAAGAAAGTCCTTTACAGTACCGCGCACCTCATTCTTTCATACAGAAATACAACTTTCTCTCATTTGGAAAAACAGATTTACTCCCAATACACTAAAGTTGCGATAAATAGAAAAAGTCAGTTTCGCCTGAAAGGCAACGCATCGATTGCAGTAGCATATTAGTAGACAGCTATATGAAAAGTAAGGATAGTAGTTTTATTGGCCGTATAAACATTTAAACACATGCTTACTAACTAAATTAACAAGCATGGCGTCATGCGTGCAAAAGCAAATATGAACAAATCTCACTCAGTGACCGCCGAAACTTTTTATCAAAATGCTGGAGTCAGGAAGTACTGTAGCAGGAGCGAGCGAAGTGACCTTTGTGCGGCCTCTCACTTCAACGCTAACTAAGCGACGAGAACGCAGCGCGGTGCGCCTAGATGCGTAGACTCTGTCGCCATTGCAGATCGATTTCAAAACGGGCCGCGCAGCCGTGCCATGTGCAGCAGCTGCTGGAGTAGAACAGCTCTTCTGTTTGCACCAGTCCTGCACGCAAGTTTCGGGAACTCCGAACGCCCGTGATGCGGCCGTATTTTCATCCGTCTCTGCACACATGATCACTATCCTTTTAATTGTGGCGTCGCATGTCTTCGCAGTCGGCGCTTCCATGCTGACAGAGCAAACGCAGTAAACGGGAAGACGGATGGTGTACTAACCTAAGCACATGTACTACAGCACATGGAGGAAGCTACGGCAGCTAGGCTCGAAGCGCGTATGAGGCGGCCATTTTGATATGCCGATGGCGATATGGTAATGCAGATTTAGGGTCATACTCTATTTTAACGTGCACGTTATTTTTGGACTTGTTTTATCTGAAAAAAAAAAGTGCATGTGAGATTTGAGGAAATACAGTATCTTACTTCAAAACGGTAAATGAAGTAAACTTAGAAGGGGGGAAAAGTGACAAAAAGCGTTTATTTTGCTAAACCTAATAGAAAACTGTGTTCAAGTGGTGCTCTTACTTGGTTTTATCCAGTCCGTGATGGCTGTTTGGTGCTTCTGTGCAAATAGGCGAGTAGCCATGGACGATGTCATCTTGCCTACTGACCTTAAAGATCCTTTTGTTCTTTCGTGCTGTAGAAAAAAGTTAACTAGGGAGTTAAAGGAGGCATCTGTTGCTGCACAGGTTATCGGTGCAGGCTCCGAGCTAGTGAAAGTATTAAGGAGCGTACTAAGCGCGTGGCAAAGCATCGCAACCTAGAGGAAAGTCTAGGTGACATCGAGCAAAGGGGGAAGGAGAAACGGGGCAAAGTGTCGCAGAGGAGGAAGGTAAGCGGAGTTGTGCTGAGTTGACCTCGTCTGGCAGTTGCTACAAGTTTCGTTTGCAGTACAGACGTACTGGGTTCGTCTCGTCATAACATCTTCCTTGCACGCCGTACGCTGCGTGTGCGAGTGAAAGTGCGACGGTGAGCTGACGATGGCGGCTCAATCTCACGTGCGCAAAGGAGGAGGAGGGGGGTGGAGCGTGCTGTGTTCTGTCACACGCATGGCACCGGGGAGGTGAGGGAGAGGGGTGTTGTACTTCGGCTGTGTGGGGTCACACAGGCTTTATCTTGAACACAATATGCTTTCGGAGTACAGTCTAGGTGGCCTGATGGCTCGTAGCTTTGCATGCGCTGTGTTCTCGCCGCTCAGTTTGTGTTGAAGCGGTAGACAGAGCGAAGGTAACTTCGCCTGCTGCTGCTGCTGCGATTCCTCATGCCAGCGTTTTGACAGCAAGCGTCTGGGGGTCATCGAGCGTGATGTGTTCATGTTTGTCTGTGTGTGCTGACACCATGCTTGTAAACTTAGTAGGCGAATGTTTACAAGGGGGCATTCTATGCCCGCAGCTACTGCATATGTCGCAACCTTGTGAGCCCTGTCTTGAATACGATCTGCGATGTGGACAGTCTAGGCACACTGATGGCCGATAGCTTCGTATGCACTATAGCACCCATGCGCTTGCGCGTCACCCGATTTCGCGAAGTGAAACGTCACTGTTTTTCTTTCCTCCTCCTGTTTTTGCCTCTGTCCACGGGTGATGTGTGCCGCAGGCCTCCAGTAGGGTGCCTTGATGCACACGCCCCCGGGAGTGCCATATTGAGGCGCCCTAGCCTCCAGGATCAATAGTGGTGGCGATCACCCCGAATGTTCATCTTAACTGAAGAGCATGTCTGAGGCGGTTCATCTTAAGAGGATTTCTCTTGCATTTAGGGTATGGAAAACCAAAGAAACGTTCCCATGTTGTTCGTTATATGCGAGAATTCGCCTTAACCAAACTCGTCTTAACGAGAGTTCACTGTCGTTCTGATTTTTAGTTTTACAATACGAAGGTATGGGTTGGAAAACTTGCTGCAACTCCCAAACTAGTGATGATAGGGAGATAATTTTTTTACAATGTGTTGCTCAATTTTTGGCCATGCATAAAATACAAAAAACTAAAATCATGGTTGGGGGAAAAAAAGGTGACTTTTGAATGTGGCCTACCACCTTAATTGGTTGTTCACCTCTTGAGAGCGAAGTTATTTGCCAAATGCAGCCTCCCAGGGTTGAATTGTTTTATTGCACATTTAACAGGGTGTCTACGAACTGGGAAAACCGGGAATTCTCAGGGATTTTGAATAGTCTGGAAATACTCAGAAAACTTCGGGAATTCGGGCTTCTATCAGGGAAAATGAGCTATAATTTTATTGAAAAGGAATGAAAGTTGCGTTAATGCTGGCTTGATTAACAGAGTGGAATCGTAACAATTTGTCTCTGGCGCCGTGTCGTCGGCTGGAGGAGGTGCCAGTGTACAGTCAACGGCCGATTTTCAGGATGCCCGATTTTTGGAACATGCCCGATAATTAGGACGGCTTTGCGGCACCACCGTGTGCCCTATAGAGTCAATGCATAAGAACTTACGAAGTTTCGGATGCAAGAACCCTTCACCGTCTGATTTTCTCGACTTTTTCGCAGGTCTCGTACGGCATTAATCAAAGCCAGCATCGCCGCCATTTTGATTATCTTGCTGTCTCAAACCGGCGCTCTCGCACACAGATCCGCTGGCAGCCGTAGCCACCGCTGCGGCAACCCTAGGCCTAGCTACTTCGATGTTTGCTACTGTTAGCAATTCGCCACTGTTAGCAATTCGCCGCTGTTAGCAATGGTGCCGATTCAGCCTTTGTAACCCTCGCCAATGGCTTTGAAGCTCGGAAAAAGCACGTGTTGAATTATGCTTGTTTTCGAAAATAGCTTCGCCTCAATACAGCAGTGTTACGAGGTGAAGTATACACGAAGTATTACGGTGAAGCTTAACAAGTGTGGGAAGGGGTAATTGTCTTGGGACCCAGTATGTATTCCTTAACTATGCATGCGTGCACCTCCCATATCCTGTCCCAGTACGAGCATCAGTATGCCTAATAAGTGTACTATCAGGCCTTCAGAGCTTTTTCGGATGTGCCTGTGGCGATTTGAGCCTTTAAAAGCAGTAAAAGACTTGCATTCATTTTTTTCGAACTGCCCGATTTTTCTGACGTTTTTGCGACTCCTAGGGAGTCCGAAAAAGCGAATGTTGACTGTGCAACTTACCAAGAGGGTGCTTCAAATGGTCCATGGGGCAAATACATGGCGGAAGGAGGAGGAGAACAAAAAGGACCGACACACTGAGGAATGAACTAGCAAGGAAGTGTGGTGCCACTTCTTTGAAGGAGCTTGAGCTCTAAAAGCAAAGTGTTGGCTGATGCTGAGATGCAGGTGTCCCTCATCTAAACCAAAATAAACTCATCAAAGCAGTGAAACGCAACACTGAGGTGTTGTGTGAGAGCTGACAGTATGTCAGGACAGTTGAGGTTGACTTTCCAGCTGCTGAGAGAGAATCTTTCTTGTGACAAAGTTTGGGCCTGTTGTTAGAAATAGCTCATATTCGAAAATATTTGCTTCTGTATGCTCTGTATGCATCCCTTTTTATTCATATTTTAAGATGTTTGGCTCGATTTGTTATGGGCTTTAGCATTTCTTTTTAAAAGATATTTGATTTGCTGTATATTTTACTAACCCCTCTCTCCTGTTTTATTTTTAAGAGAATAAACACTACTCCTTACTATTCAAACTGGATTAAGTCATTTTTAAAATTTTTTAGCATGCTTTCTAGAGAGTGACAGCATCGGGTGACATTGTGTCAGCCCATCTTGACATAAAACAAAGTTCTGTGTCACTTGCAGAATATTGCAAAGGCACTCAGGGAAAACCTAGGAAACTCAGGGAATTTAGAAATGTCATCTTGGTAGACACCCTGTTTAAAATCTTCAGACAGGCCTATTTCGAAAAAAAATTACGATTGTTGTAGGGACCATAAAGTAACAAAAAATATTTTCTATAGGTAAATATACAGTGTTTATTTATGAATACAGATGGGCTTGCATAATTAGTTATAATAAGAATAGGCATGATTCGTTTAATGGCTCATTCACACCAGCGGTTTAAAGGCCAACTGCAATGAAATTTTTGACCGCGTAAAAAGCCTAGTTTCAGATAACGGATAAAACTGGATATGTTCCAGCAACACTAGCACGCCGGCATTGCGAGACGCTACTCATGCAGAACGTGCGACTGAAATGAACGCTGACTCCTGGCATTGTGCGCAATGATCGTGCTCACGCTTCTCCGCAGGCGGGCGGCAGCGTGCATGCACAAGCAAACATCACGTGCACCAGCACTGAGGTGAAGCCCTTGTTCAGGGCCAGGGCAGCATAAGGACGCATGAAGGTAGCTACGGAGCAACCTTACGCTGAGGAAGCACCAAGGAACCCTTCACCGAGGGCCCCTCAGTAAGGAAGCTTTCAGAGTGACATATGTTGGCCTAACAGCATTGAAGGCTTCCTTACTGAGGTAAGGAAGATTTCATTATTTGATCCTGAAGGCGACTGATCCTCGCACCAGCCAGTGTGACTGGCCATTCGCCATCTGCTCACAATTGCATCGCAATGTAAAATAAGTATTAGCATATATCAATGCCCTGTTCCTGTGAATCTGATTGGTTCAGCAGTTTTGCGACTGCGGTCAGAGGACTGAAAAAATTTAGCAGCAAGTGACTGGGCTAAAACGGTTGCTTTTCGAGAAAAGCCATTTGCGGCCATTTCAACTTGGTCACACGACCGCTGTCAGTCGTTGGTGTGTGTGAACCTTAAGCAGAACTCAGCAATGCAAATGTTGAGCTCAGTGTGCACAGAAAACTCAGTCCAAAAGGCAAAATTTTAATCCTTGCATCCGTCGTATGGTCAATACATACACGTTTTGTTTTTTTCTCATAGCCCTAATGCATAAGTTGATACTCTTATGTTGACTTATCGTTATAACTGACATATTGTTACATAAGGTATCATTATAAATGGACTGCACTGTAACACTATAACACTGAAATTGCAACAAATGTTTGAAAGCAAACCATTACATCAGTTTTAGGCTTTTACAGATTGCACAGCTGCTGGTGGAGCATTATGTGCACTCTCCTTCAGTTGTGCAAGTGTACAGTCTTGACTGTGGTGCATCTACGCAGGCTTTGCCTACGCTGGTGCGCATGTGCAAGAAGGAACGTACTCCAGAGGAAAGGGCGCATGGAGCTGAGACACTTGCTTACCTGGCTGAAGTTGATACTGAGTTACAGCGGATTGCCAGCATCAGTGACCACCTCATCCCCACGCTGGCTGAGCTGCTCAAGTACCAGCCACCTTCTGCTGTTGTCTTGTACAAAGGGCCTGTGCCAGCAGTGACAATGAAAAAGGTAGTGCTTGCGATCTTGGAAACTTAGTAGCATGATGGAAATTAAACACACAGTAGAAAAATAAATTTGATTCCTGTCACACTACTTTATTCAGAACATGAACAGTCATACAGTAATACCTCAGCCATACGTTTTGGTAAGAAATGTTAGAAGAAGCATACCAACCCGGAAGACATACGATTCGAAGTCACTAGAAAATGTGGTAGGCTCGACTGTAGTTGACATCTACGTAGTGAAGCTTAGGGTGAATTGTTGCAGCACAAGACGCCCATGCACGCCAAGCTGCTGGGGCCCGAGCAGCCTGGCACGCATGTTGTTGTTTTTGCTGCTTCGGCAAGCTTATGTTGGCGCCTCTACAAATCGGCCAGAGTCAGCAGTTTCACGGTGGAGAATTTTGGTGGGAAGTTCTGATGTGCCCACTCAGTGAGAATCGTGACACAAGGCGCTGACATGCCTTGAGCTGGTGGGATTCGAGCAACCAGAGACGCATGTTGTTGTTTTCCTATTGCAGTGTTTTAAGATGGCTATGGGAAACTGAAACAAAATTGAGCTGGCGCGTAATGGCAGAATACAATGCTGCCAGAGCAAAACACAATGCTTACTTCAAGTAGCCTGTAGTAGGGAACGGTGGCGCGTTTGGATTATTGCTTATTAAAAAAAAAAAAAAAGGTAATATGCTTTCAGCGGCACTATGTCACATGTGCTGTGAAACAGGTGAAGATGCTTATTGCAACAGGGTTAACGGCAATAGCGGTGAATGCGACGTGGCAGCGACCTGCAGGATTTGCTGGTACTGGGAGAAGAAACAGTGCATGCTTGCATTTCCACATATGTGCAGGGAAGCTTCCTTGGTGGATGCTTACTGCTCTCGGATCGTGCGTGCCTTGCACCTTTTCTTGTTTATAGGGGACCTAGCGGCTGCAAAACACTTCATATGATCATGGTTTGGCGACGTTCTGATTACTGAACTTTGGTCCCGAGAGATTGCATTCTAGGAATCTATTAACTGCTAAAAAAGAAGTGTGACTCTGTTGGGTCATTTTTTTATGTTCTTATTCACGAATGCTGGCACTGGGAAATCGTACGGAACGGGATTGTATCAATGAGGTTCTACTGTATTGGGTGTTTCAGCAATGACTGTTTCTAATGGGTTCTTTCCAAAATGGGAAATTGGCTTTTTCGTACAGCTGGGTACCACAGCGGTAACATTGATCAATAGCAGATAAGTATTAAAGGGACATTGAAGGGACAAACTGAATTAGTTTCAAAATAAGTATTCTTGAAGAACTACATTTGTTGTTTTTGCCGTAATGGGTTGACAATTAGAGAGAAAATGAAAGTCAAAGTTTCATCTTCGAATTTCACACCATTAAGGACAGGTCATCAGTGTGACGTCATGGATTGCAGGGTATTGTTTCGCATTTTGGTAGTTTGGTGTTTGGCTCTCTTAGAATACAATGTAGTTGAACCCCTCTACAGTCGAACCCAAACCTGAAGGGGATCACAATAAGGTTTGATATGCAGTGGACTCTTTAAACGAAAGCTCAAGGGACCAGGGAAATTGTTTCTGTTTATTAGGAGTTACATTTACTGAGAGGCAATGCTGAACGCAATTACATGAACACAAAACCAACCAACCATGATGATGGTGTTCCATCTAAGAGGCAGTTCCGTTTAAGTGATTTCTGTTTATGGAGATTCCATAGTATCGGTAATTCGATAAATAAAATAATAGGCTCAGAGGCAAATGGCAGCTTACTGATTGGTGCATCCAAGGGCCGCTAAATTACTGTATGCAACTCTGTAAAAAAAGAAGCAAGTACACTTTATTTATGTGAAAAAAAAATTGCTGATCCTGGTTTGCATCTTTTGCAAAATGAAGTTGACGCTCATCTCTATCTTGTTAAGACTGTCGAGGTGTGATAGCCCTGTGCCTTCTATAATATCACTGCAGACATGGTGAATCGTATCAAATGCCGATTCTAGTTCAGCAGCTGTGCACAGGCACGTTGCCACCTCTTTTGGATGGTCTTCATTGCTACTTGAGCAGCCTTTGTCCTGGGTTTCTGTGTTGCTTGCCACACTGTCCTTCTCATGGAGATTCGCTATAGCTTGAACATTGTTATCGGCATTCAGAAAGCTATCTGCAATAAATTCGGCTGGAATAACTCCTGCGAAGAGGGAAAGCTCACGAAACATGTTGTTCACACATCCATTGTTTGTGGCTTCTTCCAGCTCGTCGGCAGTCACTATGAAGCCTGCCTTTCTGAAACAGTTGGCTGCAGACTCCTGAATAAGGCATTTGCCAGATGTTTTATTTGTGCTTTATGCCAGATGCCTTATTCGAGCGTCTTATAGATACCTTATTCGAGCAGCATTTACCAGAATGCGGCGTGGCGCCGTGTTTGATATCTCGAATGTGCTGGTGAACAGGCGTTCTTTATTGGGGGTGAGCTCCACCACTTGGAAAAGGTGGCGCTGCCGTCAGTGTGATGTATGAGCGATCATGTGGACACAGCGGCTGCGTCGGCTGCTTTGGAAACGCTGAAGCGAGCTGAAAACTAAAGTTTGAAGTCCCACCTGCACTGTAGTTCTGATTATGTGAGGACGTTTTTCCACTTCTGGTATCTGCTTGACAACATCTGAAAGCACTATAAATAGGTAGTGTCTACCCGTGAGAGAGTTCAACATGTTAGGCTACTGTCAGTGTTGCAGTACTGAACGTATGCAACAGAGCCTGGCGCAGCCTTCACATGTTCAGACAAGAAGTTGCGTGAAGTTTAGATTGCGAAACTTAAAACCAGCAAATGGCCCTCGGGTGCTACTCGCCTGTGCTGCAAGTACGTCTGCGAAGAAGATTTCTGCTTCAGCGTTGGGGCTGCGATGTTCACTGAGTAGCAAAAAGCGCACACTGAGAGACTCTCCCCCGTGCACTGGTCGGTTATTGTTATGAAGCTTTCGTCTATGAACTTGTGGATTCTAGATAGTGGCAAGTTCACTGGAATGGAAAGGGAACGGCAATAAGTAGATTAAAAAAAAATTATGGCATATGCTCATGTTTGTGTTAGCACCAAACAATGAATGTACTGGATTAAGAAAAAGGAGCAGCGGGACAGTGTTCATTGAGAAGACTGATAAACATACAGTGCAACGCAACTTGAGAAAGTAATATTGAATCATCCAAGAATTTAGACGAAAAAAAAAAATAGTGAACCATTCCACTCTGTGAAGGTGGATGACGAGCAAAGCTGTTTAGCAAACGACACAGAGGTGGCATAGAATTTTGAAAAAAGGTACAAACATGCGTATTGTCCTGGTCAGTGGTCATCGTAACGATAGGTGTGCACACACATTCTCGTATCACCTCTCTTATTAAATGCGTCCATCACATAAGGCAATGAATGGCTCATACCCCCTTAAGCAATGGTTCATACCACTGTACATTTTAAAAATTTTAATATGGCCTCCCCATTATGATGGCAGAAGAGAAATGAAATTCTATTCTGGGATGATGAGCGGCAATGGAGCCAGCTGTGGAAGAAGACGACGACGAACACGCGAGCATAAGCACGAGCACTAAATGAGCCAACTGTGGAAGAATATGATGATGCTTGAGCCATTGCTGATGATGATAGTTGATGATGACGACGATGAGTTTCCTCTATTTAATGAATGGCTTATACCCCCTTAGGCAATGAGTTCCAACGAGGCCAGCTGTGGAAGGAGATCACGAATGAGTGAGCAGTGGCACACGCGCGCTCACATGGTTGCGCAGAGGGACGCCAACAAGCTAGTTGATGGGTATATATATATATATATATATATATATATATATATATATATATATATATATATATATATATATATATATAGCCGTTAAGTATATACAATACGGTAATTTGTTTTATGTGGGTTCGATATATCCAGGTTTGATTGTAATACGTTTTTCGCGGAAGTGCTATAAAAAAACGGGATACAGTCAAACCTCGATATAACGAAGTTATATTTCTGGTTGAAATCGAATTAACTGAAAAATCAAACTAACTAGAGTCAAATTAACAGAAGTTGACTGTACTTCAAAATTCATAATATCACTGCTGAGCTTTCGGCCTCTTTTTTTGAAATAAAGGATAACATAGTCCTGAAGATATATTACATCAGTATAAACTCATTTAATGTTCTTTAGATCTCAAAGCAAGTGTGAATATTTGTTTTCTAAAGTCTTTGCTTTGATTTTGTGCAGTCCTGGGCCCAGATTTTTAAACAATCCTGTTCATAAGCCGTTTTTTTTTTTTCACTTTTCATCATTGGCTCACAAGCTATTGTGCTCTCAGTATTGCCAGGGTCGGCAAGTCAGCATGACACATAATAGGATAAGAATGGAGCCACAATAAGAATTGTTGTTACAAAATATGGCCTCTGGTCAAGGTTAATTAGCTGTGTGATACCTATGCTGCTCTTGTTGCAGCTTGAACAGGAAGTCAAGGTTATGCAGGAGCTGAGACAAGCTGCTTTCAAAGCATTTGCTGCCCTGGGTGCAAATGACGAAGACATTCGTAAGAAGGCAAGTATGCAACCCTTCTTTACTTCTTTGGGGTATTTGATGCTTTGGGAAAAGTACATAGCTCATGATGAAAAGTATTGTAGATGAAGCCAGGGTGGCATGTGCACTTTCATTGATCACTGCATCTTCTCTGTTGCTTTACTCATTTATGTTCTGTCTTCAGAATCAAATTAATCACTGTGGTAATGTAAAAAGTACATGGCAGTGGCAAAACAGGGTGTGCGCTTGGCATGCATTTTATACCATCTGTTGTTTGCGTGTCAGCTTATGCGACCTCATCTGTTAGTGCAACTTGGAAGCTGTCACTTGGCACCAAAAAATTTGCTGCTATCCTTTGTGCCCTGGTTAGCAGACACTGCCTTGCTTAGTGCAATTTTCAGAATCTTTCTCGGGGCACTTTAGCTCTATGTAAGTTATCTTAGCTAACAGCACACTAAGTCACTGTTTATGTTGGTCCAAATTTATTGTGTAGCAACCCTATTTGGTAAATAGCCCATGGTGTCTCTGTTTTGCGCAGATCATCGAGACTGACTCGCTGATGGAGCACGTGGTGTCAAGCCTGTCGGACACAAACCCACGTGTGCGGTTGGCAGCAGTGCGCTGTCTGCACTCGCTGTCGCGCTCTGTGCAGCAGCTGCGCACCACTTTTCAGGATCATGCCGTGTGGCGACCACTCATGCGCCTCCTTCATAATGCTCCCGATGACATCCTTCTTGTGGCTTCATCCACTCTGTGCAACCTGCTGCTTGAATTCTCACCAAGCAAGGAGGTAGGCTTGGGCTTGCTTGCTTACTGCTCTGCTGCTTTTTAAGGGGCTCTGAAACACGTTTCTGTGAAACCTGAAGAGTAGCTGCAACTGCTTCCGTTTGTCTATGTATTTCTATATGTTTGACGTAACCTGCCAGAGTGAAAAGGGAAATGAATGTTTTAGTTTTATGCACTTAACCACAACACTGTGGTGGTCAGTTAGTCAGCCCTAGAGGATTGGGATGTCTTGATAAGGCAGGCAGCTGAGGTAGTCTTGACTGGTCAAGAAAATTGGTGCCAGTGTCAGCGAGAGTACGCACTCTTTTTGAGAGGTGAGGGACTCCCCGAAAGAAGGACGCTCTGCACATGGTTTGTACACCTCCTTGAAATCCTTCCAAACCCTGGAACTTGGAAAGAGATTCAAGGGCCCTTAACCATTTAACAGGGGTGATACTCCTGCACCAAACTGTGCCAAATACAGAAAATTGACCGAAATTGCGCCACGCTGTGCCAGAACATCTTCGGCATGTGTGCTCTGGCAGTGACCGCGAACAGCAAGTGGACTTGTTCTCCAAAAAAGAGTGCAGCCTTTCACATTCCGTACATCGCGCAACGGCACCTCCTGCACAATTTCTCACAATTTTCTCGCTTGTAACACTGCACTTTTTGGTGTTTCCGGCAAGTCACCATCATTGCATGTGCGGCCATTCCGGGCTGTCGTCGTTGCTGTCGGAACGGCCAGGCATGCTAGGGTGGCTGTATTTAGAGTGTATACTAGAATACACTTGAGTGGACTGAGTGGTGTGGCGCTCCCTAGCCGAGGCGCAAGACAAAGAAAAAAGTCAGATTCGCTCGAAAGGCAACACATCGATTGCGATAGCAAATTAGTAGACGGCTATACGAAGTAAGCATAGTAGCTTGATCAGCTGTATAAACTTGTAAACATTCACTTACTAAATTAACAAGCATGGGGTCACACGCGTACAAGCAAACATGAACACATATCACTCGATGACTGCGGAAACTTGCTGTGAAAACGTCGGAGTGAGGAAGTGCGGCAGCAGCAGCGAGTGAATTGACCTTCGTGCTGTGTCTCGCTTCAATGCGAACTAAGCACTGAAAGCACAGTGCACACGAAGCTATCAACACTTAACATGCACACTCTCGCATCGCAAATTGCTTTCTGACATAGGGGCCGCGCGACTGCTCCATTGCGCAGTAGCCACCAGAGTAGGACACTGCCCCCCTCCCCTCGGTGCCTTGCATGCAACGGAAGATAGCACACTTCGTCCCCACTTCTTTGCGTGCACAAGATTGAGCCGCCATCGTCGGCTCACCCTTGCATGCTTTCACTCGCACATACAATGTACGACGCCCGACGACAATGTTATCGCCCTTTGACTTTATACAAAACGGCAATGGCAGAAATGCGCCTGGAGTGTCCATGTATTTGCTATCGCAGTAAAAGTAGACTGACTGCGCTGCGAGCGAACTAGATATTACGGAGGTGCGCGCTGCAGCGCCTTCAGCAGGCGGGCTTCTCTGTCCCTAGGGCCTGTATAACGTAAAACTATTTCAGTCTGTTTTTATGCCCATATGGGCAAAGCCCGAGACATTTTGACCTATCATGAAGCGCTAATGGCAGCTTTGGAATGAAAACAGATAAGAATAGTTCTACGTTATACCAGAAAGTTAGGAATTATGTGCTTTGGTATCGCCCTGGCCTATTATGTAGAAGTGGCTTTCAGTAAACCACAGTAGTTCATAACTCTGACTTCTCCGTACGGTCTGTTGGTTAAGCACATTTCCAGGCACTTTACGCACACTGTCGAGAGACATTAAAGAAATATGTATTTGTAAAAAAATGTTTTGGGCTACTTTTTGAAATTGTGCACTCACTATTGCAGAACGCATGTTTTTTGTGATTGCTACCTCTAATTAGAAATCTACAGGCACTATTATGAAAATTTGCATGCACTAGACGGTTTCAGTATTAGGGTAACCTGCTTCAAAATTTATCTTGAGACGTTGCTTAAGACAGTTGCAGTACAGCACCCGTGTTGGTTTATTCTGTGTTTTGTCATGGTTTCGAAGTGTGCTGCCATATTCCATATTCCATTATTCCACCAAAATTCAGATTGGCTTGCTGCAGATTGCTTCAAAATGAAATTGTCTGCTCCAGGCTGCTCCAAATTGTAATTTTGTCTGCTCCAAACAGCTCCAGTATGCAATTTTACTTGCTCCAGAAATTGCTCCAAAATGGCTTCTGGCAGTCCCGCCCCTGCTTTAAGTGCCGGCAAAAAATCCAAAAGAAGCATTCAGAAAATGAACTTTTTTTAAATTACACATCTAGATCGCAAGTTATTCGCAAATTTAAAAAAATATATTTAACATGGGGGTTGTAAATTTACGACCGTGTGTCTGCAGATACATAAATTTAAAATGGAAAGGCGCTGGTGGAAGGTTTCAACCATCTAACTTCAGCC